>NC_062548.1:114012723-114325223 GCF_016906955.1 Phacochoerus africanus | reverse complement strand
ACTAGAGCAGAACTATGCAAATGAATATGCAAAGGAGATGAAAAGAGACCATAATCATTTATTTATATGTTTACATCTCATATTAATCTGTGCATTTCTTAAAACAAGGTCTGTATCTTAGATTTTGTCTTTTCTATCCCTAAGGCTTGGCATGATACCTAGTACTCAATAGATGCTCAATAAATGATTAATTGATCTAAATATTCTATGAGTATAAGCACTTCCAAAGATGTTATATTTATCTTTGGGGCTAGATCTGGCTCCAAATCACAAAGCATGACAAATGTGTTATCTGGGGCATGACAGGATGTGTCAAAGTGGACTCTAGAAGGATGGATTAACTGAAGCAGGCAGAACCTGGGCCCAGAAGCTTATTCCAAAATGAGGGATTGTCTCAGGTGCTGAGCCCAGGAGAGGCCCAGGATCTGTATCTGAAGAACATGGCAGCAGATACAGCTGGTTATGAAGGTGTTCTGAAGAGGATGTGGCCCCAAAGAAGACAGAAACATGTCAAAAAGAAGACCAATAAATAGCAGGCAATGCTCATTAAATGCAGGAAGGTGGGAATTCCAAGAGGTAACATGGTCATTGCACTATCCAGACTAGGATGCCAAACCCTAGCATGAGAACAGGTACTTGTCTAACAGGGACTAGGGCATGAGTCAAGGATTCATGTACCGTAGAATAAAGCAGATACAAGGTATCAGCCTTGGAGACAAGGGACAAGGGGTTAGAACTGGCCAGGCTATATGACTTGATGCTGAATCCCAGAATGTTCAGTGCTTCTTAAATTGCCCCTGCCTAAAACAGAATTGCAGCTGGAGGCAAGGGAAAGGCTGAGTGTACAATCAGTAGGGTCACAAGATGCTGGCCATAGGCGGAGAAGGGGCTAAAGCTTAGCATGGCCTGACTAGCAGAGTCAGATGGCATATTCATGGGTTGCTCTGGATCATGTGCTCATACTCCAGAGCCCTGAAATTGTTCATGTGTCAGGTCACGTGTCAGGGGAAGAAACATTTGAGACATTATATACTAGGCTGGGGTTCTTAAAGTGTGGTCCCTATGCTGCAATGGCCTTACCTAACAACTTGATAGGATCACAGATATTAGGCCTTTCCCCAGGCCTATTGATTTGGAAACTTGAGGGATGGGAGATAGCAGTTTGGATTTTAGTAGAGCCTTCAAGTGATTTTGACACAGCTCAAGTTTGAGAATCACTGTAGTAGACACCATCTAAGTTGGATGTTCTCCCCACACCCCTTTATTTTTCTTTTTGCCTTTTTAGGGCCGCTCCCACAGCATGTGGAGGTTCTCAGGCCAGGGGTCGAATCAGAGCTGTAGCCGCCGGCCTACACCACAGCCACAGCAATGCCAGATCTGAGCCACATCTGTGACCTACGCTACAGCTCACAGCAATGCTGGATCCCTTCCCTTTTCATGTGTGTCACGAACCCATTTGATACTCTGATGAAGCCTATGGACCCCTTCTTACAATAATGTTTTCAAATATGCATAAAATAAAATACACAGAACTTACAAAGGAAACCAATTAACCTGAAATATGGTTATCAATATATAAAAAAGTTATATATAGTATTCTGAATGCTTCTTTATTAGCACATTTAATAACAGCATCTCATGGCAGCTGTAATAACATCTGTCCATTTGAAGTAGTGATGAGCTTAAACAGTATTTCATGATGTCTGCAACAGCTATAATGAGATTCGTGTTGTGACAAAATCACATGTACGACTACCACAGTAGTAGTAGATTTATTTCCTACTTTCACAATCTCAGAAATGCTAAATTTCTGTTACAAGTACTAAAAATAAAGATGTAATTTTTTCCCCAAGTTCATAGGCCTTTCAAGTCCATCCACGGTTCTCTAAGGATCCACGGACCCAGGATTATGACTTCGAGTATAAGTACTAAATAAACATCATCTTATTTTGTTTTTTCAACAATCTTATTCTTAATATTCCTATTTAATGGCTGAGGAAATTGAGGCTCCGACAATTAAAGAAATATATAAGATATGGAGTGTAGTTCCAAAGTTCCTGGGAAATGAGTTTTTCCTACCTAATCCATTCATTTCTCCCCAATGCCCAGAATAGGGCTGGGTCCATAATATGTGCTCAATATGCAGTCACTGAATGAAGAAATGACTGACTGACTGGATGAATGAACGAACTGAACTGGACTAAATGAAAGCCAAGCGTGCTAACCTCAAAAGTCCACGCTCTTTCTACTCCCCATCCCCTTATGCTACTGTTCAAACAGGACACTTCTTCAGATTTACCAAGGAGGCAGGAAAAGATAACTTCAGTTTCCTGATCTGCTAGACTCAACAGGTGAGCTTTGATTCTAAAATTCATGTTGAATACACAGATCATGAGCAATATTATTCCACCGAAATTGGAAAACAATTCTCCAAATTGAGGAGAGGAGCATCTCAGCAAGGAACATGAGTCCCTCTGGTTTCTCTTGGAAGCAGCTGAGCTTGTTTATGAAACAGGTTGTTACTTTCACTCAACATGTGTCCTTCTTTAACTGACAAATTAGTTGGAGCCAGCAGGAGAGGAGACGGGGAGGGGATTCAGAGGACCCAGAATCTGGGAGAAACACAAAACCAGGGAAAATAAACAGAGAAGGCTGCCTTCTCATCTGAGCAAACCAAATTTTTTCAGGTGCTTTTCATGGATGCCTAATGTTCTTAACTAACCACATTTAATTTAATTAGCTTAAAGGTGAACTGGATGGTGAAAATTCATTTACATAACAGCAATTCTAATGCTTATAAGTTGCACAAGCAATTACACCCTTAAGGACAAATGTATAGCCTGTAAATGAAATATCAATCTAGTAGGATTAATCAAAAGCTAATCATGAAAAGTATCGCCCTTGGCCCAACTGAAAGAACACGCCACAGTTACCATTCCAAATTACACTATTTCAATAGGATCTGTTTTAATACTCGTATTAATCGACAACACTATATTTAATGTGCTTTGTAACCCCTTCCTTCTGAATCAGAAATTAATTTATCTTTAGGCTGTGTCTTCTTCCCCAACCCATCAGCAACACTGTTATCATTAAGTGTGTACTCAGGTTCCCCTCCTGCCCCCAAGGGAAGACATGCAGCTCGCCACTGCAGATGCATGGAGAAATAAAACAGTCTCTGCGCTTGAGGAGAGAAGAGACAACAATGCCAAGTCCTTGCTGGTTCAGGTAAGAGTTTTTTAAAAGGAGCAGGAGAAAGAGGCATTAGGCATGGGAAAAAGGAATCAAGGCCTTAGGGTGAGATTCTGCATTGGACTAGACTGCGCCCTATTCAGTCGGCTTCTCCAGTGCCTGGCTCAGTGTCTGGCACAAAGTAGGTACTTAGCAAAAACTCTGATGAATTCACTTTGGTCCAGTGGTTCTGCCTAATAAGAATGAAACTAAGAGTACAGATGAGAAGCTATCATCTCTTCATAAAAATTCTTAAAGGTGATTTTTGAGGCCTGATATAACATCCAGGATGTGGTTGTCTAAGCCATGGGGGTAACTCAAGGCTGTCTTGGTTACACAGATGCCTTCTGCAGATTAGATGCGGATAAATGTTCTGCATTACAAAATAATTTCAACATAAAGATGGCCAACAGGCACATAAAATGATGGTCAACATTGCTGATTGTGGGAGAAATGCAAATCAAAACTGCAATGAGGTACTACCTCATACCATCATTAAGAAGTGGCCATTCAGAGTGGCCATCATTAAGAAGTCTACAAATAACAAATGCTGGCGAGGGTATGGAGAAAAGGGAACCCTGCCACATTGTTGCTGGGAATGTAAATCAGTGTCGCCATTATGGAAAACAGTACTGTGGTTCCTTGAAAACTAAAAATAGAGCTGCCATATGATCCAACAATCCCACTCTTGGGCATACATCTGGACAAAATATAATTAAAAAAGATACATGCACCCCAATGTTCATAGCAGCACTCTTCACAACAGCCAAGACATGGAAATGATCTAAATGTCCATTGATAGATGAATGGATAAAGATGTGGTACATGTATACAGTGGAATACTACTTAGCCATGAAAAGGAATAAAATAATGCCATTTGCAGCAATATGGATGGAACAACAGATTATCAAACTAAGTGAAATAAGTCAGAAGGAGAAAGACTACTACCATATGATATCATTATATGTGGAATCTAAAATGTGACACAAATGGACTTTTATGAAACACAGACTCACAGACATAGAAAACAGATTGTGGTTGCCAACAGGGAGAAGAGGTGGGAGAGGGATGGACTGGGAATTTACAGTTAGCAGGTGCAAATTATTATACATAAAATAGTTAAACAACAAGGTCCTACTGTATAGCACAGGGAACTATATTCAGTATTCTATGAAGCCATAATGGGAAAGAATATTTAAAAAGAATGTCTATATACCTGTAATTGAATCACTTTGCTGTATGGAGGAAATTAACACATTGCAAATCTACTATATTTCAATAAAAAATTTAAAGAAAACCAACTTCAGAGTGGTAATACTGGCATAGACCCTTGGCCAAATTTTAAAACAGATTTCTAACAAGATGGCTTCGGAGCATTTAGAAGAAGACACAGGGATCAGTGAAAAGCTACCACAAGTAAACTCTGAATCAGGCATGCAGACCAATCTCATTTTCTTTGCTGTTAGGTTTGGCACAGGTTGGGGAGTAATGCAGCAGAGAACATGCATCTCATTTCAGCTTTTGATGAAATCTCTCCTGCTATCCTTTCAAGTAATAAGATAGATGTGGATTAGTTGATAATAGTACTAAGTGGACTTAGAGTTACTTGAGCTTCAGTGCAAAGGAGTGTGGATTAATACCTCTGTCCTCTGCTGTCCTTCCTATTGGAGGTTTTTATCCAACACTCGGATGAAGACTGGAAGAGGCTGGCTGATCAGGTTTTCAAAAGGCTCCATCTAGGTACCACAGTCCTAAGATTCTGCCATTTCCAGTTGCCTCAAGGAGTCCTCTGGTCCAGGCCCTGATCTCCCCTTATTCTAAAACCCTGTCCTTCAACCTGGCCCAGGCCAAAGGCATATTACATCAGAGAATCTTTTTTTCAGTTGTCCTATAATAATGATCTGCCTTGGAAAGGCATATGGGTCTTAGTTAAGATGTTTTTTAGAAGGTCCCTCCATCAGTGACAGGTTGACCAAGATACCTCTGCAGCTTTCCTATCTTTTGTTTTTTTCATTATCTGAGGAAGCAGTAGACAGTGGAAAAAAAATATTAGCTTTTAAAACAGAACTGACTTTATTTTTTACTCTTTTGGTAAATCTCAGTTTTCTCATTGGTACAATGAGACTATTAATTCCCACTTCACAAGGCTGTGTGAGGACTAAGCACAAAGCGCTCAGTAAATGTTAGCTCCTACCCCCCGCCTCACATTCCAGCACTAGGTCTGGGGTGTGCATGTGATAAGGGGTTGAGCAGGGCTCCCTGGGAGGTGCTCTGCAGAGCCTTGGGGCTTGGTTAGTGATACAGCCCACAGAGTCCCTCTTTACAAGGCCACCACTGCCAGGATGAAATGTGCCCAGATGTGGTGAGGTAGCAGGTTCTTCCTGCCCTTGAAGGTCTTTGGTTCTGGCAGAGCAGAGGGGAGACTGTGGGTTGAGGCAGAGAGTTACACCGAGTCTCCTGTTAACTTGTCATGGTGTCTTAGACGGGATGCTCGGTGTTCGGGGAAATCGTCCCAGTGTCACATGAGCAATAAGAAGTAGAATCCCCAACTCCATGGGTCTGAAAGGGTGAGTTGAGATAAGGAATGTGAAACTGCCTGGATCAGAGCCTGGCATCCAAAAAGGGCTGAATAAATGGTAGGTTTTTATTATTATTTGTAATAATACAGTATCAAGAACAGCTCAAGCCTTTAGGTCCTCAGACCAGGTATTAGTCCACTGCAGGGGCTCTGTTAATGGTGAGGGAGACTGCAGTTAAAACCACTTGGGCAGGAGCTGTGGAAAAATTGTGATGAGAGGTGAATGCTAACACTGCAGAGAGCTTGGCAAAACAGACGGTGTTTAGAGGGCCCAAGAAGTTTGGGGCTCTGAGATCTTTTAAGATCTTAAGGTTTTTAAACCAGCAATTTCCCCCATACTCACAAGGGCTGCCACAAAGGAGGGAAGTATTGAGGACTAGAGGAGGCTGGTGGGGAAGGGGGGCTGGGCATGGCTCCAACACAGGCTCTGCCCATCACCTGACAGTGAGGCCCTTCTGCTGCTCACAAAACCCACCCTGGAACAGAAAGAGGTAGCCTGGACTAACTGCTCCCTCCTTCCCAGACCTGAAATCCTCAGATGCCAGGTCCGCCTGGCCTAAGGACATTAACACTACAGTGGATCTTTCCTGTGCCTCAGTAATTCTGTCTCAAGGCTGGAATCTCAGAATTGACTCATTGACTAGAAATTCCAAGCTATTGGGAGAAGCTCAAAGCTCATAGTTCTTTGCTGTTAGAACTCAGTTGGGGTTATTTCCTTTCTTTCATGTATTTGTTCATTCTGTAAATGTATTTTGCTCACCTATGATGGCAGACTCCATGCTTTACGCCATGTTCCCCTAAGCCACCAGCACATTCTTACTCCAAAAACAAGAACAATAACAGAAACCAAAAACGACCCATTCTTCTAAGATGTTTCCATTTGGCATGCTTGAGAGAACAGGTACATTAGATGATGTACGTTAAGTCTGTTCATATTGGATGGGCTTGGGGCATATGCTGGGCATCTTCTGCCTACCCCAGACCCCTGCTCTGTGCTGTAGGAGGCTGAACTACAGAGAGTGCATCCCGAGCCCCTTGCATGCTGTCTTCTAGTTGGGTTTGGCCAAGGGGAGTATCACAGGAGAGTAGAAGGAGGGAGGAAGGAGAATGGCATTGGGGAATTATTTCTCTCCTTCCCTGGCTGTGGAACACCAGCAAAGGTCACTGGCCTTATCATGGCAGCCTCCCCTCCATAATTCTCTCCTTCTAGTTCTAGTAACCGTGCTCCCTTTCCCTTCAGGACAGGGGCAGCAATGGCCTGCGGTTTGCTGGCCCTGGGCTACTGCTGTCCCGAGTGGTTTCCTTACTCTGGCTACACTTTTATAAAGAATCTTCTTAAACTCACCTCAAATTATCCAATTTGAATATACCATCTCTTTTCTCCTGCCACCTTGAATGATAAAGATTATCTATTCCTATCTCGTTTTTACCGAGGAAGAAACTCAGGGGTGACTTGCTCAAGGTCACTTAACTACAGAAAGCCAGGACTCAAAAGGAAGAAGCCCATGATGAAAATATAGAAAATTGACCCAGATTTTCATGTATTTAGTCTTTTTTTCTTTTTCCTAGGTCCCTGGAAAATGCTGTCAGGGGGATTCACAGTGTAATTAATTATGCTGGCACATCCAATGAATGGAGCTATGATTTAGTGAGTCTACTTGAGATGCTGATAAATTAAATAATGAAACGCACATTTCAGTTTCAGGGACGAGAACACAAACCTCGTTGAGGAAAGGAGCACAACCTCACAGGCCATTTTTAAAATAAGGAAGCTTTATATAACTCCTGCTCTGAAATCCCTTCTGCCCACTTGCCCCCCCCCCCAACTCACCACAAAACTGATGATGAATTCCTCGCTCAGGAATCTACTGTACTTCCACGAGTAGAGATCAAATGAAATAAATTATGTGAGGTATTTCAAAAAGTGTAACATGCTTCACAAAATGTAAAACATTATAGGTACTCAACCTATAAATGTCTGATTTAAGGAGAGCATATGCATATAAACAGGCCGTTTGCACATTGCCTATTACATCAGATCCAAGCTCTTTAGGCCAAATTTTAAGGCCCTCTTAAAACTTACTGCCTTTCCTCTACAATTGTCTCACTTTTTCATTAAGACAGTGTGAAGTAGTGGAACTAATACAGACCATCTTGATTCAAATCCTGGTCGAGGGTCAGTGTGAACAGGCTGCATAGGCTGTGTCCTGCACAGAGATGCCACATCTGAGGCATTCACATCTAAAGGCTGTAGATCTTTAGGCTTTTTGCCGACATATTCCCAGGCAATGGTGGCAGTGGCTTGCTCTGTTCAAATTGTTATACTAGGAAAATTTTACAATCGATGAAAATAAAATGTCTTGAAAAAAGGATGTCTTTTCCTAATATGACCCTTTCCTAGCTTCACAAAAAAGCAACTATGAGTTTATGAAAAAAGTTCTTGCACTTAACCCTAGTTTCTTGATCTAATCAATGAGCATCTCTTAGAATAGAAATGTCAAATATTCACCATGGGTACCACACAATTCTTTGCCTATGGCAGATCCCAGCAACCCATCAGGATTCCTCTTCTTTTTCTTCCTTTTTTTTTTTTTTTTTGGTCTTTTTAGGGCCGAACCCACAGCAGATGGAAGTTCCCAGGCTAGGGGTTGAATTGGAGCTATAGCTGCCAGCCCCACACCACAGCCACAGCAGTGATGAGCCACATCTGTGACCTACACCACAGCACATGGCAATCAATGCCAGATCCCCAACCCACTGAGTGAGGCCAGGGATCAAACCCTCATCCTCGTGGATACTAGTTGGATTCGTTTCCATGAACCACAATGGGAACTCCCAGGACTCCTTTGCTCACCAAGCCCGAATGCAACCCACACGGTTTCCCAGGCAACTACAACCAAGCAACTGGGGATTGGCATTTTGGCTGACACTCATTTGTCATGACTGCTTATGAGGGTGATAAAAAGGATTTCAAGATGACAAGTCTACAGTGCCTGGGACACGATGGTGACTGTTGTTACAGGAGAACAGAAAAATTCCTCCAGAGCTCCAAGAATGCTGTCCACAGCTTGGCACACCATTCCCTGTATTGGCAATACCTGGCGCCTGCCTCTCCACCAGCCTGTGCTCTGTCCCAAACACTAGTCGAATATGAACGATGCCTTGGTCTGTGTCAGACGCTGTGCTTGTGACCCAGAGTAACCTGGGCTTCCAGCGCTGTGCACACTGACCTCAGCTCATTCAGGGCCCTTTTTTTCCTCTATGAGCTCCACACAGTCCCACGCTCTGAGCTCACTACTAATCAGCACTTGGCAGTGATTTCTAAGTCTCTGTAAAACTTTTATGTGTCTAGGCCCTGTATTCCCACCAAGAAGCCAAATCCCTTGAAGACAGAATCTTTTTCTTCCGTGTGGGTTTGGTACTCTGTTCTCATGGGAACTCCATAAACCATATTGTTTTGGTCACGTAGGGCACCTTGACACACAAAGCACAATCATTTGTTATAACTGGTCCCTGGTCACCTTTTTCATCTGAGGCTAAGAAAATGAATATACGTAGTCATAAAATGATTATTACTCTCCTGGTCCAGAAAGTATATTTAAATTTTTTTCTCTCTTAAGTCCAAAAAAGCACAGTACTAATTGAGAGGACTTGATATCTTTACAATACTATCACTTATAATAAGTAATAGTAGTATAAGTCAAAATGCAATTTCTTTATGCCATTACTATTAACTTCTTTGGGATTCATTTCTCTTTCCCCCTTCTCATTTGGCCAAATGCATTTCAGTAAGTGCATATGGGAGCTGCGAGGATGATAAAGAGTCATGGGTTTCAGTGTTTATTCTCTGCTCTCTTAATATTGCAGCCATATTCCTTCCAGATTAGATGGTATTTTGACTGTGGGTCATATGATTAGGGTCCAAATTTGACTTGGAAAGTCGATGGCAGACGCAGTGACTGGGCTGGCGGGGAGGAGGAGATAACCCCTATTAAGTGTTCAACTATTTAGGCAAGGAAGTACTCATTGACATAAAATATGTAAAAAACAGAAGGGTTCTGGAATGTGACCCTTTCCAGGAATCCGAAGCATGTAGAGCTGGAGCATGTGTGTGGCGAGCCACAGAGGCGGGAGAAATTACCGAAGCTTTCCGGTTTCTGATTTCTTCATCTGTAAAATGGGAGTGCTGGCTAGTTCTCAATGACACCTGTTGTCACAAGGAGCAGAACCAAGGTTGCAGTTGTGCAGGCAGGGGCCCATGCTGGAACACCCTGCTGAGGGGAGGAGGGGCCCCCCAAGGCCGCCTGGCTCCATTTGCCAAGCCTTTTGCTCATTTGTCTGCCAAGAGCTGGGGGGCTGTTACTCATTTGCAAGAAGGAGCTGTTTGCGCTAGCAGCCACCGGATTAAGTATGTAATGACATTATTATTCAGCCAAGGGCTTCTACTTTTTCCTAATGAGTGTCTATCCCTCCCACCAGTGGAGAGAGTGTGGAGCTGGGTCATTATACTTGAACACAGCCAGAATGGTTGCGTGAAGAGACCAAGGACAAAGATTCACCACATTTTGAAGCTGGAAGATCACCTAATCCAAACACTCTCATTTTGCAGAAAAGGAGTCCTAGACTGAGGGTAACTCCCCTCACCCTCAAAAAAAAAAAAAAAAAAACTTAGGTTCATAAAGCCGGTTAGGATAGGAATGAGAACCCTGGTGTCCCAAACTGGCAGGCCTGCACATTAGATAGAGGCCCCCAGTCCAGGACATGTGCTTGTCACCTGGGTTTTGTGGCCCTGGAGAATCCACACCTGAGCGCTCTGCTGCACCTCCTTCCTGGGCCTCTGTGTCGAGCGGAGGGCTCAGTACTTTCACAGACACTTGGAGTTTGAACACTTTTCTCACCACACATCTCCCTGACTCCCTCGCTAGAATTCCCTCCATCCCTCCAGCCTACTCATAATTACTGCTGGAGCTATAAACTTCAAACTCCAGCACTTTCTCTGTCCAGCCCTCTTCCCATCATGGGTGCCTAATGAACTCTCTTTAGCAGAAGGTGATTCCTGCTCCCAGTCCATTTCTTCCTGACTGGCTGACTGGGCTTCTGGTGCCCCCGGCTCCCATGTCCCCTCAATGGCACCTCTGTCTTTCCATAAGCTCTTCCTCTTCCTTTCCTAGCGAGCCAAGTAAACCTTTTTTTCACATCATCTCCCCTCCTCAGTGGTTGGTTCTCTTACTCATCTAACACTCGTCTCCATCTTATCACCCTGTCACCGTCACTGGGGACATTTCAACATTCCACAAATATGTGGACCTCACAGTTCCTGGACTTAAACTTGGATGGTGTCCACTCCTTGTCAGTGTCACCCTCCTGGGCCCTGTCCTCCCATACAGCTGCTCCTAACTCATGATTTCAGACTCCAAATTCCTTCTCTTTTTTACCAGAACCATCTCTTTACCGGTGTCATGACCTCCAGTACCTGACCTCACACCCTCCAGGTCCTCTGGATGCTGACTTCCTTACCCCTCCACCAGGGCTTCATGGACGTCAGTTTATCCAGGCTCCAGCCCGTCCTGGCAAGCGTGCTGCTGACTCTCTCCCCAGCTGGGAAAATTCTGTGAGCTGTCTTCCTCCAGGTCACCAGAAGCCAAGCATTGCCACATCTCAGACCCCAGTGATCTCCCCTAAGGTGGATCCGTGCCTGCCCACATTCCCTATAACAGCATCTCCAAACTCTCAACACTTCTCTGGTGGATTTGCATCATCTGTCAGCGCTCAGTCTTACTTCCTGCCTTCCTTCAGCACCCTCTTCTCTGCCTTATTTCTTCCTGATATCTCCTCCGACTCTTTATCCTGCCTTCTTGTTTCAAAAGATGAAGGAATTCCTCCGAGGCATCCTTCCCAACCCTTTCAAATCCTTCTAGAACATCTCTTCTTGTCTCTCAATCCCTGTGTCCCTTGCTAAGTCTTCTCTCCACTGATTCTTTCAAGTTTCTGCCACCATTCTCCTTCCTTTACTATCAAATTTCAATGTCATATCCTCCAATCACTTGATGATTAACCTTTCGCAACCTCATTGCCACAATTGCAATATTCTGAAGAAGCTCTAGTAGGGGTTGTCTGTTACCTCCTATTTGTCAGATGCAAAGGCTTGGGTCAACTGCTGTCATGCTCTAAAAGGATCTCCCTGGAACTCTATAATCCTTCACTTCCATGTCCCTAACCGGCCTTCTCCTCCTGCAAGTTCTGACCACACCTCCCGTGGCCTCCTTTCTTTGATCTCCTAGTTTGTCCTCAGCACAATTGTATGTCTTCTTCCTCCTCCTTCCTGGGAAAACACATGTCCTCCCAACGATCCCTTCTCAGTGGATCTCTAGCCTCACGCTCTCTCTGGACTCCTGATGGCCCTTTCAAATTTTGACTTTTTTTGGGGGGGGGTGAAATATACCTAACATAAAATGCAGTATCTTAACCATTTTTCAGTGTACAGTTCACTGGCATTACATACATTCACTCTGGTGTACAACCATCATTGCCATCTGTCTCCAGAACATTTCTCATCTGGCAAAACTGAAACTCTATGCCTGTTAAACAATAACTCCTTATTTCCTCCTACCTCCAGCCTCTGGCAACCGCCATTCTACTTTCTGTCTCTCTGACCTTGACCTCCCTAGGTTTCTCATATAAGTGGACTCATACAGTATTTGTACTTCTGTGATTGGCTTATTTGACTTAGCACACTCTCTTCGAGGTTTGCCTAGGTTGTAGCATGTGTCAGAATTTCCTTCCTTTTTAAGGCTGAATAATATTCCATTGCATGTACATACCACATTTTATCCATTCATCTGTCGATGGACACTTGTGACTTAACAGATTTTTAATAAATTTTTCTGGGCCATGCTCTGCAATAGGCACTGGTATACACTGGAGCTTGCAGTCCACGTGGCACCCTCAGTATTGGGCATGAGGTGACTCTTCCCCAGTGGGAGTCCCTTGAGGGTACAGACCATACTTGGTTTCTTTGGCAGCTCCAAACTCCTAACAGAGCCTCTGGCAAGAGTTGGTGCCCAGTAAAAATTTGTTGAATGAGTGAGTGAATGAACCCAATGAGTACTTGTGAATAGATCAGTTTCATAAATATCTACCCTGAAATCCTTCTCTCGAAGTTTCATCCCCAGAGAGTGTTTGCAGCAGAAGTTACCTCCAAATACAGTATGGATCACTCAAGTTTTTATTACCGAGATGTTCTTGCTACTCCATAAATCTTGCACTCCCCCAATGTAAATTGCCATTGAACAAGCAGAACAACGGCATGGGCATTCTTTTTATCAAGGGCCTAGTATTAAGACAGATTAACTTGAAGGGAACAGCACCAGCCTGGGTATCTGCCCCATCCTTCATTCTTATTGTGATTAATGAGATGAGGCACATATTTTTTTTCTATTCTGCCTGAAAACATATTGAGTTTATGCCTCGTCCCACAATGTTAAATATTGTCTTAGAATTACATTATCTCTTACACAGATGGATGGGCCTGGTGCCGTGTGTACTGCTGACAGTTTTCCTGAAGTGGAACCAGCGTAAGGGAATCATTCAGCCGTGATTACAGCTTGAAAGCATGCAGAGATCTTCAGTAAAACTGGACTATATAGGAATGCAGTGCATCCAGAACCAAAGGGTTAAGACCAAGATGCAAAGCTGCTGCAGACCAAGAGTCAAGTCAGTAAGAGGTAGATATGTCTTTATGGTGGATGCCTACTGCCATCTTGAAGAAGTAGAATCCTCCATGGGATCATGTTTTCATATTTGTGAATGAAAGAATGCCTTAGCACTGAGGAAAGAAAAAAATTTTTGAAATGAATATATTTATACTTTCAAACTGTTTTTGCATTTACTATTTTATTCTTAAAACTAACCTTATAAGATAAACAGGTAATGATTTATTATTCCCAATTTACAGATTAAGAAATTACGAGTTACCTGGATTACCATGGGGCTGGGATTAGTAATCTGGCCTACTGAATTTACACGCAGGGTCTGCTCATCCACATCACTCAGCCATCCTTTTAGCAAATGTTCGTTGGTCAATTAATCTGTTACAGGTTCTGTACTTGACCATGGATGAAAGTTGGAGAGATGGAGAAGACATACTCTATTTTCTCAAGGATATGAGTTTACAGAGGACACAGATATGAAAATGAATCATTACAAGGAAGTTGCTGAGAGCCAAGAATGGAAGCCTGGGCATGATACTATGCCACATGGAGGTCTGGGGGACTAACTTCTTGGTAAGGCTGGAAAGTCTTTGGAGAAGAGATTACTTTTCAATCAGAGGAGTTTTTTAGATAGACATAGTGGTTTAAGAATCCCAGCTCAGGGGCATATGCAAAGGAACAAAGAAGGAAAACAGCATGCATCTTCAGAGAATTTCAGTCAGCATGGCTAGAATGTGGGTGCAGGGTGAGGAGTGGCAGAGAGGAAAGACTGGAGGAGCAGCAGGGGCTCGGTTCATTTAGCATTCAATCGACAAAACTTATGGGGAACTTATCAACTGCTATAAACTGTGTTTGGTGTTGTTGATTCAGTGGATATAATGAAAGAGAGAGGTCCTTGCCCTCAAGGAACTTTCTTTGTAGTGAGGGAGTTAGACAGTAAACAAGGAACCAGGTATACTAATTAGTTACAGACAGTGAGTAGTCCTAAAGGAACTAAACAAGGTGGTGTGATAGAGAAAAACAGGTCACAGCAAGCATTCCTGAGGCGGTGATGTTTTTGCTGAGACCTAAAGAATGAGCAGTAGAACAGAGCAGAGCCAAGGAAAGAGTCTTCCATGCTAGGGGTGCAGGAAGTGCAAAGGGCCTGTGGTTGGTAGGGACAGATGGTCAGTGACTGTGTGGACAATGGTATGAGAGGTGGTCAGATGTGTGGGCGAAGCCAGGTCATAGAGGGCTTTTGTCAAGATTTTATCCTAAGACTAATGAATCATTCAAATGTTTTATAGTGAAAGGATGCAACTTTTATAGTGAAAGGATGCAACTTTGAAAATATATTTTCAAAGTTTATTTTGGCTGTGATATACAAAATGAACTAGAAGGGAGCAAAAGTGGAAGTAGGAAGGCCAGTTAGGAGGCTATTGCTGTGATTTGGGTGATAGATGATGATCTCTTGGATCAGGGTGGTGAGGGAAAGAGGGTAAGTGGTTAAATAGACATTTTGTGGGTAGCATGGATGGGACTTGCTCTCATAATAGATACGGGTGAGGGGTGAGGGAAGAGAAGGAAGAATCACAGCCTTGGGTAATGTGGGGACTATGGGCCCCTTCTTGAGATGTGGGGGGAGGGGGGAAGCAGCCAGGGGTAGCTTAACATGGAGAAACTGGAGCAACCTGGAGTCTTGGCAGTAAGATAGGGCTTGATTTCACAGGGGAGGGAGGCACTGAATGATGCTGACCAGAATAACACGGTCAGATTGGCATGTTAGAAGCCTGTTTGGACAGCTGGGTGGAGAGGGGAGGCGAGGTGCCTAGAGGCAGAGAGGTGAATCCAGGGTGTCTGTAATGGTCGAGAAAGGAGGTGATGAGGGCTTGAAGTAAGGCAGAGACCCCAGGCTGCTTATGATCTGCTGACACTCCAGGTGCCCAGCTGTTTGGATTATGAAGGAAAATGTGGTTCCCCTCTGAGAGTAGTTGATAAATGGACCACGGAAAAGGGAGCTGGCTGGGCCGAGAGGAGCTCCAAAACATTTAGGGCCTGTCGATGGGGTGTAACTTGGGAGCAGCTGGGCTGCTCTGTGGTTCTCAGGGTGGGAAGGCTGATAAATTCCCTACTGAGTGGTGTACTCGGGTAGCAGTCTGTTAACCAGCTGGGGTCCCCAAGCCCTCGTACAGTCCTCAGCACAGCTTCCCAGGACTATTAGGAAGGGGAAGGGTGTTGGGGACCTGCTGTTACCCCTGAGCTGGGGTGGGGGACTTCTCCCTGGGCACATGCCAGGTCCTTCTCAGTAGACTCTTGGGGCCATCGGTGGCTCCAGAACAAAAGTGCTGTCTGAAGATGACTGAACTGTCCTGGGGTCAGGAAGTTCCCCGTCACAGAAGTTCAAAAAGATGGACAACCACTTGGCAGGGCTTCAAATACCAGCTGGACGTTGTACTAAATGTCCTAAAAGTCTTTTTCCTGCCAAGTGTCTAGTTCCTCTCCGGTTCTGGTGAGCTTGGGAGGGGACTGCATCGGGTCAGGCACTCCTGACATGACTGGAATTCCATTCTAGGTGGAAGAGCTTGAAAGGACATTGGAACTGAGCCCTCTGCTGTCTCTACCACTTGCAGTGCTTGGGGCTTCAGGGATTGGATTCATGCCAATCAGTGGGTGTAGGGCAAGCTGTGGACAGAAGAGGCCATGTAACACATCAGAGCATTCATGCGATGGCTGAGAAACCACCATGCCAAGAGGTCAACCCCAGCACTACTCAGCTCTTTCTATAACATAAGGCAGCCAAGGGTCTCTATAGTATCCAAGAGAACACAGTGAAAGGTAGAGAAGTTTTCAAAATCAAAAGGCAGCAGATTAATTGGGAGAAAAAAGTCACATTTGTTTGGTTTGGCAGCCAGCAGCCACCCCGCTCAGACCGCTTGCTGGCATCTACCACGGGGTGAATAGATGTAGAAGAAAACCTGGCCCTTGTGAACCATAAATGGCTGCAGACATTGTCATAAACTCACATGGACTCCTACAGCAACCCCTGGAACTAACGAATTCTAGTTTGCTGCCATTTGTGGTTAGAGTGTCCCCTCTACCCCCCACCCCCTCCCACCCCGGCCCAGGCCTACTCTGAGATGCTCCTCTCCTCACCGAGGATGTTTAGAGTCAGTGCTCTCCAGGGTGACTGTGCAGGGAAGGGTGTTTGACTAGATGGGGCAGAGGCTCTTAGTAAGTCTCCACCAGAGACAGCATCCTGGGGCAACTTAGGACTCAGGTCTTTTCTCCAAGCACGGAGTTCTCAGATCAGGAATCAAGCTTTGGGCATCTGGTCCCCTTCTCAGTCTGCACACTTCTTTTTTTTTTTTTTGTATATTATTATCAAATAAGTTACAACAAGTAGCAATTGCTTTTACTGCTAGATAAAAACCAAGGAGCAAAGAACGTGACTTGGAGTAACAGGAGGCCATCGGAGAAGAAGATACTCATCATCAAGGGAAAACAGGAGTGGTTTCGGATAGAGATGAGGTGAATTCATCCAGAGGCTAAAGTCAGACTATTAGGAAAACATGGGACTTGGCTTTAGAGATGGAGCAGGATTTGGAGGATGCAGGGAAGACCGATAGAATATTCTGCGCTGGACACTGGGGCAATGGCCCAGCTTAGAGCTAACGAAGTGGCTCAAAGTAAGAGGCAGAAATACTGGCCAGGATATTGGAACCCTTGGGCACTGCTGATGGAAATGTAAAATGGTGCAACCACTACGGCAATAAAGTGGTGGTTCCTCAAAAAACTAAAAATAGAATTACCACATGACTGAACAATTCCAGTGCTGGGTATATACCCCAAAGAACAGAAAGAAGCTCTCAAAGATAAATGTCACACACGCGTGCACAGCAGCAATATTCACAATAGTCAAAATGCAGAAGCAATTTAACTGTGCATTGACAGTTAAATGGACTGATAAGATGTGGTATACAGATGCAGTGGAATATTATTCAGCCTTAAAGGAAAGGGAGTCTGACACATGCTACATCATGGATGAACCTTGAGGACATTGTGCTATGTGAAATGAGTCAGTCACAAAGGGACAAATACTGACTGTATGAGTCTGCTTATATGAAGTATCTAGAGTAGTCTAATTCATAGAGACAGGAAGTAGAATAGTGGTTACCAGGGACCAGGGGTACGGGAATGGGGAGTTGTTGTTTAATGCATACAGAGTTGCAGTTTGGGAAGATGAAAAATTCTGGAGATAGATGGTGCTGGTGTTTGAACAACAACATAAATGGACTTAACACGACTGAACCATTCACTTGGAAATGCTCTGGATGGTATTTTCATGTATTCTGCCATTGTTAAATTTTTAAATTAAAATTATTTTTTTAAAAATAAGGTACAGAATGGCTCCCAGATGCAAATGAGGAGGAGTAGGGCTCAATTTTCACTAATATTTCGGTGGCTGCGGTGCCCAGCACAGTGCCAGGGCTTAGAATGGTTTTGTGTTTGAGGGAAAAGGAATGAGTGGAACCCAAACATTTCAAGAGATGCAGGCACTTCTCAGAACAGGAGCAGGAAAGGCAGGCCAGGCTAACTGAGTCACGACCCAAGGTGTGTCCTCACGGCAGTGTGAGAGGCCACTGAAATCACTCAGCTGGCACTTCTGAAGGTCTGTTCGCCAAGCCACCTGCTGCCGATAAGCTAATGGCCCAGGCGGATCTGCCTGTAGGCAGAGAAAACATGTTAGGCAAAGATTCTCACCAACCTTATATTTTCTATTGGGCATTCAAAGATGAACACATTTGGCTTACATATGTCTTTTGGGAGTGTGGTTTGCTCATGTCCCAAGCATGTCTGGACCTGCAAAACTGACCTGATCTCAGACTTGGTGAGTGACCTGCTGGCTTTCTCAAGAATTGAGAGTCTTTCTACCATCACTCATCCGATGAGCAAGGAGAGCAGAAGGAGCGCTTGCTCCCTCTCTAATCATCTCATCTCTGGGCCTAGGCAATACTTGTGTGTGCACATTCGATGCCTTTCCTTTAGACCCCTGCTAAGCAAAGTGGTCAGAGTGCCATCAGCATCACCTGGGAGCTTGTCACAAACACAGGTTTTCAGCTCCATCCCTGGAGCTAGAACAGAATCTAGAACCCAAGTGGTTCACGTACAAAACAGACCACCTAACTCCTGTTCTCCATGCTCAGCCAGTCACAGGAATCATCCGGGTGCACTGTTAGAGAGATTCGCAGGCTCCTCATCCCTTGAAGATTCTGATTCCATAGTGGAAACGGGACGTGAGTAGTGAGTGCGTGTGAGTACTAGCATGTGTGACCAGGCAGGAGAGAGGGATGCTTAAGCCATGCTATATGAAGATGCTTGTTTCTGCGACACACACGCAGACCAAGGTGCCAATGGTCATGTGCAGGGGGCTTCCTAGTAATGAAAGCTTCTAAAAGAAAAGGGCATTGACGTTTGTGAAATTTATAAGCAACTCGTAGCAAATTTTATGTACTCAATATTTAAATGACAGTTCTGGCTCTGACCTCTTCCAGCATTGCTAATTTAAGCTTCCTTTCTCACAGAAGCATCTTCACTACATCTCTGGTTTCCCTGGATACATTAAAAGAAGCTTATTATTATTATTTTTTTAATGTAGGCGAGATAGAAAGGCTTTAAAGAGAACAGGGATTCCTTCAACCATGGAGAAGGCTGTTTTAAGAGTAAATTAGATCAGCAAAAGCTTTCTGTACTCACTTGTACAGTCTTTTTAGTCCCACCTACTCTCGTGATTTTCTCTGAATATAAAGTCTGAAATGTGGAAGAAAAGAGCCTTCTATCTTCTAGGCAAAAATCTCACTCTGAGTCCTCATGAATCCTTGGAAACCTTACTTCATGAATGAATTCTTATCCCTGCACTGATGCATCGAAGAACAGTGACTCACCCTAAATTATGCAAAAATTAAGGACACATAATTGGAATCTATTCCAAAATATCTGGAATAAAATGCCTTTTATAACAGCTAAGAAAACCTTTTAGGGAAGCAATTGTAATGCAGACCTTTTTGGGCTTTAGAGAGCCAGAATGAAAGAAGGTATATGCAGCATTAGAGACAGGAAGCAGGGTAGAGGGAAGGGAGGGAGGGAGAGAGTGAGAGAGAGAGGGAGAGAGGGTGCGGTAGAGAGATAGAGATAGATTATAAAGCACAGGAGGTTTATTTGCAAGGCATTTGTTAGCTGTTGGTATTTCACGTTTAGGAGTCATCATTTGCTATCAGAAGAAGAAAGACCAAGCAGTGGCTTTAGTCACCACTCCCTAATCCAGGATCTCTCTGAGTTCTAAAGCTTGTTCATAAGCTGTAGACATGGCCTCCTTCCAATTGGGGCCAGGGGTGTAATGGACATTCCTACACTGGGTTTAGGTCAAGGTGACCAGTCAATTTCCTGACTTTCGTGTGGTTTCTCTTAAGGAAAAGGTAATAAACCCCAGAGGAGGTGGAAAAGCAGTTGAGATGAGCAGAGGGAAGGAAGCTAATCTGCCTTTCTCTTCTCCCACCCAGGCAGCAACAAAAAGCCTAGGGCTCCTTTAATTAATTTCTTCATCTTCTCTGGTGAGGATGAAGTGCCTAATAACTGACATTCTTAAAGCGCCTTAAGAGTCCCTGGTGGGAGGTGGTTTCTATTTCAAAGCATAAAAATATTAGTTGAGGGACTCAATCAATGAATAAATCAATATTTGTTTAGTATCTACAATGTGCTTAGCTCCATACCAGTTACAAAGGCATGCAAAATAAGTATAAAACATGGCCCCAATTGGAAGGAGGCCGTGTCTACAGCTTATGAACAAGCCTTAGAACTCAAAGAGATCTGACAACTCAGAACTCACAGAGACTTAAGTTCAGATTCCAGTTCGACCACTTTGGGAAGTTACTTGATTTCCCTTAGCCTTAGTGTCTTCCCTATAAACTGAATAATGTTTGGTTCACAGCATGAGTATTCGATATGTACAATATTTGTAAAGTGCTTAATTTACACAAAACATGTCAATAACTAGTAACCAAAGAACAGTAAGAACAGTATCGGGGAAAATAGAAACACCCACACGAAACAATTTGTGAAGAAAGACAGCACTGAGTGTTGATAGACTAAGGAAACAAAGAGCTGAGCATAGCAGCCTACGTGCATTCTCTGATCCGATGGGACACCAGAGTGTCATTTAGTTTAGATAGTTTTATGGAGCAGAGAAAATAAGAGAACAGAGTAGGTTGAAGTCTCCCGGGAAGGCTTCATGAGGGAGGCTCCTGCCTGACTAGCTGTATCTGAGCTGTGCAAGTCAGACGAAGGGACAAGCAGGGCATGAAGAAGTGGCCTTGATTCCTCTGCCCCTCCAGCTGCCACCTCTCACCAGCTCCAAGCTAAGTGGCTACACATGCACACCTGTTTCTACATCTCTTAATGGCCATTTGTGCATCTTCTTTTGTCTTTTGACCACTGCTTAACTGGGTGGGGGTATAAGCCCTTTGTCAGCTATATAGGTGCAAGGATAGATATAGATAAAGATAAAAATCTCATTTTCTCCTGTTCTGGTTTTTCATTTTTTAAATAGCAAAATTTAAAAATTTTGATAAATTTCAATTCACCAATTTTTTTCTTTATAGTTTATGCCTTTTGTGTGCTAAGATAGCTTTGCTTACCCAAGTTGGCTGAGGTTTTCTCTAGATTTGCTTCTAGAAACTTCACAGTTTTGGATTTTACATTTATGATGATTTTACTATAATTCCTAAGCATTTAATGCATTCCCATTGGTTCCAAAGTCATGCCAATATGCCAACAACTCCTAATTTTTTTCTCTAGCCCAGATCTTTCTGCTGAGCTCCAGAGCCTCATGTACACCTGCATATCCACCCATATGTTTATAAGTTTCTAAAAACTCCTTCTCAAAACTAAATTTTTTACCTTTCCTCTATATGTGTGCCTCTTTCATTTGTGCCTGTTTTATTGAATGGCTCCATCCCCTCAACTGGTCAAGGCAAAAATGCCTTCCTCTCTCTCTCACCTGTATCCAACCTATCACTAAGCCTGTCCATTGCACCTTGTACATAGATATGGACAAGCCCGTTTCCATCTTTCTATATCTCACTTTCTGGCCACACGACTACCCTTCCTGCCCTCCAGGACTGCTGCAAAGGTCTGGGGTCTCCATACCTTCATGCCCTGCTTCCAACTCACAGTTCTATCCTTAAAAACGTTTCCATCAACTTTCCATGGCTCTTAAGATAAAGGTTATGATTCTAAATGTGCCTGATCCCTCCTATGCCTGTCTCTCTTCCCATCCTTTCCCCCAGCAAGGTCTCTATTTCCTTTCAGGCCCAGATGCATCCGTTTTCCCTGATTTTCTCAAAAATATCTCACTTTCAGGGCCTTCATATGTTGTTCCCACCCCCCCCCCAAAAGTCTAGCCACTTGTCATACTACTACTCTTTCTTCAGACCCCAAATGCCACTTCCTCTAGAAAGCTCCTCAGATCCCCCGGTCAGGGTCAGGTGAGAGCTCAGAGGAGCCTGTACTCCTTCATCATGTGTCACTATAGTAACTGCATGATTATACATGTAATTAGTAATGTAATGTTCACGTGCCCCTCTAGACTGCAAGCTTCACAAGGACAGCATTTGCTTCTGCTTGTTCCCAGCTCTGTTCCCACCATCTAGCACATTTCCCTGCAGGAAGCAGAAGAATGCTTACTGAAAAAAGTATTTAGTGAATGAATAAGTGAAGACAAAGAGAAAAGCAACCCTGGACAGAAAGAGGGGTGGTGGGAGTGTGGGGGGCCCAGGGGGCAAGAGCTCACCAGTATGGGGGTCAGAATGGAATCATGTGGTTGAGGGAAACACATTTGTTGACTTTCTTTTTGAATCGGGAATCAATAAATAATTTTCTTTCCCCAATCATGTAAGCAGGCAACTAATTATAGCAATACTGGTGAGACCTACACTGCTTTCATCAAAATCAACCTGTAACCAGCTTTAGAAGTGTGGTAAAATAGCTTCAGCACAAAAGATGCAGATGTAACTCCGAATTCTCTGATCACAGCAGCTTCCTGTTTAAAGCAATTAAGTGCAGGCATCAAAAGGCATTAGCAAGAGGGGAAAGTTCAATCAGAGGAAGCTATTTTCATAAGCCAATTGGAAAAGAAATAGATTTTTTTTCACTTTTCCTCTAGAGCTTTTGGAAATCCTATTCACAAAGATGTGAAAGGCCAGTTCAAGGCTGACTGAGCAGGGCTGAGGAGAGCAGGGTCCAGTGATTTAAGCAGGGGATGGGGCAGTGAGAGAGCTAGAGTCTGGGCCCTGCTCAGTGTGAGTTCCCACACAGCAGCTGAATGCATGCACATTTCCTTATCTCCATCCTGCCTCACTTTATCCAATAAGACATTATGGATGGCAGTTCCCACGTGGCCCAGGGGGTTAAGGATCCGGCATTGCTGCAGCTATGGCTCAGGCTACAACTGTGGCTCAGGTTCGGTCCCCAGCCCAGGAATTTCTACATGTCATGGGCATAGCCAGAAAAAAAAAAAAAAAAAAAGACAGTATGGATGAGTCCCTCCCCTTAGTGGTCTGTTATTCAATTTTTCCTGTAACAGAACAGACTGCTGGGGCCTTGGCTGGAGTGCAGATCTGACCCATCTTCCTCTTCCTCCTTCTCACTCACCTCCTGAGGACACAGGCCTGTGCAGGACACATCTCTTCTGCTCCCACTCAAATCTTGTGTTTTTGTTTTGCCCTCATTGTTCCCAGACAGGCATCACAGGTGAGACTTTGCATGGCACTCTCCCCCCAGGCCCTAAAGGTAGCTGAATTAAGGGGCTCCCTTCTCTACCATGCCGGGAGTGGGGTGTCCCTGGGGAGGTGATGGAGGTGCTGTTTCATGCAAAACGGTCTCTCCTCACTAGTGTTTGTCCCTGTCTACCTGACATGTCACCTGACAGGGCCACCTGTGAACTCTCTGGAGGTGAGGGGGAACTACTTCTTCACGTCCCTTTTGGAGAGGTCATCTCATACAATGCAATGGTTGTGGGCTCTGGAGTGAGACCCCATGGGTTCAAATCCCAGTTCTGATCATTACTAATGGGACTGTGGGCAAGCTCAGTGTCTTCATCCATAAAATGGGGATAGTAATGCTATGTTACCTCCTAGGACAATGGTGAAGATTAAATGGGCACCGGTAGGTAAAGGCTCTTAGAACGATGCCGGCCAAATGGTAAGTGCATATGCAAGTGGCCGTGGTGGTTTGTGTGTTGTGTTCTCTCTCTGGTCAGAGATGGTACTGCTTCCTGCCTGCCTAGCACAAAGGCAGAAGACACCCTTATTTATCATCAACTTCAACTCAGAAATCAGCATGACAAGATTTTTGGTTCCATTTGGAAATACTTCTTGGTCAACAAATATTTACTGCATACTAGTCTGTGTTAAGACTTTGCAGACACCAAAATCAAAGCATAGAAATGCTCGCACACAGTCGGGCTCTACTGAGAGAAATGGCCAGACATGTACATGGCTGGTGGCTTTCCATAAGATTGGAGCCATTGCTTACAAAGGGCCTTAGGGGCAAAGAGAGGAGGGACATGCAGGGACAGAGGTGTCCAGGCAGATCCCTCTGAGAAGGTGCCATCCTTATAATCCTCATAGGTGTGTGTCTCAGGCTTTGAGATCTTAATTATGGCAGTATACAATTGATATTTTATTTCTCTCATGTCATCTAATGCACTATCATCTCTCTGAACATAAAATTAAAATAGACTGAACAGATTCAAACACCTTTTACCAAAGAACAGTGCTAAGGGCTTTCACACACATTATATCATTTAGCCAGTTCTCTACGAGGATGTGCAGATTTCTTCAGAAACTAGGATGCCAGATGGGATAATTTTTTGATGGATGGAGTCCATTACCAGTTTAGGCCATGAGCCCAGGTGACTGAAAAAGCATAAATCAGGCAATTGTCTTGGTGTTGTCACTCTCTCCAATTTTTACACCTTCTGCTACTAATGGAGATGTTACCTGACTCTCTGGACGATAAAAGTATTAGCTCATTGAGTCACCACCTAATCATCTGGGTGGCAGCTTTTCTTTTTACCAGTTTCCAGAGCATTGTTTAATTTTTACACTGGAGAGGATTGGCTGGTGTCTTCTGTTTCTTTGTGTGTGCTTCATTTTGCCACCAAAGACTTTTGGCCATCTGGTCGGTGCTTAAAGCTAGACGAACTGTGTGTGCCTGATAGATGATGAGAGAGATGCTCTCCTCCAATTGTCTCCTCCATTTTACTCTGAGATACCAAGTCAAACGCAGTGAGTGTGTTCAATCAAGTTCCTAAATCTGAGCTCTTAAAAGATCTCACCTAGTTCAAGACTTCCCTAGAGGGATGGAGAATAAACCAGGGCTGGTGACAGGTTACAGGGTTTCCTAGGTCCCTTCTGTGAAGTCCAGCTGCAGAGAATGAGTCAGAATAGTCATGAGGCTGTCTCCCTGGCACTAACCCCAGACCTGTTTTAAATAACGCATCTAAATGTTAATGCACACTTAAGACAACAGTGCAGCTCATACTCTTTCCAAATTGATTCATTTTGCAGGGAGCCTGATGCAATTTACTCAGTATAAAAATGTCTCTGGCAATTAGGGGAACAAAGGGGCAAAGCTGGCAGACCACAAGGATGACAAACAAAGCGAGAGGACGTGAAAGCTGGGGCCAGAATTAAATTTCTTTTTGAATCAGACATTTCGGGGAATGTCAGTCATAAACAAGAAAGGCCTTCTCTGCTTGCAAGAGAAATATGAGGCTTCTCCATCAGCAGAAATGGATAGGAGCAGCCTAAGCCGTGATTTTGATGGAACACTCCTGCAGCTTCCCTGGTTCCTAATGGTGTCTGCTTTAAGGTGTCTGGCTTTCAAATAGTAAATGTGACTAGTGGAAAAGTGAGCCAAGGTTACCCTATGTTGGTGGGTGGGGGTTTCCAGATAACAGAAGAATAGGCCCCTGACCCCTCCACTAGTAAGGTCATATTGGAAGAATGTGGCTCTGGAAAATATGCTGTAGAAGTAACTAGAATTGTTTAGAATGGGGGGAAAAAAGTTAAGAAAAGACATGAAAACTATCCTGAAATGAAAAACTGCCTTGTTAGGAGAAAGCAGGCTTGTCCTATGTGATTCCAGAGGAGAAACAGAGAATCAACCCGGTAACAGTGAAACAGGAGAAAGGACAAGCATTTATTGTCTACTCAAATGATCCTGGGTGCCCCGTATGCATTCTCACAGTACTGCTTCACTGGGAAGGTGTCGTATTAAATGCAATCGTGCACCTTGGTGCTCAGAACATGGTAAACACTCAATATATACCAGCTATCCTGGCTAAAGGCAATGATGCTCACAAAGATGCTACAAGGTAGGTACTACTCTTCCCATTCTATAGGTAAGATGCTAGAGGCTTGAAAAAATTAAATAACTTTTTATATTCTCCAGGGTTATAAAGCCACTGGGCCATTAGCAAGTTCTTACTAGAAGCTAAAGGTGCCCCATGGAGGGGTGGTCTGCTGTGCAAGACGAAGAGCACTCTGCAGGCTGGAGCCAGGTGAGCTGAAGTCAGATGAGCTTTGGGGGAGGCTCCTGCATGGGTTTGGGGTGGTAAAGGTGTTGAATTCAATTACTTTTAAGGTTCTTCAATGTTTGATAATTCTATGACTCAAGTATTTTCCAAGTTTTGCTAGTAAGAGGATGCCTTTTACCCATCTTAGCATAAACAGTTAAGTGGGAATGTGATCTTGGAGAGTTGGCCATGGAAGAAGGCCAGGGACCCAAGGACCATAGACACACAATGAAATGTGGGAGATTTTATCTCCATCTGAACCCTGGCTTTGCCAACCACTGAATTTCCTGCCTCGCATTCCATACACCATGAACCTGCAGTCAATGGCTCCCCAAACCCCAGAGGCCAGTTAGACAAGTTAGACAAGGTGGCAGAGGGTTAATCAAGAAAGATGATAGCCAAGTGGGGATTTTCAGAGACAGAAATCATCTTGGTGTACTGAGAGGATGAGCCAGTGGGCACCAGGAGGCTTGCTAGGGAAAGCGACCAGTCTGGAAAACCCCAACAGAGGAGTCTCTTTGAGGGCTGCAGGTAAACATCCACTAGAATAATAAATAGACTTTCATGCAGTCATGGAGGAACAGTAGTCCTGGGAGAGAGAAGCAACATGATGGAAGAAATATCTAAGGAACAGCTAGAGAGAATGCAATTGGAATTCAGCCTAGCTTGTGTGAAAAGGTAAAAAACTCAACAGGAGCCAGTGTGCTTAAGTGGGAATGTAAAGACTAGTACTAAACTACGGAAAGGGAGAAAGAGGGGGGAGGAGGGAAGTACCGAATAGAAGTCTTTTGTGAAAGAAACATATAGAAAATATACAGGAAATTACTTAGAAAAGTGAAGGGGCTAAAAGGATCACAGAGGGAGTAATCAGAAAACACTAGAACCACTTATTTCCAAGGCTAGTGTATGCAGGTACTTGCTTAGCAGTGTGGGATGGTTAGGGCTACAGATGATGATGACACAGGCTGAAGACAGTCAAAATGTTTGGGGTTGGATAGAAGGAGGTTGTTAAAAGACAGAGGTAGAATTTTGGTCAAGAGCTTCCTAGATGCATTTTTTTTTTCCTTAAAACCATACCTCAAGCTCTTAAACAGTTCCTGGTCCAATTAATTTGAGAGTTTGTTCATTTAATGAGCATTTCTCGAACATATACTGGGTAAGGCACTGTGCTAAGCACTGGTGATACAATGATAAATGGTGCCCATCCCTATTCTTAGGGAACCTACTTGATGAGAAAAACATGTAAAGGAACAGATGTGGCACAGTGTTGAGATAGGGATGTGGAACAGGCAACAACAGTTACCGCAAAGGATGCTATAACCAACACTGCTTGGAGTGGGTGTGGGGGTCTCAGGAAAGGTTTGATAAAGAGGAGCTAAGATTCATTCTTGAAGGAGGAGAAAGATTGTACTTAGGGTCATGGAGGGGGGGTGGGGAGACAGGAAGAGGGCTTCAAACAGCTTATTTCACTTGGGGCAGCTGTGAGCAGTTTGATATAAATGAAGTATGGGTCCAAAGGAATGGGATAAGCCAGGCTCAAGAGAGGTGGGGCCAGGTCAGGGTTGGCGCCATGCTAGTAAGGAGCTCACACGTGATCCTGGGCTAGACAGGTTTTCACTGGAGGGTTTGAAGCAGAAGATTAATAGTCTGTAATATCCACCCACTCATTCTCTCCTCAAGAGATCTGGTCCATTTGGGGACGTCCTAATGCCCAGGAAGCGTCACTGAGGTTATCAAGGAACATTCTGTAGAATTAGTAATACAACATGGAACAAAAATTTGACTCTGGCTTCTCCCTCACACACCCTCAGATGGAATGAAAATCTGAGTTAAGAATTAGGGCCGAGGACAAATCAACACAGCACATGGGTCTCTCTTCAGAAGCCTGTTGTTCACCAGTCATTTGAGCAAAGCTGCCTTGTGGGGTGGAGGAAGGCCCCAGACCCCCAAGGAATCTGGGGCCCCTGGGTGAATAGTCTCAAGAAATATCCAGGCCATTGGCAATGGTAGTTCACAAGCCTGTGC
Source organism: Phacochoerus africanus (assembly GCF_016906955.1). NCBI lineage: Eukaryota > Metazoa > Chordata > Mammalia > Artiodactyla > Suidae > Phacochoerus > Phacochoerus africanus. Next base: position 114,297,067 of record NC_062548.1, on the reverse strand, counting down.
TCAGCCTGCTCTCAGCTAGAAAGCTGTGGCCTTCCTTTCACGTCCTCCCCTTTCTTGCCTTAGTCACTTTCTTGCTTTAGTCACTTTCTTGACTTAGTCACTTTCTTGCCTTAGTCACTGGCAGAAGGAAAGCTGTTAGAAATTTGAAAGCAGTGGGAACTCTCCTCTTGGAGCTTAGTAACGTAAGATACTCTCAGGAATAGACATTGTACCAAATTCGTGTGTAGGTTTTGTAAAGCCTTTTAAATGCGAAATCTCGTGGTTGATCGGCTCTTAACTAAGGCTTTGAACCCTAAGAGAAAGCATCTCTGTTCTAAGAGCAAGGAGTTTAGCTAGACATGTGAGTGTGGCACTCTACACAAAACAGAAAGGAAAAAAGAAAACTTAGAAGCAGGCCAGGTAATGAAGAACAGGGAGGTTTACTCTGAAGCTTGGAGTGAATGCAAGGCTGAACTGGCGACTAAGCCAGCCATGGTGTTTCTTCACTTGTGTGTTGTCAGTACAGGTTACTGAAACTTTGTCCACTAGAATTAAAAGAGCTGATGATTCTATCACCTGATTCTGCCTCCTCCCCATAGACAGAGACCTACTACCTGCAGGCATTAGGAGGAGACTGGGTTGGAATAGAGCTTTAGGAAATAGGAAGCCAAGACCACATTCCCTGGTTGGACCGTCAATGACCTTCTGCAGGGCCAGGCGTCACGCTTTCTAGTTTCTGTTCTCAGGGCTGCCTGCTCTCCAAAATGTGCTTCTTCCTTGGCCTGAGGCCTTAGATTTTTCTTCCTTGATTATTGATGGGAAGGATTACATATGTACCACAGAAAATATGCAGCTGGATATTTCTTAAGAATAGTCAGTGGTTAGTCATCGCACATAAATAATAAAGCATTCTTCATTGTTAGTGTTAGGGAAGCCCATGGCACAGTGACTGGGAGTACGGACCATGGAGCTGGACCACTTGGGTTCAGATTCAGTCTGTTGTAATTGCTCTGGGCGAGTCACTTAACCACGCGGAGCTCCAGCCTCCTCCACTATGAAATGAAGGTAATAAAAGTGCATCCCTTGTTGACTGTGATGAGCATGATGCTAAGTGAGATGCCAAAGGGGAGGCACTTAGAACAATGCCCAGCTGCCCACAGTTGGCATCAGGGAACTCCTCATCTCCCTCCTTGCTATGGTCTGAAGGTGTTCTCTACCCCACCCTCAAATTCCTATCTATCCCCCAAAGCAGTAGTGTTAGGAAGGGGGGCTTTGGGGAAGTGATTAGGTCATGAGGGTGAGGCTCTTATAAAAGAAGCTCCAGACAGCTCTCTTGCCTCTTCTATCAAGGGAGGACACAGCAAGGAGGCACCCCAGCTATGAACCAGGAGGAGGACCCTCCCTGGCACAGCCACCCTGGCACCCTGATCTTGGACTTCTGGAGTCCAGAACTGTAAGAAAAAAGCTTCTGTTGTTTAAAAGCTGTCCAATCAGTGGAATTTTGTTATAGCAGCTCAAACTAGGACTAAAACCTTCCTCCTCCTCCCCGTTATTATCATTATGCAAATTAAGGGCAGTGCAGGAAGGGAGGTGAGCCCCTACTCAGGCTGCCAGGGTGCTGGCTCACCCCGCCAGCAGCCTTGCTCTTTCTCTGTCCTCTCTGTGCTGGCACTTAGGAGGAAGCCAGCCAGGAAAGGATCCCTGTTGACCAGTGCGAGACACAGAGCTACAGCTGGATCATCAGGAGGCTCCAGGCCAGCGCCGTTCCGGGGAACCTAAAAGGGCTTCTCGGAGGACAAGACCTTGAACTGTGTGCTGAAGAATGAGTAAGGGTCTCTGGTGGAGAAGGAGGCGGAGGGCAACCCATGAGGAATAACCTGTTTTAGCTACTCTTCCTGCAAAGGGGGAGGAGGGGGGATGACAGGAATGTCCTGGTGTCTGAGCCAACAGTAACCAAAAGCATAAAGAGCTTGTACTCTGAAATCTCCTTGTGCTGGGGCAGAAAACAGTTTCAAAATACACAGACTGTCTCCAGGGAGGCAGATCCTACCAGAGAGAAACAGGAAGTGAGAAAAGGGCCTGGACCCAGGCTGAAATCTTTTGCGCACTTGCAGCGGGATGTTTGCTATAGAGGTGTAGGTGGGGCTGGTGTCCAGGAATGAGACTTTTCTGTTTGGAGACTGCCTTGGTGGTGAGGGGATGGATTCTGTTTCCATGCTAGCTGGTGGAACCGACCCACGAAAGTGTGGACACTCTGAGGGACTGATGGGGCAGGGTGGCCGAGTGATTGTGCGGCCCCCAAACACCACCTACTTTCTCAAGCTGCCAGCCCTTGGCACATGTGCCCTCCTTGTGTCTGATGCCTTCCTCTCATTGTCCACCTGACTACACCCCTCTTGCCATCAGACCCAGCTCAGCTGTCTTCTCTGGGCCAGCTTACCAGTAGCACCCCTGTGGAACCTGTGCACACACCCATCACAGCCCTTTCCCATAGTACCATGACTGTCCCTTGTTGTCCAACACCAAACCTCATTCTGAGCCCCCTGAAGCCAGGATGAGCCGTCAGAGTCCAACCGGTGCCTCAGGCAGAGTAAGACTTACAAACGTTTGTTGACAGAATGCATGACAGAATGAATGAGTGAATTCCTTGACACCGCAGTCTATTTCCTAAATTCCTCCATCTATTTTTAATATCTCCCTCCCCACTGGGACATGGTGAGGCTCCATAAACACTTCTGAGATGAGAAGTGATTGTTTCCATGCATTTTGACTTCTCTTTGTATACAACACACATTTAGCATTATGGGGTTTGCCAGGATGCCATTCTGACATGCTGAGGGGTGGGTGTGCAGGTATTCACAATTCTCTAGTCTTCCTAGTGTTCAATCCATCAAATATCCAGGGCAGAGTGAGAAAACGAGCACAGCCAGTTCAAAAGAGCCCCACTATAAGCCTTGAGCTGTCAAGTCTCGAAGGTCAAAACTGGCAGAAACCGATGGTCTTTTCATTTATTTTTCTTGACGCCCATCAATGAAAGCGATGGTGAGTAAAAGTTGTACCTGCCAGGAAAGGAACTGTCCTTTGTACTTAGTGGCAACCTTCACAGTCGAGGTGCCCTCTGACAGCTTCCTGAGCCCCAGGGAGGATCACACGTCCCTCCCTGGGCAGGGGCAGAGGGTGGGGAGAAACCCTTTTTATCTTTTCACTGACGGGAGACTCTTCTGCGATCTCAAACTCGACTTTTAATTTTTAGAGCTTAGATTTAAGAAGACTCATATCGTGGAACTCCCGTAAACTGATCTGGTGTCCGTTCACCCACCCCAGAACGCCTCCCGTGTGCTAGGCTGTGTCAGGCCCTGTGAGGACCACGAGGTACAAGGCAAAGGCTCAGCTTCAAGGAATGGGGTCCAGAACCAGACGGCCAAAGAGCAGACGAGTCTTCTTGGGAAGAGCTTTTCCTGACTGGATGAGAACAGGTCTCAATCTCCTCAGAGCCGGGTGTGATGCCAGGGTTCAACTGCTAGGCTCCCTCAGGGAAATAATACGAGAGGAAAAAAGACACAGAAGCTCTGCGGTCCCCTGTGTGTCACCCACGACTACAGGCAAGTGACTGAACCTCTCTGAGATTTGGTTTACTCATCTGTAAAATGACATAGATTGCAGTGAAGATGAAATGAGTTGATGGATGTTGACGTAATCTGAATACACATGGCACAGATATTTACTGCGAATACTGGCCACACAGCGTCTACGTCCTGAGAACACAAAGGAGTGCTGTGGCTCTGCCATTAACCTGGGAACCAGAGGAGAGTCACCACGTGCCATTCTGAAGAATAGGATGCTTGGTGGATGGTGGGTGGATGGATGGGTGGAGAAGTCCAAGTGTGGAGGGATGGGATGGAGTCTCCCTCCAAAAGGTCTGGCTCCCTCCAGTCCACTGTGTATTCTTGAATGCCACAGAGAAGGACAAATAGATATGTTCTTAAAAGACCCACGAGTGGAGACCAGTCCCATTCATGGCCTGGATACACCCAGCTACTCCAGGTTGGATCAGGCCAGGGCCGGACAGCATATCTACCTACAAGGGGGCTCTCCACCCTGCACACAAGTCCATCTCACCTCTCCAAGCTTTCTCTTTGGCTTTTCTCCTTACGTTTAGTAAATAGCTATAGAAAGCTACCCATGTATGTGATCAACCAATTCAAGCAAGAAGTTAGCAGTCATTCTCAATTTTTGATGCACACTAGAATCCTGGTGGTACTTTCCAAAAATGCCTATGCTCATGCCCCTTTGCAAGACTACTAAGACCAGAACTGATTGGGATAAGACTCAGCCACATGAATTTTGTAAACTGCGTGGTCCTGATTTGTACCCTCAAAGCTTGAGACCTACCATCTCAGTGGTTTTAAGTCCAGGTGCTAGAGAAGATGAGCATTTTAGTAGTTGTTTCCATGTTCCTCTCCAAGGGGTGAGGAATACGATAAAACCAGGCACAGGCAGTGAGACTGGTACTTTGGGATCCAACTTCAGTCATTCCGAGGGGTAGGAAATCGCTAAGCCTGGCTCTTCTCACAACCACTCCCCTACAACCCCGAGCAGCCTGGAGGAAGGCCAGGCCAGGAGCCCTTAGAGGGGCAGCTGGGAGCGGGGAGAGGAGCACCCACTCTGCATTATCTAATTTAATGTCACAGCCAGGTGGGCTGATTATAACCATTATACAGATAGGAAAGCTGAGGCTCACAGAGACTCAGAGACCTGCCCAAGCTGACACTGTGTATGTGGGCTACTTCCCCGCACACTTCAGGCCAGAGTCTCATGCCTGCCCTCTCCCCAGAGAACCTCCAGCCACATGCCTGTTCCTGTGACAGGATGTCTGGGAAATATGACCCTGACAAGCCTAGGTGTGGGTTTTAAGACTTTTTAAAATTATCTTTAAAGCCTTTGAATGGCTCTCTCTTTTTAGTGTAAATCACCTGGACATTAAAGCCCTTATTGTATATTTATTAGTGTATTATTCAGACGAAGGGGAAGAAAGGGAGAAACTGACACTATGAATGACTTTGAAAGTGAGAAGAAGCTGGGCCTGCTATTAAATCACTGTGACACTGCTACTTGAGGGCATCGATTTCAATAAATGATTACCTTTTTTTATTCCTAATCCTGTTTATCATGCGGGCAGGATTCAAGGAGCACTTTCCCCAGGGAATCTGAATGCCATGGGCCCCTGATTTTCCCTTCCTGGCCCCACCTGCACAGTGCCCTCTGCAAACGGAAGTCAGGCCCAGCCTGGCAAAGGCAGTCAGGCATCTTTTCAGAAGCAAACGCCCTCTGCCATCTCTCTATGTTGCCGACACTGGGTCTATTCCTTACTCAGCCTGCAGAGACCATCTGGTCTGTTTACAGGAAAATCCAGGGTTCTGTACTTTAGCGGCGGAAGGTCTCTGTGGGTCAGGAGTGGGTAACTTTCCTGTCTGCCAAACTCAGGGGTCGAGGGGGTGAAGAGCAGGAATATGGGGTGGGGAAGATAATTTCCTCCTCCTCCAGTCCTGAGTGGCAACCCAAGGCGGGGATGCTGGCGCTGCAGGATGGAGGAAGGGGCAGAGGGCCGCTGGAATCTCCCCTTTGGGAGGGAAGAAGCTGAGTTCTTCCCTGGGCTGTGGTTGTTCCACTGCTGCATTGCAAATGAGTGGCGGAGCCAAGACTGACCCCGCATCTCCCGCATCCACAGATCGCTATTGCTTTGGGTTGAATTACTTCGGCAGGTCTCACATTAGGATTGTCTCTGGTTTTAAAGCTGAGCTCTTTGGTCAGAACCGACTGGTTTAAATACACATGGCAGCATGTGGCTTTTTCCTCTCCTGGGAAGAGGCTGCAGATTTTCACTTAAGGGCAGTGAGTTTGAGAATTTCTTGACATAGCTGTTCAGCTGGGAGACAGATGAGAGCACAGGAGGGTTGGGGTCTGGGGTCCAACATGGGCATGAGTCCTGGCTTTGCCAGGAGCCTGCACTTTGACCATCATCGTGTCTCAGGAGGCCTCTAGGCTTTGGGTATGCCCATCAGAAAATCAAAGGGGCAGATGGAACGCACGTCTCTGAATGTAGGGGTTAAGCGCCTACAGAAAGGTGAAACTTGGAGTGGGAAGAATCTTATTTCTCTTCCACCCTCTTGAATGAGCTTTGCTTATGCTGTGAAAAAGCCGTAGCAGCTTATCTTGGCTCAAGCTAGGGTATCGTCAAATCCTTTAGGTTTAAAACACCTTTTCAAGTATTAGTAATTCAAATGATTGGCAACTTCTATCCCCTCAAGGCCCAATTCTTCCCTCCACGCACTGTGCAGTTCTGGTCACACATAATAAAGTCCCCAGATCCCCGCGGCGGCAGGAGAAGGGCGTGCGCGCTGAAAGGAAGATTGTGACGGATGTCTACGAGGGACTCTTGCAGAGGCCCTCCTAGAGCCCAAGACACCGCTAATCCTTGAGCTTGTGCTTTTGAGTCCAGGAAGGTGAGATTTCACACTGCCAGTGCGGCTGGACTGCTCATTCTGAAACAGCTTTTAGTAGAAGGGCAGGGAGGCAGAAGGAGGAGCTGGGCTGCTTGTACTGGCTTTGCAGGCCAGCAATCTTTGCTCAGCCTCTTAAAATCTCGTGGCGCAAATTTAAAAACATCTGCACAAGCATGTGCTGTTGCTTAATTTTAGTTATGTCTTCCTTACCGGACTGGATGCTCCTTGTGAATATACAGCCTATGTATTCCCAGCTGTGTATTCCCAGCACCTATTATACGGGAGGAACTCCATCCATGGCTGTTAAATGAATGTATGAACTGAGAAGGATCTAGCATGCATTAAGGAGCCACTACGGTTGGGCACAATGTGAGCCATCCTACTCATGTCATTTCATACTCATCGTATTAAATAGGTACCATTATCGATCATTCAACTCATGGAAATTCGTGGCCTCTAATTTCTAGTTAAGATGTTGGTGACCCGCTGGATTCTGCAGCCAGGGGGCTGAGCTGTGCAACAGCTCATTTCTCTGTTTCCTTGTTGCTGTGGCCATTCTGGCCGGGCAGATGAGCAGATGAGCAGGCTGGGCACTCTCGTCTGCTACCCCATGGGAGACTGCGGGCAATGCCAGGCTGCCTTGGCAGACTCAGGCACTCACGCTCTGTGAATCATTCAGATCTCAGGCACGCATGCGGTGCTTTGCAGGCGACCAGGAAGGGAGCAGCTGCTGGGATTCCCCAACTGCCTTCCCTGCCTCCAGCGCCACCACCACACAGGCTGCTGCTCCCCCAGCCCTGCACTATGTGCTTATAACTCAGTGGTTTCCGGGGACATGGTGGCCTCGAACTTGTCCTTCTGTGTCAGGCTCTCCCCAGCTGACTTTGTCATGACAACTTCCTCTCTTGTTACTCTAAATGCCAAATGCCGTTTTCCCGATAGCAGTCCCTAAACCACCATGCTCCACTCTGAGAAGAAGCCAGTGCACTAGTGTGCTGCTGGGGTCATCTCTGATATGACAGGGAATGAGCTTCCAGGGAGGTGAACTGCTGAGGATCTCAAACCCAAAAGATTTCTGAGACTGGCAATGACACTGTAATCAGAGAGCAGACAAGTCCCAATGCTTTGTGATCCCAAGTTCTAAGCAGAGCAGAGCAGATTCTGGCAGTTACGGCATCTGAGGTTTGCATCCTGCTGAGAGGATGCAAAACCCTTCGCAGCCTTAATTGCCTTGAGCCCACATGACCATATGAGTGGGACTGGCATCAACACCCCCACTTTACAGATGGGGAAACTTTGCTTCGGAGGGGATGGAATCTGCCTGAAGTCACAGAGCTCATTCATGCCACAGGCTTTCATGGACCATCAAAGGCTGGCCTTCTGCATCCCCAGCACCTCTATGGTCATAACAAATACAAAGTACCCAATATGTGTTCACTGAACTGACAAGTGAACAGTGAACTAGGAGTTAAACTCAGGGCTTTGATTCACAGCGTAATAACTTTTCTGCTGCACTGCAGTGGTCCAACTCAGCTCTTCTAGCAATGGGTAAAAAGAGTCTGAAGTCAGGCTGGTTAGATTCATTCAGACCCCTCTACCTTGTCTAGCCAGTAACCTTGGCCAAGTTATTTGGCTTGACTGAATTTCCCCATCTGTGAAATGGAAGATGATAACAGCGACTGCTTCATTGTGTTGTTGAGTATTAAATAAGAAAATGGGAGTTCCTGTCGTGGTGCAGCGGAAACAAATCTGACTGGGAACCATGAGGTTGCAGGTTTGATCCCTGGCCTCGCTCAGTGGGTTAAGGATCCGGCATTGCCGTGAGCTGTAGGTCACAGACGCAGCTCAGATCTGGCACTGCTGTGGCTATGGCGTAGGCCGGTGGCAACAGCTCAGATTAGGCCCCCCAGCCTGGGAACTTCCATATGCCGTAGTGCGGCCCTAAAAAGACAAAAAGATAGAAAAAAAAAAAAGAAAAAGGAAATGCATGTAGGGGGCACAGCAGTGACTGGCTAGGGCATATAGGATGTGGGTAATTAATGGTAACAAAAGCTAGGGATGGGGCTTTCAGTGGCTGTGAAACCCAGAGCCCAGCACAGTGTCTGGCACAAGCATTTGCGCGTAGGGCTCATGGCACCTGCCTACCTACGAGATGCTGACCCTCCTCACGTGATATACAGCAAATCCCTTACCTTTCCTGCCTCAGTTTCCACACCTCTGAGCTGACATGGTTGAAGCAGTAAATCCCAGGGCTTCTCCTTGCTCTAAAATGCTCTATTTATGTTTTCAGTGATTCTCAGAGGGGCAGTTTTGCTCTCCAGGAGATATCTGGCAAAGTCTGGAGACATTTTTGTGTCACAAACAGGGGAGGTGCTACTGGCATCTAGTGGGTAGAGGCCTGGGGAGCCCGAGACCATGGTCAAGACAGTGTCCACGAAAAGAACTGTCACCAGACGTCAATAGTACTGTGGCTGAGCAACCAGATCCAATAACTTACAAATAGCCAGCCCTCTCTAAATTGCTGGATGAGTGCCTGTGTCCTGCAGCTGGCCAGGATACCCAGGCAGCAGAACTCCTCCCGCAGCAGAGCAGTCTAAGGATTGCCCCTTCAGCTGCCACCTTCTACCCTCACCACAATGATCTCGTTGGAGGTGGGGAGGCTGGCTTAGGCATCTTTAATTTGAATCAGAATCACTCTTGCTCATCAGTGAACTCCAAGATGGCTCTGCCAGAGTTAGGGGAGAACATCTCCTCATGAGATGCACAGAGCCTGGCCCAAGGCAAAGCCCCTAAAGATGCAGGGGCAGCTTTAGGAAACCCATCAGGTCAGAGGGCTTGCCCAGCACCCTTGCTCCCTTTCTCCTGCCTCAGCTCCCACCCTTCAGGGGCATGGCCATCTCTAGTGATGGAAGAGTCACCTTGGGAAGAAAATGCGTTGGCTGGTGCGGTGGACATGGAGACTGGCGGCCACGGCAGCCTCAGGGGAAGCTCCTAGCCTCCCACACCGTGAGGTCTTGGTCTCATTGTTCTCAGCACACGTAGAGGGAAGGCTGCCATCTTATGCTCCCTGGGTCTTTAAAGGATCTAGATCATCTCTTTGGCAAGGTTCCTTTACCTTCCATTTCCTCTTTCCTCACCCCATCCTTTCCACCTGAATTCCTGCTGAGAAGCTGCTGGTTTCCCAGAAAGAGCACACATGAGGAAATGGGAGAACTGGAGTCCAATTTAGGCTACTATTAAATTGGCTTCCTATTTCCTCTGTCTCAGTTTTCCTGTCTGTTAAATGGGAAATCACTTGGTAGTTATGAACACAGGAAGATAAAGAGGGAAAACTCTGCAAGCCCCCATGGCTAGTCATGCCGAGGAGCTATCACCTTCCTGACCATGCTAGACAGAGACCAGGCCAGGCCCTACTGCTTAGGAAGTACTAGCATCTTGAGGCACTTGTCTCCTCATGTGCATGCACATTCTTAGCCTGCCTTTCAGGGAGACCCCAAACTCCACTGCCCCCCCCCAACATCGATGAGTATATCTATCACCCCCAGCACCTCAACAGATTGATTGTCTGAAGTCCCAGCAGCCCTGGGCAGTGCCCTCTTGTCTCTGCCAGGCTTGGTGGGGCAGGAATGTTGAGCAGAAGTCAAACAAACAGCTTATGAGGCTGGGCATACACCTATAGGTGGCACTGCAGCCGGGGCCACCACCAGCCCCACCCATAGATGGGAGGCCCTGCCATCTGGGCTTCTCACTAGAAAGGTTGGGCATGCTGGAGGAAGGCTTGGCCATCAGAAGGCAGCTCATCCCTAATGGTAGGCAGCTCAGACAGCTGACCTTTCTGATTTCTGGTGAACAGAGCAAGACACACTTGGTGGCTGGGCCCCTCCCAGCCAGTCCAATGAGACATTTCAGAGCAAGAAGATGGAAATGAGTTTAGGTATGAGGAGCGCATGCTTTCTGAAGCCAAATTTCACTCCTGCTGGGATTGCAGCAGCTTGTAGTTCACTGAAGAACAGCTAAATACAGATGGGCCAGTAGCAGAGGAGTGGGATGCAGACTTTCAAGAAATGGGTAAGGAGGCCGTGCAGCTTTATTGGCACAGCAGCTGGCAGGGTCTCTCCGCTGACCCAGTACACCATGGGCGTGGGGGTGGGTAACAGCATCGTTCATGTGAAGCCCCTTGGAAAAGTATTTTCTTAGAAGGAAGCTAAGCTGAAGCTCAACCAGAAATTGAGGTCTCTACAGCAAACATGCCACGAAGAAAGATCTCTCACCTTTGTTGATTATCATATGGGGGGGCCTTAAAACTGAGGTCTTATGGAATGAGAAAAGAGGCGGGCACACAGATGCCCGTGTTAAAGTTTACTTTCTGGTGTCACTATTCTAGAGGCCTGATGGATCACTGAGGAAGCAAGTGAGTATCTCCTGGAAGCTGAAAGGACTCTGCTGACATGGGTGCTGGGTGTGGCTTCAGTGTCGTGGAAGCCTTAGAGGTCCTAGGACAAACCTTGTTCCTCTACTGAATTGGTACCACTGTGGCATCTCTGACCTACTCTAACAACAGTTTGCTCTTTCCCTTCCTGCCAAAATTCTTCTGGTAAAACTCAGTTTCCAGCATATTAAATTACTTTCATTTTGGCCTTTTAACACTCCCGTTGGCTTTTTTCTTCTTGGCTCCATCTGGACTTTGGAAACGAATATCTTTAATACCTACTCTTTAAATGCCCACCCTGCCAGCTGGTCCTCTGGCCTCTGGAAGGACTGCCAGCCTGGGCAGCCAAAGGGGCCCCCAGATCAGTGCCTGAGACACCACCCAGGGAATATTAGCAGTAATGGCTCAATCTGGACTCTACTTATTAAAGGGCGATTGTGAGTTTTAAGTAGATATCATAGACACGAGTAGATATCACAGACACTAGAATATCACAGACACTAGAAAGCCAAATTTCATTTTATATAGTGGATTGTAGTCATGGGGAAGGACTTACCCATGCTTCCCTGGAGTGGGTACCAGGACGATCTCTCTTCCAGCTTCATTGTGGGGCAGCAGCTGGGCGACGTACCTCCCAGAGGGCTGCAAGTGCCTGTGCACCGAGACGGCCAGCCTGCAGTGCTCACTGCTGCTCCTCATCCACGGGCTCAGGATGGTGTGCTTGGAGTTGGCCGAGGTGTTGAGGAGGAGGAAGGCACCTGCCAAGAGACAGGGAGAGTGACTCTGCAATGTGTCTGGGGGGAGGACCTGCATCAGCTCTGCGGCGGGATTTAAGTCAGTGATGCTGGAGGCCTTTCTCACCTTCCTTGCACACGCCCAGCCCTCCTGCCCTTCTCTTAGGTTTGTCTTCAAAAAAGTAAAGCCTGAGACAAGAGGACGGTGACCTGGGACTTGGGCTTCATCATCAGGTAGCTGAAGGTTCTCACCTTAGCTCCCCTACTTACTAGCTTCACGTCCTTGAGTCTCAGGTTCTTCATCTGTAAAATGGGAAATGCAAACTTCTACTTCAAGGTTTGTGAGGATTATGTGAAATAATCATGGAAGGCACATTACCCAGTTTTAGGTAGAGGGGTAGCATCCTTATAAAATAATCAATTATTTGACTTTGACTGTCTTCTAAGTTAAAGTAGAGATGACCATCCACAGATTCTTTGCCAGCTAGGAGGCACAACTAACAAAGTCCCAGGGGAAACAGGAGAGGGACAGGAGGGATTATTTAATCCCCAGAGAGTAGCATGAGTCAGAAACCCACCAGGCGCTAAGATGTTCTTGGTCAAGGAAGACAGAGAATGTCCCTCCCTCCCTAAATGTGCTCCGACTGGATCCAGGACATCAGGTCCATCTTCTGAACCTCCATGTTTCTCCATATCTCACAAACCAGGACAAGCTGGGGCATCTCAGGCCACCCTGAAGGTCACAGTTAAATTAAAACTGACCTGAGTTCTCCATATCACATTCAAGCCGACTTGAATGACTCAACTGACATCCACTGAAGCCAAGCCTAATTTCAGAAGCACAGGCCAAGTGACCTACAACAAAGCTGTATTCATGGGGATTACTGTCAGCATAAAAGCAGGGCACCATTTTATTGTTTCTGGTGTTCCTTCGGATGCATTAATTTTACTTGCCTACTTCTGCATTGAAGTTTTGGACCATTAGATATTCGTCCTTCTGCAGTGAAAGCTTATTCCAACAAGATCCCCGACTCCTCCTGTGGAAATGAGCTAATGAGTGCTCAGCCTTCTTAAACTACCCCCAGCACTTTGAATTAGTCTCCTTCTGCAGGTAACCCAAATTATCCAGTAGGCAAATGAACAACTGGCCTTCCATAGTGAAGGATGCAGGTGAAAGAAGGAGATTCCTACCAGAAGCAAAGCCATTTCCAAGACGCATATTGTGTCAGGAACTTGGAGAGTTACAATATTCTGAGAGTAGATTATGAGACTCACATGTGGCCTACTGTGCTAAGGAGGACCTCATTCTGGGAGTAGAGAGATGTGACTTTGGGATGAGGTCAGCCTGAGACGGTTTCTGAGTTGAACTGGGGACATGGGTCGTCGGTACTGGAAACTGAACCCTCTCTAACTGCTGGGAAGTTTCCGCATGGCATGTGGGATTTGAAAAGCGCTCTGTGACCCTCAGTAAATAATCTATATTATTAGCCAGTTTTACAGTGGGGGAGCCATTCGTGTCATGAGGTAAAAGAAAGGCACTAAAGTCAAAGACTCAGAAAGGACTTAACTACAATCTAATCTAACACCCCTGCTTTTCTCAAGAAGCCGACTGAAGGTCAGATTAGGGAAATGACTTGTTTAACTTGGAAGTCTATTTTTTTTTTTGGTCTTTTTTGTTGTTGTTATTGTTGTTGTTGTTGTTGTTGCTATTTCTTGGGCCGCTCCCGTGGCATATGGAGGTTCCCAGGCTAGGGGTTGAATCGGAGCTGTAGCCACCGGCCTACGCCAGAGCCACAGCAACGCGGGATCCGAGCCGCGTCTGCAACCTACACCACAGCTCACGGCAACGCCGGATCGTTAACCCACTGAGCAAGGGCAGGGACCGAACCCGCAACCTCATGGTTCCTAGTCGGATTCGTTTCTACTGCGCCACGACGGGAACTCCTAACTTGGAAGTCTAGATTTGAATCCAGGTCTCTGGATTCCTAACCAGTGCTCTTTTTCCTTGTTTCTTTCCCACTGTCCCACTGTATTCATTATCTGAAAATGTGATCGAGGGGCCCTGTGGCCAAGTTGTGAATCTCAGGAACTCAGAGGGATGGGAAGAGAGAAAGGCAGGCCGAGAAGTACCGGATCAAATCCATTTGTTCACTGGCTTCCTTACTCACTCCTTTCTACCCTCAAATTTCATTTACTGGATGCCTACTGGCTCTCCCCTGGAGACAGAGACATGAGCCAGCCACAGTTCTGGCCATCAAGGAACTCAGGCCCTGTAGGGGTGATGAGATGTCTGCACTAACTTTAATCAAAAGTAGAGGTTATAGAGTCATAAGACACATACAGATAAAGCACTTTGGGAGGCTCCATGAAAGACATTAGGCTCAGTTGGGAAGATTCATAAAGAAGATGACCTTTGAGCTGGGTCTTAAAGGGAGCGAGAAACAAAGATATTGGCAAAAATAACTGTGTAGGAGTTGAGAGGAAGAGGAATAAAGGCAGAAATGTCGAAAATATGTCGTGCCATTTGGCTGCAGAGTAGGGCACACGAAGAGAAGCTTGAAAATAAGGAAGAGCAGAGGGTGTGGACCAGATCACGGAGAACATTTCATTTTGGCTAAAGACGTTTAGATTTATTTTGTGGACCACAGGGAGCCAGAAGGGGTTTCTGAGCAGGATAGGGGCATCATCAGAGTGGTGCTTTCAGAAGATTAATCTGATATGGTGGAGGGCGGAATCAATACTGACCCAACCTCGTCTTCCACCACTAGTCCACACTAGGTAAGGACGTGAATTAATGCAAATTTGATATGCTTGGAATGCTACCATTGTAAGCAAAGGTGCCTGTTACAGACAGACTCTGGGATCAACTGGGATTTCCAACACTAGGTTAGGGTGTATCGGCTCAGAGCATGTGAGAGCCCTGGAAGCATCTCTGGGGGCACAGTCTTGCTACAGACACTTTGGGGGCACTTTTTGGGGTAAGGATGAAGCCATGCATGTTACACATAAGGGGGCAACAATTGTGCTCTGGTCTGAGGTACTAATCTGATGTTTTTAGTTGGCGAAAAGTTGGATTGAAACCAGTTTTTGTGTGGGCACAGTAACTGAGGTGCCCCTCTTCTTCTCAGAAAGATTACACACATGTGAGCATATGTGCACACACGCATGCACACACACCCCCCTGGGAAACTCTCTTTCCTGGCAGGAGCAAATCAAGCTGAAGTTGCTGGAGCTTGGGGCTCTTCCTGGACCACTGTCCCTCCCTTCTGTGTGAGGAAACACATGTAAATTCTGTCCTTGTGATTCAGTACCTCAATAATGAGACTCTTTCAAAGCTGACTGGAAGATGGATTACTTTTCCAGTTCTAATATGTGAGATGATGTTTATATGAATTTTATTTTGTGCAACTGGACTATCAATAAAAGACTGAGCTTAAAGTATTTTCACTCTCAATGGAACTCCATGGTTGAGAGCTAACTCTTCATCAGCAGCTTTCCTCTACACCCCTCCCCCCAAATAAAATAAAAGGAAAAAAATCCATTTCATAAGTTCCTTGGAATATTGTCAGTATAAATCTTTTAAAGTCAGTGAGAATTTATCTCCCCTCTCTCTCGCTTTCCCTTTTCCTGTTTATTTTGCTCAGAATAGCTTGGGGCTATGAGAAGGCTCCTGGGGTCTCTTCTAATTAAGAAGGATGGCCTGGCAGCTCACAGACCTTCCCCCAGAGTGGGCCATGGGGGATGGAGGAGCAGATCAAAGAGCCCTGCTTATACGGTGCCACAACCATGGTTTCCTTATTACTGGATTGTATTGATATGTTCAATGATTAAATATGAAATGGTTATTATTTTTACCTCTGGTCACCAACATAGGGATTTGTCACTCTCGTCTCAGCCAGCAGGGCTCAAATCGTGAGTCAGATACCAAGGGGCATGAATCTTCAGATCAGACGGGCTCTTTCATATTCAGGCTCTATATCTATCTGATTCTAGGCTTTATACAAATTATTTAAGCTCTTTAAACGTTAGTTTTCTCAGATTTAATATGGGAAGAGCTACTTCATATGGCTGTTGTGGAGATTAAATTAAATTAAATCACATGCATGGAGTAGCCAGTATAGTGCTTGGCCCTTAGCAGGTATGTGATGAATGCTGATTTTCTCCTTTGAGAGGTGTCTTAGTCTGGAGCTCCTTTTATCTATCACTAAACTTGGAATCAAAAGGACTGAATTTGAGTCCTGGCTCTGCCACTACCGAGGTTCCTTTGTTTGTAAAATGAAACGGTTGGATAGAGTCTCTCTGAGGACACTTAGAGCTCCAAACTGTCAGTAATTTTATCTGCCTGCCTAGAATATTATTGGTCTAAAGAAAACATGTCAAGTTTCCAAGCCCCTAAGTCCTAAAGACTTCTTCTCCTAATTCACCTCTATGAGGCTTCTATACAAACAGTTTCAATCAATTTGCCAAATACTCCATGAACCGTGCTTCCCTGCCCTGCTTCCTGTCTTTCAATTTACACAAATACATCCCCAGGAAGGGCTCCTATCCTAGCATCATTTGTTTCTGTAGATGCTTCTGCTATAGGGCTGGTATCACCTCTAAATGTCTTGTATATAACAATGCTTGCCACATGGCAGGTACTCAATGACTTTAAAAATCAAAGTAATTTAGGGAGTTCCTGTCGTGGTTCAATGGTTAACGAATCCAACTAGTATCCATGAGGATGTGGGTTCCATCCCTGGCTCTGCTCCGTGGGTTGGGATCTGGCGTTGCCGTGAGCTGTGGTGTAGGTTGCAGATGTGACTTGGATCCCGCACTGCTATGGCTGTGGCGCAGGTCAGCAGCTATGGCTGCAATTTGACCCCTAGCCTGGGAACCAGTGCCACAAGTGTGGCCCTAAATAGACAAAAGACAAAAACAAAACAAAACAAAAAAAAACGAAGTAATTTATACATGTGGCAAGGAGTCAACTAACTCAGAATAGCTCATGACAATAATTTTTAAAAAACTATCTCCAAATAATGCTCCTCTCACCAAGTCCCAAAAAATTATATTTAAGGATTTCTAATTTCTTTTGATGGCACTTTCATGATTCTAAATAATATGATCACAGTGCTATTTGTTGCTGCAACAACTTTAGGCTCCTTAACATTGGTGGTGTAGTAGGAAAAATGACACTATTCCCCTTCTAATTCTTTATTTTTTTAATCCCTTTTTAACTCTTTTTTATTACTTTCCTTTTTAACTTTACACGGCAAATATATTACTTGCTCCATCAGCTTTAGACACTATCACCTGACTCTCCTCCTTGGAAGGTGATGCTATTAGTCTTCCTGCTCTTCTGCACTTTCCCCGTCCACCTCCCAAGGCAACTGTGCTTTTCCTTTACATTGTCAAGATTGTGTAAGAATGATTAACTCTTGTATTTTGTTTACAGGATCATGCTAAATGTTGAAAATCAATAAACAGAGCTTTTATACTGATAACTACATATTTTTTTCCACCAGCGTGAACAAGGGTTATATTTATAAACTTCCTTATAGGATCAGTAATCCATTCCACTCCATGGATAATATTTCCAACATCAGGATCTAATGAATATTCCTTCTCTGTGTGTGTGTGTGTCTTAGGTTGTCACTTGTCAAAATTGTAGCACATTATAATTTGCTTTATTTATATTTGAATCAGGACACTCTTGGGCAGTTTATTTTCCTAGGAATATCTAATTGCTTTTCTCTTTGACTTTTATATTTGTCTTTTGCACCACATCACTAACACTACATATGCCTTGAAAAATCTCTCCCTCTTCTTGAACACATTGACTTCCTGTTTTTAATTTGTACCAGTTGCTTTCTGGGCTTCCAGTACAGCAATATATTAGTTTAGAATTTCTTTTCACTGGAATGCTTCCATTAATCCACTATCCTTAGGATATTTCCTCAGGGGAAAATTTCTTTGCAAATCTTTGAATATCTGCAGTATTTTTATTATGTTTTCATACTTGGTTGATAGATTTTTCTGGCCATAATTTCTAGATTAGAATTTTGGCTTCAGAAATTTGAAGGCCTACCTTTAGTGTCGTCTAGCATCTGTGTGATTAAGGCAAAGGCTGAGGCTGGTTTTACTGTTAATTTCTTTGTAGTCAATCTGTTTTTGTTTTTGTTTTTTTCCTTTGGAAGCCTTCAGGATCTTTCTTTGATACTGAGGTGATGAAATTTCAATACAACGGATCTAGGTACAGCTGTCTATATAAGTTCCCTGGTGGCATTTGGTGGGTTCTTTCAATCAGAAAACACATGTTTCACCTCTGGTAAATTTGTTTTATTATTTCTCTGATACTTTCATTCCCCAACTTCTCAGTCTTAAATCTTTCTGAAGAGCTTTATGTCTCAAGTTAACTTCTGTTACCTAATTTATCTTTGGTTTCTCTCGGGTCAGATTTTTTTTTTTCTTTTTTGGTACACCATGGCATATGGAATTCCCAGGCCAGTGATCATATCTGAGCCACAGATGCAACCTATGCCCCAGCTGCGGTGACACTGGATCCTTTAACCTGCTGCGCCGGGCCAGGGATAGAACCTGCGTCTTGGCACTGCAGAGATGTCGCAGATCCTATTGTGCCACAGTGGGAACTCCTCTGGGGTCAATTTTTTAATGTCGATATTTCTTTCTCACACTGCTGGGCTATCATATGTAGGGTGGTTCTGGATCAGCCCCTCATAGAGAAACAGGAGAAAGTAGGCGTGCTGATAAAAACTTCTCTGTACATGGCTAGTGCTTGCTCTCCATGTCAAAAGTGGCCTAATGGCTAGTGGGGGGCAGGCCATCCTGCAGTGCACACTCCCCAATTCCAGCATCATGGACGTGTCATTCTCTGCATGAGCCGTGAACAAACCCACTAGCAGCCCTAGTGCTCTCAGTCCATTTGTGTTTTTAGAGAAGAGGCCCTTGTTTCTTTCCTTTATGGTTAAGCATCCTGCTACCTTTTTGTCTGGGAAAATGGGGTTGAAAGGGGGGTAAAGATTATATGGGTTAACTACCCCACAGAGGACTCTCATTCTTCCTCCCAACTCTCCACCTTCCTTCCAGAGGATCTCTTATCAGTAGTCATCATGGTGGCCCCAGCAGATGGGCTTCCTCCCCTGCTCTAAGCCCCTGTTGCATCTTCTCGGCTATGGCCATTTATTTCCTCCATCAACAGCTTCCATCTCCTCTTTGTGCTCTAGAATTCACTCACGGGTCCCCTCCTGTTCTGTGTGCTATTCAGGATTTGTTTCTCTGTGGAATCCTTTATTATCACTTTAGTGGGATTGCAGTAGAGAAGAAGACGAATGTGTGCTCAGCCCACCATCCTGAACCAGAAGGCTCTTCATCACATTTTTAGCGTGAGAACAAATAAATAAATGCATGAATGAATTTATTTCCATCTCAATAAATCACACATGATTCTGGCACCACTGGCTAATTGTCCATATTGCAATTAAACTATTAAATCATTATTACAAGCTAATACTTGATCATGATGCCATTCCTATTAGGTGAGACCTAAGGAACAGCAGAAGTTTAATGGGCTGTACTAATATGGACAGAAGAAGTGCCATGTGCAGACATATGCTGCTAGGTGCAGCATCAGGGAATAACGCCATGCCATCTCCCAGAGTATGTTCCAGAACACCAGCCCCCACAAGGTGAGAATGAGTATTATGACAAAACTCTGGGGTCAAGTAAGTTTGAGGATTACCGGGTTAAACAACAGTAAACAGGCTCTTTCCTTGCAGGGTTTCCTGAACCTTAACATGTGAATAAGAGTTGTGACTCTTCAGGAGTGGAACATAAAATGATGATTTCCCAAAGTCCTTTGGGCACGGAACTTGTTTGCTATTGCATATGATGTGCCATGGAATATACTTTGAAAACCGTCCTTATTCTACTCCTGCTCTAGATACCATTTGCAGAAAGTAAGAAAAGAAAAAAAAAAAATCATGATAAGAATTAAGGTAGCATAGAAGTGAATAGCACATCTATATCATCTCTTAAATTATAAATATTCTGTTTGTATGACTTTCAAACTCTTCTCTCATAAAGAACTAAGCTTCCTATAGCAGAATCATGTGTTTTTATTGTTTGGTTTTTGTTTGTTTGTTTGTTTTTTAGGGCTGCACTCACGGCTTATGGAAATTCCCAGGCTAAGGGTCGAATCCAAGCTACAGCTGCCGGCCACAGCCACAGCCACAGCCACAGCCACACCAGATCTGAGCCTTGTCTGAGACCTACACCATGGCTCACAGCAATACTGGATTGCTGACCCACTGAGCAAGGCCAGGGATTGAACCTGCATCCTCATGGATACTAGTTGCATTTGTTTCTGCTGCGCCACGATGGGAACTCCAGAATCATGCTTTTATAAGGGCTCCTCTGAGCTACTCCATTTGTCTCTCAGCCTGAGGAAACTTAAAAACACTACATACCCATATCTGACTTTCAGAATGGCAGAGCTAGCAAAAACATGGCAGCCACATAGCTTAGTCCCTTGCTGTACAGGGGAGAAAACCAAGAAGCGAAGAATTTAAGGATTTGCCCAAGATCACACTGCAAATTAGCAGTGGATCTGGGGTTAGGAGCAAGGTTTTCAAATACCTTGTCTAATGGAACACCCAGTATCTGCTGGCCCATGATAGAAATCTATGATATTCTTGGTCAAATAGTCTATGGTTTGGTCCCCAGTTGCCCCAGACATCGCTGTCTTTATTTGCACTCTCAAAGCTGTAAGAATCAGGCCCCGTAGATGGTCTCAATCTCGTAGATCTGAGGCCTCGGATCTAAGGTCACAGATGAAGGTCTGAGCAACTGGGACCCAGATAGATGAGTTGACCTTTGGAAATCACTCATGGGGGCTTAGGGTGGTCCCCAACATCTGGGCTGTATTTGAGGGTCTTGTGAAGTGCTGAAGCAAATTGGGAGCATTGGAGGAGTTCACTTATTGTTCATTTTTAAATTCCAATTTTGCTACACTGTGTAACCTAGATTTAGGTTTTTGGTTTGAGTCTAGAGTTTTGAAATTTAGAGGAAAGAATAGGTGGGAGTCCTATTCTTACAGGGAGTCCTATTCAGTCCTCATTGCCATGCCTCACCTTATGGTGGGATAACTTAGGAATCCAGACCTAGAGCTCTTGGGAGTCATTTGGTCCAACCTTTTCACCCTGCAGATGAGGACATTCAGTCCGGGGGGGTGAAGGGATATGCCTGGGTTCCATAGCAGGCAGGTGAACCGTGTTAGAACCCAGTTCCTCCAGTTCCATCCCTGTGCACTGTTACTGCCTCACTCTGCTATGATGTCAAATATGAGCTCTGCTACTCTCTTCTGCCAGGACTTAAATGTGTTGCTTCACTGCACCTTCACTGCGAAAGCACAGTGAAGAGAAACGGGACCAGTATTTGAGATCAAATGATTAGAAAAGCCAAGTGTGTTCATTAAGGGAGAGAAGGGAGGTAGAAGGAGTTGATTTTTCTTAACAGTATTATTAATCTTAACACTATGAAGTCAGCTATAGCCTAAAGTAGTAGTACATTTGGCTGTTTGGTAAATTTCTGTAAATTCCCTCTCAGGTCCAAGTTAACTGAGGCAAAAAGTTCCCCAGAAATGGTAAAATATTGTTATGCCTGGTTGTGTATACAGAAATATATGCATATTTCTGCGTGTGCATGTGAATGCAACGTATGTATCTGTGTGTGTATACATTTAGGTAGAGATCTCCTTTTAGATCTCTGACCCGGTTAAAAAGAACAAACCCTTTTGGGGAAGACACTTTTTAAAAATTATTTATTTATATATATATTTTTCTACTGTGCATGTTTTTGTTTTTTAACCAATAGGTTTCATTTAGGAAAAAATGAAAAGGCCAAAAATCTCTACATACTGGTTGTGTGTCCTGGGGAGTCAGCAAAACAAGATAATACAAGGTAAAGCAAATAAAGAGAAGGAAACCAGCTGGAGTGCTGAGAAACCTCTTTTCCTTAAGAGCTCATTGTGGTAATACTCCAGCAAAACAGCTCAGCACTTGATCTGATAGGAGGGAGAAAGGAGAAGCCAAATGAAAACTAAACAATTGATTTAATTCAGTGAGAGGCAGGAAGAAGGAGAGGTAAAAGTATCTGCTGCAGGGGAGTCAGCAAAGGAGGGGTTAGGGGACCAGGGGTCTTTCGTGTAACAAGATCCACTTTGGAAGAAGAGTAGCACAGAATCAAGTTTTCCCTTTTCCACATAGGTTCTTAGCTCTGGAATCAGATTCTCAGTTTTTGCTTTAAGTCTCAGACATCAGGGTATAAAAATCTTCCATGTTACTTTTTAAATTTTGCTAAGAAGTAGCAGATTTATTACTTTATTTGTGCAGTTCATTGATTTTTTTTAATTAAAATTTTAAAAAATCAATTTTTGACCCATTTCCTTGTAGGAGTCTCAGAGGATCTCAGCCTCATAATAATAAGCTCTTGACATTCCATGTGCTGTGGCTCTTAAGACACCCCACTGTTGAAGAAGGAGCAGAAAACCTGTGCAAACCTTGACACCATCCACAAAGCCAAAAAGCAAAGGAAGTCCACAGTGTTGCCACTCTGGGAATGATCCACAGAAAACCAAGAGACTAGCCCCCCAACTCTTTATTTTTCAGAAAAGGACACTCACGCATAGGAAAGTGAGCGATCTGCCAGTGTCAGGTCTGGCAGAAGAAAAATGGTTAGGCTGAGTTCTCAAAGGTTCTAGAATGATCTGGCTTCTAACTGGTCTTCCCACTTCCCCTCCCTTCATGCATTCTGCATAAAGCAGCCAAAGCTATCTTTTTAAATACAATTTAGTTTGTGACACTGACAAGAGATTAAAATCCAAATTCCTTACTATGATGTACAAGGAAGGCCAGAGGTGAGCTGCCCTGCAGGAGACACTAGGTTGGCTCACTCAGTACCCTGACCAACATCCATCGCTCTTGCCTCTCTCTTTCATTGAGACTAGAAACTTAAAAATGACTTGATTGGATAGGCCTTCCTTACAGATAGTGACACAGTTCTGGCCAATGAAACAGAAGCACAGTTGTGCTCATAGGGTTGTCAGAGTTAGCTAATAAAAATACAGGATATTCAGTTAAATGTGAACTTCAGATAAATAATGAATAATTTTTCCAGTACAAATATGTCCCAAATATTGCATGGAGCATGTTTATATTAAAAACATTATTTACTGTTTATCTGAAACTCACATATGACTGGGCAGCCTATGTTTGATCTGGCAAGCCTATATTCTGGCGAATCTGGGGAGAACTTCTTCTCTCTGCTTCTTTCTTCTTCTTGCTTAGAACATGGACCTAATGCCTAGAGGCGTGGTAGCTGTCTTGGGATCATGAAGTGACAAGCATGAGCACACAGAATAGAAAAGTAATGAGGAGTTCCCGTCGTGGTGCAGTGGTTAACGAATCCGACTAGGAACCATGAGGTTGCGGGTTCGGTCCCTGCCCTTGCTCAGTGGGTTAACTATCCGGCGTTGCCGTGAGCTGTGGTGTAGGTTGCAGATGCGGCTCGGATCCCGCGTTGCTGTGGCTCTGGCGTAGGCTGGTGGCTACAGCTCCGGCTCGACCCCTAGCCTGGGAACCTCCATATGCCGCGGGAGCGGCCCAAGAAATAGCAAAAAAAAAAAAAAAAAAGAAAAGAAAAGTAATGAGAATTGAGTCACTAATGGTGTTTTTGGACATTTGCACCATTGCCGCTCCAAGATCTTTATTTGGCCACCGTACTGAGGGCTTCTGTTGTTTTATAGCTGATGCTCTGTGATAAGGGATCTTGTCTGTTTTGGGCTAGCCATCTAGTGCCTAACACAATGACAGACAGTGCTCCCTCATCAAACATTTACCGAATGTCTAAGAAATTACACTTTAAAAAGCGGGCAATTCATTTGTTTCCTTGTATCTTATCTAAAATAGTGCCATTATTTGTATTTATGTTGAGGAAAACATTTTTCCCTTTTGAACTGACTGGTAGCTATAGAACGAGCATTATTTGCAACACAAAATAAGTTATTTTTTAAATGCTTGGAAGTTTGGACTCTTAAGATCAATGTTTTCCAAATTGTGGTTTGTAACCCATTAGTGGCCCATGAAATCAACTTAGTGGGTCATGACCAGCATTAAATAAAAAGAATGAGAAGGAAGAAGAGGAGGAGATCACGAAGAAAAAAAAAATGAAATTTAAAAATACACATATTGTAATTTTCCCTTGGGAAGTAATAGCTGCCGATCTGTATGCATACAGACACATAGACTCATAAGCATTCTGTGTACCATGTTGTTATGTAAAATATATTTGTTACTGGATCATGGTTAAAAAAATTAAAAGGCTCAGGATAAGTCTTGTCCAAATTTCAAATGTTCTTACATGGAAATTACACTGGCTGGGTTCTGTTCCTGGAGCCGCTTCTCCTCAAGTGGGTGATTTGGTGGGGAGAATAAATCTTTTTGGATAGCATGTTATGACTTATAAGACTCCCCCATACAAACAATCCTATGGCAATTCAATGAAATAGAGGCTTTCCTCAGTTGTAGCTGTGTCTAATATGGCAGCCACCAGCATATGTGGCTACTGAGTACTTGAAATGAAGCTGATGAAACTAAGGAACTGAATTCTTCATCTTATTTAATTAAAAAATTTAATTTTTAAAAATTAAATTCAAAAACTGATATTTGATTCAGTTATTAGAAAAATATGTTTGGAACAACTTGGGTATGTGATCCTAATTTTTCAACCATCAATTTTATGAAATACAGATCAAATATTTCAGATGAAAATTTAGCCTCCATAATGACATGTGTTGTAAGTATAAAATGTACACTGGATTTCAAAGATTTAGTACAGAAAAAACATACAATATTTCATGGATAAATTTTATATTGATAACATGTTGAAATGATAATATTGGATAGATTGAGTTAAATAAAATGTATTACTAAAATTAACTTCATGTGTTTCTTTTTACTTTTTGTAATGTGGTTTCTAAAAAATCTAAAATTACATTTTTGGCTCATATTATATTTCTATTGGGCAGCACTGCTCCAAGGATCAAGTGTCTTGCCCGAGGCCACTGGATAAGTAAGTGCTTCAACCACTGTTACAATCCAGATCATCTGACTCCAAATTCATGACTCTTTCTGCTAAATTACGATTTACATCTCCTTAAGCTTCACTGTTATTTCTAAAAGCAGTGAGTGAACTATAGGGTGATAATAACGACAATGATGGCTAACATTTAATGAGAGCCCCTGGGCATTAGGTTAACACTGTACAAGGTTCACTGCATTCGACGTTACAACTTGCTAAGGTAGGTGAGTGATTATTATACCCACTTCTTAGATGAGGAAACTAAGGTTCAGAGCTCTCAGTTAAGGTAGTGTAGACTGAGGGGCCCAAAGCCTAGGAGGTCCACACAAACAACTGAACACTTAGAGCTTTTCCCTGGCTGACAGCCCTCACAAAAGCAGCTGGGTTCTGTCTGGGTAACATGTAGCTTTATCTCCCAGAATCCTGGTAGATTAATTTCCTTTGGGAAATAATGTCTGCTGATCTTGCTGCTGATTCTAATAACATACAGTACAAATTACCAAGTGCCACTGTCTTTGACTATATAGACAAGGCTCAAGAAGGTGACTTTGTATCTGAAAAATTTTCAATCAGAAAATTGAAATATAGGCTTGATTACAATGGGTGCTTATGTAAAGATCTACTTGCAACGTGAAATTAAATTTCAATAACAGCCTTCAAATACAGAGACAAATCATACTTTCCCAGTGAAATTATTTTTGCTTTGTTATAAACACTGTGTATGCTCACTAAATACAATTTAGAAAAAAATGGGGAATTCCCATTATGGAGGAGAGGAAACAAATCTGACTAGTATCCCCGAGGATACGGTTTGATCCCTGCCCTCACTCACCGTGGGTCAGGGATCTGGTGTCACCATGAGCTGTGGTATAGGTCACAGACACGGCTTGGATCTGGCGTTGCTGTGGTTGTGTGTAGGCAGGCAGCTGTAGTTCTGATTCAGCCACCCCTAGCCTGGGAACTTCCATATGCAATGGGTGGGGCCCCAAAAAGAAAAAAAAATGGTAAAACAATTTATCTACAGTCCTACTACTCAAAGTTTCTATTTCATTTTTTTATATATATCTCTATACACACAGAATTTTTAAAATTTATAATTCCACTAAATATACTTTTCCTTGCTTTTTAACTTAACATTGTCATAAGCATTTTTCTATGCTCTAATAATGTAGGCTTTACAAACATATTTATAAATAAATACCTTATAATATTCCAATAAGTTGATATAACATTCAAGTATTTCTTCAATTTAGCTAATTGGGTTGTTTCCAATTTTTTTCCTAGGAAAATTAGAAAAAGTTGTTCTCTTGCTTCCCTGAAGAGCCGAGTGTTTCTGGAGGGAAAGTCCATAAATATGCACCAAAAAATCTTAAACTGTGCACATTATTGAACCCAACATTTCCCTTTCTAAGAATCTGCTTTGAAAAAATACAGTTATCCAAAAAGACTTCTTTACAGAGTTGCTTAGCATTATTTATGCAGGCAAATATTTATAAACATGAAATGTTGTTGGACATAGGAGATTAGGTAAGTAATGTATGGTGTATCCCTGTGATGAACTACTTCATGAAGTCACCACAATTATCATCCTAAAAATACGCGAGGATTATTAAATGCTACTACTAGCAATGACAACAGCTTTCCTTTATTTACTACCAAGCACTGTGCTTATACTTATTTAGGATCTAATTTAATCCTCAACAACCCATGTGTCTGGTATCATATTATCTTCTTCATACAGATGCAGAAGCAAGCTTAGAGGGTTAGGTGACCCCTCAGGGCCATACAACTGGCAGCCAAGTAAGCGATGGAACCAAGACACAAACCTGTTGGTCTGTCTCCAGGACTTACTACACCCTTAACCACCACACTATAAATACCTAGGATGTTCACTGTCGACAGAAAAGGCAGTTACAAAACCGCATGGACAGCATGATTTCAAAAATATGTATGATAAGTACATGAATTTGTATATGGAAAAGGAAAAACTTGAGGTTATTCACCTGAAAGTTAAATGGGTAACTCTGGATGGCAGAATATTTTTCTTTACACTTCTTTTTTTGTGTTTTGTCTTTTTAGGGCTGCACTTGTGGCATATGGAGGTTCTCAGGCCAGGGGTTGAATGGGAGCTACAGCTGCCAGCCTACACCACAGCCCATGGCAACACTGGATCCTTAACCCACTAAGCAAGGCCAGGGATCAAACCCACGTTCTCATGGATACCAGTTGGGTTGGTTAACCCCTGGGCCACGAAGAGAGCTCCTATACTTTGATTTTTCAAAAACATGTTATTTTTTTTGGTATTTTTTATTATAGTAAAATATATACAATGTGAAATTTACCATTTTAACCATTTTTCGTGTATAAATCAGTGGCACTAAGTGCACTCACAATGCTGTTTAACTATCACAACCACCCGATTCTAGAACCTTATCATCATCCCAAACAGAAGCTCCCAGTTACCCAATTCCTGCAGCTCCTTGCAACCTCTATTCCACTTTCTGTCTCTATGAATTTGACTACCCTAGCATCTCATATAAATGGAATCATACAGTATCTTCCCTTCTATGACTGGCTTATTTAATTTAGCATAACTTTCTTCAAGGTTTATCCATGTCGTACCATGTGTCAGAATTTCATTTCTTTTTAAGTCTGAACGATATTCCACTGTGTGTATACACCGCATTTTGTTTATCCATTCATCTGCTGATGGACATGTGGGTTGTTGTAAATAATGTTGGTTATTGTAGATAATATTGTTATGAACATTGGTGTACAAGTATCTGTTTGAGTCTATGCTTTCGATTCTTATGGGTATATACCCCGAAGTGGAATAGTGGGGTCATATGAGAATTCTATCTTTAACCTTCTGAGGAACTGCCCAACTATTTTCCACAGCGACTATACCATTTATAGTCCTTTCAGCAATGTGCAACGATTTCAATTTCTCTACACTCTTACCATCATTTTAAAATTTACTTAAAAAAATAGTCATCCTAATGTGTATGAAGTGATATCCACTGTAGGTTTTTCTGTGCATTTCCCTAATGACTAGTTCAATGTCGACCATCTTTTCACATTCTTATTGGTCATTTGTATATCTTCTTTGGAAAAATGTCTATTCGAGTCTTTTGTGCAATTTCTAATTGGATTGTTTGTTTTCATCTGCTACTTTTTAAATTAGAAAAATAAACCACACTGACTTTTATGCAGGATTAAAAAAATGCTCATATAATTGTGTCCCTTCTCTGCTTTTATACCTCAAGCTGCCTCTGGCTTGGAGTTCATGCAACCGAAGCACAGGGCAACTGGGCTCCCTCTGCAGACTCCGGCTTCACACTGGATGCTGCAGCAGTTACAAACTTCCTGAAGATACCAGATCTCTTTGCCCCAGCTCTTTCTTATCACAGCCCTTCTTCATCCAGCTCATCTAACTTTCTAATTACCCTTTAAGACTCAGCTCAGGGTCATTTCTTCAAATAATCCTTGCAAACCCTTCAGGGTGAGTGATCTTACTCCTGCATTTGCCACATGCTGGGGCTACTGCTGCCGCTGCCACTTACCTCCTGATGATGGAGTTACCTGTGTCTGTTTCCCACACACGACACACTTACTCATTGAGAGTAAGGGTAGATCTTTGTCATCTGCACACATATATGCCTAGCACACAGAAGGAGCTCAATATTTATTTGACAGAACTGAACTCAACAGAACTGAACTCCTGATTTATATTAACTAATTGCTTGCCAATAAGGCTTTCTATTTTGCCCTAGAGGTACCTTTTCATTGTATTCTTGCCAGCAATGGGAATTATAATGATTGTTGTTTCAATTTGCATTTCTTTAACTACTGGTGAGGTTGAATCATTTCCCCATTTGTTCTTTAATTAGTTATTTCTCCTCTTTTGTGAAATGTCCCTTCATTTCTTTTGTTCAGTTATCTATAGAAAATGAGGTGTTTTCCTTGTTGATTTTGGAAGAACTCCTTAAGACAAGGTTATTAACTCTTTGTCTATTATATTTGCTAAAAGAAATTACTCCCATTTATTCTTTGTCATTCAATTTTTCTTTTAATGTAAACAATTTGAACAATTTTACACTATTGAATCTTATATATAAAATTTACCAATTTGTCTTTTTATATTAATGAACTTGAATGTTCTATAATGGCTCTCTTTAGCTTTAATTTCAATATTTGACAAGAATAATTACTATATTTAAATGTATATCTATTGCTTTATGGACCTTTGAATGGAAATTTGAAACATAATTATATTCATAGAAATCATTAAATGAAAAAGAAAAAAGAAAACCTAAGTGAAATCACTGAATTTATATTGTAAATTGAGCTTTCTTTAGGATTTCCTTAGTTATTAAAACCAGGGAGAGAGAAAAGCCCTAAATTTCAAGTGAGATCTAAATTGCAAAGCAACAGTCAGGTCTGGAGAAGAAAGTTTAGGAAAGAGTTTGCAAATTATCAGTCCTCGGAGGCCACTGTCCACGGGTGGGCTTTCCCTTGGCAACAGTCTTAGCACTGGCTTTTAAATTTGGACTGGTAGTCAGTGTTTAAAAATCAGGAAATATCAATCACATTAATATCTGCATATCCAGCTACTCTGGGGGAAAAAAAAGTCTGGCAAGAATGGGCCTGGGTTTTTTTGTTGACAATAATTGGCCAGAGTTGAATATCTGCTACTCCCTCAGTGCTCTCACTTTCCAAAAGTCCCCACCACGCCCATCACTGAGGATGAGGGTCAGCAGCCATTTATCACCTTGAACAACTTCACTCCATTACCCTGTCTGCCAGGCTGCTGTAGGCACTTGAGTTTTGGTTTAAGACATCAAATCAGATTCTTGGAATGTGTGTGGTAATCTCACCTAAGGAGCAATGAAGATTAAGTTTAAATCCAGAGCTTCTTAATTGGGAAGAGTCAATCTGAGTATTCGACCCGTTCACTTCTGTAAGTGGAATCTGCTGTCTGCTTCCCATCCCTACCCACCACTTCTCTCTCTCCTCTCTGCTTCCTTGGCTTAGACCTAATGAGTATGATTTTTGTTGACTTCAACTCAGAAATTCTATAACTAAAGCCCAGCTAAAGAAGCAGATGTCTAAAGGACACCCACTACCAGAGTCTGAGATGCATCTGGTATCCAGTATCTTACATCCTAATAGCCACAGGTAATGATGACAAATAAATAGGCGTGGACTCCCAATTTCTTTGGAAAATAGGAATGCTTTGGGTTTCAAAAATCAGAAAAAAAATCAGTAAGTTGTTTAGGACTAAGGAAAAAGAAAATTGTGATTGTTAACTATTTACCAAGACAGTTTAGCATAAAAATTTAGTCATGGAAGAAGTAATGGCTTTTCAGGCTGTTAGAGGTATAAGTTTGTGCAGAAAGGAACTGCCTTAAGAGCCAGGCTAAAGGATAATACCGTAAGAGAAAAGGATTGGAATCCTGAGTAGCTGTGTCCCCACTAAGTGAGAAGATTGTCAAAACTGGCCCCAAGGGGAACTTAGCAACAGAGCTCTGTACTTTCAGTGGCCCAACTGGTACCTGAGAGTCTACCTGGGAGATACTGCAGCCTGGAATGGTTATAGCTCCAGCAAGTGGAGCTCAGATCACCTGGACCAAATCCTGGCTCTGCACTACTACGTGTGGTATGATCTCACCGTAGGATGAGGGAAGTATCCCCTCCAAGGCACTTGTAAAATAAGGACAGTGATAGAACCCTCCTGAGTGTTGTGGTGGTGAGGATTCCTAGAGGAAAACTGTGTAAAGGAACTTAGCACCCTCTCTGGTATTCATCAAGGGCTCCGTAACTGTTCATTCTCATTATTTCTGTCATCATAATCATTACTCTTGCAAACAAAACTGTCCTGAGCATTTGAGTTGTGGTTGACAACTTTCATCGATGAGGGATACAAGAAATGCAGCAGGGACACATTCTCAAGTTCATAGTCACAATATAGGGATCTGAATGGAGATGAGCCAGGGAGGGGCATTAGAAAGGCAGCCACTGTGATTCCATGGGTTCATTCTCCTTTAAGTAAAAGTCATTGTCAAGAAGTCTTAGGTTTTACTAGTAATTTTAGTGGGCCCTGGAGGTAATATTCAGCTTAGGGTTTTCTGATCAATTTTCTACCTGCACAGGTTGCTACTGATGATATTTTCTAGGTTTCTGGAAGCTCGTTACTAGGTCTCAGGGGACCTGAGCTAGCCTCCATTTGTAGTGTATACATTTACACAGTTTAGCCTGTTATAAATTATAAATATCTTCCTTCCAGACAACTTGTATGAAATTGCACATCCATATTTTGATTTCTTTCTTCTTTTAATACTAACTGGTTAAATCAGAAATACTTTTACAAGCATTTCAGTTTTATTATTTGACTCTAGTCTACAATATTTCTACAGCATGTGATTTATTCCATGAATAGGAACATTTATCACACAAATGTATAATAAAATCACATATACTTTGTTCTCTAAGTACTGTGTAAGTCCTAGACAGCTAGATGTTCACTGACTGATTGATGACTGAAAAAAAAAAACCAAATGCAACCTTTTTTTAATGGAAAAAGGGAAAGAATAAGGGCACTACACATAACCTTGAAATTGAGACACAGCCATTAAATTCTGCTTGTAAGTAGCCTAGAGCAGCTCTTTAAATAGCTCATTTGGAAACACCAAGACATACTGAAAGTGATTGGTTTTTAGGAACCAAATGGTCATGAGAAATGTAGGTATTTCCTATCCAGCCAAGGATGCTGACACTCTCTTAGGAAACCACTTCTGAAAAAATTCCAATCAGATCCTCAGGGCTCAGAGCTCACTGGTCTCAGATCCTGGGGCATTCAGCAAGAGGAATGTTTCCGCAGGTTGGTAGACAGGGAGTAGGTAGTAGAGGCAGGCCAGCATCCTTTACTTTGACCCTTTAACTAAGAGATGGGTGCTAGACAAAACTGACCAAGCCCCCCAAATGAAAGCATTCTCCTTTATTTAAAACATCCACTGATAGGTTACAAAATAGATTTTAAGACCTACAATATAGACCATTCTACTGAGTAAGATAATGAGAGATGTTTCTAAAGGGGTGTTATACACACACACACACACACACACACAATAACCTCCTTGTCCTCAAGGAATGTATAGTATAGTGGAAAGCAAAGCAAGAACAAAACAAAAGGCACAAATAGGCCATGGGTGCCAAAGAGTTGTAAAGCAATGGATGCTGGAATTCCAGGTTGTGGGTTAAGATGAACATTTACCTATATTCAGTCTCCAGTGTCCTCTCCTCCAAGTTGACTCGGGAGTCTGGGCTTTCACACATTTGCTCTTTTGAAGCCCTGGCAAAGGGTCCTTTTAACTCTGGGTCAAAAGTCCACAGTGCCTTTAAAGAGATGAACAGCTGTCTCTTTCCTCCTCCTATGTCTGGCTAATGATGTCTGCATGGCATCCCTTGCTTTAGCCCTTGTGTTTCAAAAACTCTTCTGGTAGCTGGAAGAGACCAATGTCAACCAAATCTGATCTGAAAGTTTTCCTTCTTTCTCGCTCCTGTAAATACTACATGATCGTCCTTAATGAAGAGCCTACCTCTTCTTCATTTTCAAACATGTTTGACTATTTATGGCATGTGTTATAATGCTTCAGATAATTCACAGAATCAGAGAACTTTAGACTTGGGAGGACTCCTTGATTTAAAAATTTTTGATTCTATACTGACACATTTTTGCTCATCTCAAGGGTTAATCTTCGGCTAAATGCTTTCATTTTGCTTCTCCCGGGAGTCATTTTTACTCTTAGTTTTGCCTATAGAATGAAGCCCAAACTTAATCTAATTCAACATTGTCCTCAGATCCTTCAGTTCATTCTGACCCTGCCTCTAATCCACAGAGCTTGTCACTGCTACCCTGGGCTATTCTCTTCCATGCCAACAAGCCTTTGCACAGACAATCCTCTCTGACTTTCCTCTCCTTTTCCACCTGGAAAAATCTCCTATTCATCCTTCAAGGCCCATTCAAAGACTTCCCTTTTGGTACGCATTTTCCAGCTTCTTCAAAGTTAGTCTTATTTTCCTTTCCTACAGCCATAACTTTGTGTATAATATTTTCCAGAACTTAGTGCCTTATTATAACTTGTGCCCATGTTCCCAGACAGTCTGTTCTCCCCAAGGGTACATATCACATTTTTTTTCCATTCAGCATTCATTCATTCATTCTCCTCAGCATGTTTCCTAGTCCTAGCACAGAGCAGAATACCATAAGTGGCTACTGAATTGAACTGACATCGAATTTAGGTTGAGAAATGTAAAATAATCCATAAACTGCTATAAAAGATCAAATTTAAAAAAATTAAGAGGTAAGCCTATCCATAAACACTATCATAAACACTACCATAAATATGCACAGGTGGGAAAGATACCTTTCTAGTTAATATACATCCAGTATCCAATACACTTTGAGAGATTCGGACAGGTCTACAGAGATCTGAAAGCAAAGAGAGTTCCTGAAAAGTTGGATGGATGTTAGCTTAGCTTCCATAAGTGGTATAGGTAACCCCAAACTGAACTTCTGTAGCCTTTCCAGGAATCCACGTATTGAAGGGAGACTCATCTGATGGCTTTGCAACCATTACTCTGTAGGTAGTTTTGAAGGCTCAGCATTACATCCAAGGCTATTTTTGGGGGATTCAGAGAGCCAAGAGACCAAACATCTTGGGCTCTTGGATAACTGGATAGGAGTGATGAAGTAAGTAAGAGAAGAGGTGTCAAACTTCTGCCAGAAGAGGCACACTGGCTAAACACTTATCATTACTGACAAGTAATAGAGATTTCCAGAATTATGACAGAATTTTTAATATGTTCAGCTTTCTAATCTTTGTTGTCTCTCCATATTCTTAATATATGCCGTCATCCCGTAATGAGATTCTGTATCTTCAATCGGGGGGATATATTTCTGTTAATTTATCATCTTCAGTCCCATGAGAAATGTATTTTGGCAAGCCATGGATAAATTATTGTAAAGCATATTTATTTAGTACAATTTAATTATTGCAACATTCAGTAAAGGCAAATGGATAAATCTTAAAAGAAGAGTAATAAGAGCAAAACTGCTGTGCATGAGTCTATGATGAGCATATATGTGTTTTAGAGATGCATGTACGTGTGTGTGTGTGTGTGTGTGTGTGTGTGTGTGTGTGTTCTTCTCACCTGGCTTGGGATTTGAGTAAGATGTCCGCTGAGCAGCAACACTTTTGATCTGTACTGTCCAATACACTAGCTCCAAGCCCCATATGGCTATTTGGCTTCTGAAATGTGGCTAGTCCAAACTGAAATGTGTTATAACTATAAAATACACAGATTTTGAAGACTCCACTTTAAAAAATATAAAATATCTCATTATTTGGAAAGTGGTTTTAAAGTTCCTTAGAATGTTAAACATAGAGTTAACACATACCTTGAATTCTATTCTTGGGTACCTACCCAAGAGAAATGAAAACATTTTTCTACACAAAGTTTTGTATGTGAATGTTCATAGAAGTTTTATTCATGTGTAATAGCCAAAGACTAGGGAAAAAAAACCTCAAATGTCCACTAACTAGTGAATGAATAGACAAAATGTGGAAATGTGGCATATCCTTATAATGGAATATATTTTTATTTTATTTTATTTTTTAAATTTATTTATTTATTTTTCTGCCGTACAGCATGGGGGCCAAGATACACTTACATGTATACATTTTTCTCCCACCCTTCATTCTGTTACAATATAAGTATCTAGACATGGTTCTCAATGTTACTCAGCAGGATCTCATTGTAAATCCATTCCAAGTTGTATCTGATAACCCCAAGCTCCCAATCCCTCCCACTCCCTCCCTCTCCCCCCAGGTGGCCACAAATCTATTCTCCAGGTCCATGATTTTCTTTTCTGTGGAAATATTCATTTGTGCTGGATATTAGATTCCAGTTATAAGTGAAACTATATGGTATTTGTCTTTGTCTTTCTGGCTCATTTCACTCAGTATGAGATTCTCTAGCTCCATCCATGTTGCTATAAATGGTATTGTCATTTTTTTTTTATGGCTGAGTAGTATTCCATTGTGTATATATACCACCTCTTCCGAATCCAATCATCTGTTGATGGACATTTGGGTTGTTTCCATGTCTTAGCTATTGTGAATAGTGCTGCAATGAACATGCGGGTGCATGTGTCTCTTTTAAGTCGAGTTTTGTCCGGATAGATGCCCAAGAGTGGGATTGCGGGGTCATATGGAAGTTCTATGTATAGATTTCTAAGGTATCTCCAAACTGTTCTCCATAAGTGGCTATACCAGTTTACATTCCCACCAGCAGTGCAGGAGGGTTCCCTTTTCTCCACACCCCCTCCAACACTTGTTATTTGTGGACTTATTAATAATGGCCATTCTGATTGGTGTGAGGTGGTATCTCCCAGTAGTTTTGATTTGCAATTCTCTTATAATCAGCGATGTTGAGCATTTTCTCATGTGTTTGTTGGCCATCTGTATATCTTCCTTGGAGAAATGTCTATTCAGGTCTTTTGCCCATTTTTCCATTGATGATTGGCTTTTTTGCTGTTGGGTTGTATAAGTTGTTTATATGTTCTAGAGATTAAGCCCTTGCCCATTGCATTGTTTGAAACTATTTTCTCCCATTCTGTAAGTTGTCTTTTTGTTTTCTTTTGGGTTTCCTCTGCTGTGCAAAAGCTTGTCAGTTTGATTAGGTCCCATGGGTTTATTTTTTGCTCTAATTTCTATTGCTTTGGGAGACTGACCTGAGAAAATACTCATGATGTTGATGTCAGAGAGTGTTTTGCCTATGTTTTCTTCTAGGAGTTTGATGGTGTCCTGTCCTGTCGTATATTTAAGTCTTTCAGCCATTTGGAGTTTATTTTTGTGCATGGTGTGAGAGAGTGTGTTCTAGTTTCATTGCTTTGCATGCAGCTGTCCAGGTTTCCCAGCACTGCTTGCTGAATAGACTTTCTTTTTCCCATTTGATGTTCTTGCCTCCCTTGTCAAAGATTAATTGAGCATAGGTGTCAGGGTTTATTTTTGGGTTCTCTATTCTGTTCCGTTGGTCTGTCTGTCTGTTTTGATACCAGTACCACACTGTTTTGATGACTGTGGCTTTGTAGTATTTCTTGAAGTCTGGGAGAGTTATGCCTCCTGCTTGGTTTTTGTTTCTCAGGATTGCTTTGGCGATTCTGGGTCTTCTCTGGTTCCATACAGATTTTTGGATTGTTTCTTCTACTTCTGTGAAAAATGTCCTGGGTAATTTGATAGGGATTGCATTGAATGTGTAGATTGCTTTGGGTAGTATGGCCATTTTTACAATATTGATTTTCCCAATCCAGGAACATGGAATATCTTTCTATTCCTTTACATCTTCTTTGATTTCTTTGATTAAAGTTTTATAGTTCTTGGCATATAGATCCTTTACCTCTTTGGTCAGGTGTATTTCGAGGTATTTGATTTTGTGAGGTGCAATTTTAAAAGGTATTGTATTTTTGTATTCCTTTTCTAATATTTCATTGTTGGTATATAGAAATGCAACTGATTTCTGAATGTTAATCTTATATCCTGCCACTTTGCTGAATGTATTAATCAGTTCAAGTAGTTTTTGGGTGGAGTCCTTAGGGTTTTCTATGTACAGTATCATGTCATCTGCATACAGTGACAGTTTTATCTCTTCTCTTCCTATTTGGATGCCTTTTACTTCTTTTGTTTGTCTAATCGCTGTGGCTAGGACTTCCAAAACTATGTTGAAGAGCAGTGGTGAGAGTGGGCATCCTTGTCTTCTTCCAGATTTGAGTGAGAAGGCTTTCAGTTTTTCTCCATTGAGTATTATATTTGCTGTGGGTTTGTCATAAATGGCTTTGATTATGTTCAGGAATGTTCCCTCTATACCCACTTTGGTGAGAGTCTTGATCATGAATGGATGCTGGATTTTGTCAAATGCTTTTTCTGCGTCTATTGAGATGATCATACGGTTTTTGACTTTTCTTTTGTTAATGTGGTGTATGACGTTGATTGATTTGTGTATGTTGAACCATCCTTGTGAACCTGGGATGAACCCTACCTGGTCATGGTGTATGATCTTTTTGATATGTTGTTGGATTTGATTGGCTAAGATTTTGTCGAGAATTTTTGCGTCTATATTCATCAAAGATATCGGCCAATAGTTTTCTTTTTTGGTGGTATCTTTGTCTGGTTTTGGAATTAGGGTGAAGGTGGTATCATACAATGTCTTTGGGAGTGTTCCTTCTTCTTCAACCTTTGGAAAAAGTTTAAGGAGGATGGGCCCAGATCCTCTTTATATGTTTGGTAGAATTTGCCTGTGAAGCCATCTGGTCTTGGACTTTTATTTGTAGGGAGTGTTTTTGTGACATCTTCAATTTCATTTCTAGTGATCGGTCTGTTCAGTTGGTCTGTTTCTTCTTGATTCAGTTTTGGAAGGCTGTAAGATTCTAGAAAACTGTCCATTTCTTCCAGATTGTCAAATTTGTTGGCATATAGTTGTTCATAGTATTCTCTTATGGTTTTTTTTTTTGTATTTCTGCAGAATCTGTTGTGATTTCTCCTTTTTCATTTCTAATTTTGTTTATTTGGGTTCTTTCTCTCCTCTTCTTAGTGAGTCTAGCCTGGGGTTTGTCAATTTTGTTTACCTTTTCAAAGAACCAGCTCTTGGTTTTATTAATTTTCTCTATTGTTTTTTGAGTCTCTATTTTATTGATTTCCTCTTTGATCTTTATAATTTCCTTCCTTCTGCTGATGTTAGATCTTTTTTTGTTCTTTTTCTAATCCGTTTAGGTGGAGGGTTAAGTTGTCAATTTGAGATCTTTCTTCTTTTTTGAGAAAGGCCTGCATCGCTATGATTTTCCCTCTGAGCACTGTTTTTGCAGTGTCCCACAGATTTTGAGAGGTTGTGTCTTCATTATCATTTGTCTCCAGGTATTTTTTAATTTCCTTCTTGATTTCCTCATTGACCCATTGGTTTTTTAGTAGCATGTTGTTTAGTCTCCATGTAGTAGGTTTGTTCTCATTTTTTTTCCTGTGGTTGATTTCTAGTTTCACCCCATTGCGGTCAGAGACAATACCTGAAATAATAACTTCTATGCTTCTAAATTTGTTGAGGTTAGCTTTGTGTCCCAATATGTGGTCAATTCTTGAGAATATTCCATGTGCACTTGAGAAGAATGTGTATTCTGATTTTTTTGGATGTAGTGTCCTGAAGATGTCAATTAAGTCTAACTTTTCTATTGTTTACTTTAGGCTCTCTGTTGCTTTATTGGTTTTCTGTCTAGAGGATCTGTCCATTGATGTGAGCAGGGTATTAAAGTCTCCTATTACGATTGTATTCCCATCAATTTCTCGCTTTATGTCTGTTAATATTTGTTGTATGTATCTGGCTGCTCCTGTATTGGGGGCATATATGTTGACAATAGTAATATCCTATTCTTGGATGGATCCCTTAATCATTAAAACAGTGTCCTTCTTTGTCTTTATGTCTTTTGTTTTAAAGTCTATTTTGTCTGATATGAGCGTTGCGACTCCTGCTTTCCTGTCATATCTATTGGCATGAAAGATTTTTTCCCACCCCTTCACTTTCAATCTATATGTGTCCTTTGTCCTAAGGTGGGTTTCTTGTAGGCAGCAGATTGAAGGTTTTTGCTTTTTTATCCACTCAGCCACTCTGTGTCTTTTGATTGGGGCATTCAGTCCATTGACATTTAAGGTGATAACTGATAGATGATTATTTATTGCCATTTTAAATCTCGTGTTCCAGTTGATTCTATGATTCTCCATTCTTCTTTTCTTTTTTTGGTTGGATGGTCTTCAATTATTTTCTGCTTGAGTGTTTTTCTTTCCATTTTTTGTAAATGCAATGTTTGGTTTTGACTTGTGGTTGCCTTGTTTTTAACGAATGCTAACCCCTTCTTATAATTATGTGTTTTAGCCTGATGGTCCTGTAGGTTCAAACATTTCATTACTATACTAAAATTAAGAAGAGAAACAGACAAAAAAAAAGAAATAAAAAAATTTTAAAAAGAGAATTTATTTCCTCACATCCCTTGCCCACATTTTATGATTTTGATGACCTTTTTTTTTTCTTTTTAATTTTATTTTGTTTTAAACATGTTCATGATTAAATCTGTATGCTGGCTTATCTGAGTGACTGCCCCCTGATTATGGCTTCCTCGTTCCTATCTTTTTGGTTTAGAGAAGCCCTTTCAATATTTATTTTAGCCTGGGTTTTGTACTGCTGTATTCTTCTAGCTTTCATTTGTTGGAAAAAAATTTTTATTTCCCCTTCTATTTTAAATGATATTCTTGCTGGATAGAGTATTCTACTAGGTTGCATATTTTTTCCTTTTTGCACTTTAAATATCTCTTGCCATTCCCTCCTGGCCTGTAGAGTTTCTGAAGAGAAATCAGCTGATAACCTTATGGGGGTTCCCTTATAGGTAATATTTTGCTTTTCTCTTGCTGCCTTTAGGATCCTCTCTTTATCATTAACTTTTGCCATTTTCATTATAATGTGTCTTGATGTGGGTCTATTTGGGTTCAACTTGTTTGGGGCCCTCTGTGCTTCCTGTATCTTGAACTCAGTATCCTTTAGATTTGGGAAGTTTCCATCGATAATTTCTTCAAATATATTTTCCATCCCCTTATCTTTTTCTATTCCTTCTGGAATTCCTATTATGCATAGATTGGCCCACTTTATATTATCCTATGCATCTCTTATATTGCTTTCATGTTTTTTCATTTGGTTTTCTGTCTGCTGACCTGATTGGGTGATTTCCATTATTCTATCTTCCACATTAATAATTCGTTCTTCTGCATTATTCATTCTGGTTTTTACTGCCCTTAGCTCAGTTTGTATCTCTGCAAATGAATTTTCTAGTTTTTCTTGGCTGCTCCTTAAATTTTCTAGTTCCTTTCTGTGGGCATCTGCATTAGTGTTCATATCTTCTCTTAATTCCTTCAGTATTTTCACTATTTCCCTTTTGAACCCCAAGTCTGTCAGATTGCAGAGGTCTGTTTCATTGTTGACGGCTTTAGGTGAGATCTTCTGTTGGTTTAACTTGGGGTGGTTTCTCAGCTTCTTCATCTTGCTTGTTGTTTTCTTTTTCTTGGTGGAGTTGTACTCCCCGTGGCCAGACAGGGTGTG
Organism: Phacochoerus africanus; assembly: GCF_016906955.1. Taxonomy (NCBI): domain Eukaryota; kingdom Metazoa; phylum Chordata; class Mammalia; order Artiodactyla; family Suidae; genus Phacochoerus; species Phacochoerus africanus. Next base: position 114,257,093 of record NC_062548.1, on the reverse strand, counting down.
CCTTGGCACTGATGTGGAATGTTTCCCGGGGGCTGGCGTTGTTGGTCGTCTTTGAGGCAGCGTGGATTTTCTTGGGGATGGGTGGGGCTGACAGGGTCTCTCTGAAGCAAAGGAGGACTTCCTGAGGGCAGACAGGACTGGGAGGTCCGCACTGCGATAGAAGCAGATTTCACGCAGCCGGGCAGAGTTGCTCTGGTGTTACTGGGCTGTGGGGCTCTTCTAGGGGGCTGGCAGTGCTGGTCAGATGTTCCACAGGAGTGCAGCACCCCCCAAGGGCAGGAGCAGCCAGCTGGTCACTGAGAACCCAAGGGGCTCTTCCCCAAGGCAGCAGGGATTGGCAGGATCACAGGACAATAGAGGCAGATTTGTACAGCTGGGCCGAGCTTGTACTAGCTTTTCTGGGCTGTGGGCCTTTTCCTGGGGGCTGGCAGCTGGGTGTTGCTCTGTGGGGGTGTAGCCCCTCCAGAGGGCAGGCAGGCCAGGGCAGGGAAAGCCCCTGCAGTGGTCAGCTTCCTGCAAATGGTGAGGCCAGCCTTCCAGGATGGCAGGCAGCCTCAGGTCTGGTGTGCACACAGGGTATGGGGAGGGGGGATGCACTGGGAAGCACAGCTTTCTGATAGCTGTTGGGCGAGTGAGCTCACTGTGGTGTGGGGAGTATTCTATGGTGGCCCACCCCTCCTCCTCTCCCCTCCCCAACACTGGTGCTTTGTCTCTCCTGCAGATCCAGCTCTTCTCCCAGGTTCCCTCTGATGTGGCTTTCCACTCCCCAGCCCTTAGTGTATTGCGCCCTGCACCCACAACGCTCAGCTTCCTAGTCTCCCAGGCAGTCTCTGCCCGGAGAACTGGACAGACCTGTTCCTGGCCCCCCAAGCAGTCTCAGTACTGCCCACTCCAGCCGGTTCCCGAGGACTAATCTCTGGAGCCGAGGTCTCGGTGCCCAGCCCCCACCATAGCGTCTCAGTTTTTGGTGACTGTGCCAGTAGTTCAGATGATCTGTTCAGTTCTCACTCTGCTCTTTGGAACTCAGACTTACTGCGGCACTCTTCTCTGCATCTGGAGATCCCTCGGATTCGGTTGATCTTTCCGTCGAGTAGGTGATTTTCCAAGGTGTGGGATTCCTTTCTCCTCCACGGTTCCCTTTTGGGAGCACCTGTCCAGCCCCGATTCCCCTTCTCTCACTCTCCTCTTTTCTCTTGTTTTACCCAGTTATGTCACGAGATTCTTGCCATTATTGGAGTTTAGGTTCTTCTGCCAGCAATTAATTGCTGTTCTGTGCGAGTCGTTTAACCTGTAGACGTGTTTTTTTTGTGTGTGTGTGTTTGTGGGAGAGGGTGAGCGTGTTCCCCTACTCTTCCACCATCTTGCCTTTTCTCTATAGTGGAATATTATTCAGCAATAAAAACAAAGTACTGATAGACGCTACAACACAAATGGATGTCAAAAATATTATGTTAAATGAAAGATGCTAGACACAGAAGACACATATTTTTATGATTATCTTTAAAGCTACAGAGATAGGAACTGGATTAGTGGTTGGCTGGGGCTGGGGATGGGAACTGACTACCAATAGGCTGAATGCTTTTTGGGGGGGATGATGGAACCATTTTAAAATTAGACTGTGATTGGTGTTCCCATCGTGGAGCAGCAGAAACGAATCCGACTAGGAACTGTGAGGTTTCGGGTTCTATCCCTGGCCTCGCTCAGGGGGTTAAGGATCTGGCATTGCTGTGGCTGTGATGTAGGCTGGCAGCTGTAGCTCCAGCTCATCCCCCAGCCTGGGAACCTCCATATGCTGTGGGTGAGGCCCTAAAAAGGAAAAAAGAAAAGAAAAAGAAAGCAAAAAATTAGATTGTTGTAATGGTTCCACAACTCTGTAATATTACTAACAATCATTGAATCTTACACCTAAAATGAGAAAATTTTGTAATATTTAAATTATACTCAAGGTAATTAATATGTAATAACTTATGTTTTTTGTTTTTTGTCTTTTTGCCATTTCTTGGGCCGCTCCCACAGCTTATGGAGGTTCCCAGGCTGGGGGTCCAGTTGGATCTGTAGCTGCCAGCCTACACCAGAGCCACAGCAACGAGGGATCCGAGCTGCGTCTGTGACCCACACCACAGCTCACGGCAATGCCAGATCCTTAACCCACTGAGCAAGGCCAGAGATCAAACCCACAACCTCATGGTTCCTAGTCGGATTCGTTAACCACTGAGCCACGACGGGAACCCCTAACTTATGTATTTTTAACTTAATAATTTTTATATCATTTACATATTGAAATTATAGTGTTTTGGATATACTGAGTTAAAATGTATTAAATTAATTTCACCTGTTTATTTTTACTTTCTTAATGTGGCTACTAGAAAATTTCAAATTGTGTATGTTGCTTGCATTATACTTCTATTGGACAGTACAATTTTAGAAGGTCCCAGGGCACCAACTGAGCACAGCTCCACAGATCCATTCAGTTTCAGAGAATGTGTTTCTCTTCTTTTTGGTTCACTATAAGCCCCAGATGGGAACAGAGTGCTTGCATCCTTCGAAAGACTTTAAAATAAAGAGCAACTGCCCAGATTCCAACTATTTAAGTGACTGACTATGTAAGAGCAGCTGGTGGTTAGAAGAGGAGTGCTAGACTGGGCATCGAGGAAGGCGAGGACCTTTGCCAGTTCAGTTGAGTCACAGGAGCTTAAGGGGAAACCAAGTTCAGTGTCAGGAGAGCATCCACCATGTCTGAAAATGGATCACGTTCATTTACATGCCTACACATCCACGTACCCTTTATCTCTCTCAACACCAGTGTTACCTGTTAAAATAGGAATATAAACTACTAAAACCACCTTGGAGAATCTAAAAAGAAATGCTACTAATATATTGAAACAAAACTAAACCTTATTAAAAAATAATAATACCAGACAGCACATTAAACAGGTAAATATTAGTGGCCTAGGGTGTGTGAGGCATGTGAAGAAGGGTAATTATCATGTTCCCTCCTTGTCTGGACTAGTGGTTCCCAGCTCAGGCATCCCATTAAAATTACCTGTGGACGATAAACATATGCGGATGCCTGGGTTTCATCTCCAGGTATTTTGATTTAACTAGTCTGGGGTGGGGTCTTGGTAATGCTATTGGAAAGGTTTTCAGAGTGACTCTACTACAGGCCAGCACAAAAGTCATTGCTCCCAGGCCTTGCTCAGGAAGGACTTAAGGGCCTTAGGATTAATAGAAAGAGGAGGAGGAAGAGATGGACGAGGAGGAAACAGAGACTCCCAAAGGCCACAGGGGCCCTGCAGTCCTCCTCCCAACCAGGGCAGGAATCCCCCTCTGCCCTCCCTGGCGGCTGTCCAGCTTCTGCTGGAGAACCTCCAGGAGGATGCCCACGCCTTCCGAGCTGGATGAGCTGTTATTGTGAGAAGTGTCTTCTCTAGTCCAGGCTCAAACCTGATGCTCTCTAACAACCCCCTGTGGGTCGTATCCTGCCATCTGGACAGGACTGAGCAAGTCTATCTCTCCCCACACAATGGTTTTTTCACTATTTGAAAACACTTATCAAGGCCTCTAAGCTCTGTCTTTTCTACACTATATACCTCCAGTTCTTTGATCAGTCGTGTCCCCCTCTCCAGGCTTGTAACCTTCTCTCAGCACAAGTTTGTCAATTTCCACTTTAAAATGTGGAGACTCCAAATGTCCACCCTCCAGATGGTGTCTGGCCAGGGCCGAGTACAGAAGGACAATTTCATTCGTGATAAGGCCATTACCCTCCTGGTAACACAACCACCACAGTGCATTGGCTCAATAGCAGAACAATTGGAAAGAGGAAAGGAAATAAGAAAAAAAAAGGGGGAAACCTAGATTCCTGAAACTTTTCACCTGTAAAATGGTAACGCTTGAGGATGGCACTTCACGAGATATTCATTGGAGTGAATGTGGACCCAATTTATGAGAATGGAGGGACTGAGGGAAGAGAAAACATTTCTCTTTGTTCTGACTCATTTCTTAACTATCAGCTTCCATCAAGTGCTCCGGTGGCCAAAGTTTGAGGACACTGGCAAAATGACTGTGCTTAGCAAAGGGCTTAGCAGATCTGAAAAGGCTAGTCCATCCTGGGTAGGGTACCTTCTATTTGGGGAAATGACTTGGTTCCCAAAGATAAGACTGAATGAAAATCACATCTCCTGCCTGGATAGGCCATTTAAATTCCATGCTGTGGGAGTTCCCATCATGGAGCAGCAGAAACGAATCCGACTAGGAAACATGAGGTTGCAGGTTCAATCCCTGGCCTCGCTCAGTGGGTTAAGGATCTGGCATTGCTATGAGCTGTGGTGTAGGTTGCAGATGCAGCTAGGATCTGGCATTGCGGTGGCTGTGGTGTAGGCTGGCAGCTATAGCTCCGAATAGACCCCTAGCCTGGGAACCTCCATATGCCATGGGTGCAGACCTAAAAAGCAAAAACAAACAAACAAACAAAAAACAAAAAACAAACAAACAAAAAAATTCCACGCTGTGAATTGAAGCTGGTCCTTACACTGCATTGTTCACAAAAACACGGCCTCCCAAAAAGCAGTGGCGAGTTCAACTCTGTCAAATTGGCATAGGGCCTACAACATAGTAGAAGGCATTTGCTGTTTAGCAAGTAATTACCCCTATCTCTTTCCAAAGACAATTCATTTCAAATTCAATTTACATATATTGAATACTAACTCTGCGCTAGATCCCTAGGTAGGGTGCCTTTATGTATGGTTCATCATAGAAACATTTTCGGTTTTTGCAATGGGGTAACTTGGATTGCAGAATGGAAGGGAGACACTGACGACTATTCAGAAAAGATCCCTGGACTCCATGAGGATGGAAGGTTCATGTTGGAGTGGGGAGAAGATTCAGGGAAATACCAGAAAAACTCGGGGATATCTAGTCTTCCTGCCTGATCCTGAGACCATTCATAGACTAGGACAATTTTCAAAACTGAATGCATTCCCTTCCACAGCAGCATTGCTCACGTGTACCATGGACGCTTCCCTCTCCAAAATAGTAAAATGCTACAGACATGGCAGAGGCTGATGACCTACTGGAGGAGGTAGGGCACTTGATGATTTTGTAACATACAAACCAAGAGTCTCTTTCTGATCTGGGGAGCCACCTCTCCCTTCCCTGGGGATAATATAGCCTCTTAGGGGATAATCCTTCTGAATTCTAGGAACTTGGATTCTCAAAGGCTAGTCTCAAGTGGGTGACAGGTACTTTCTCTTACTAGGTTATCTTTTCAACTACCAAAATCAAAACAAAATCAAATCAACAGAGGAGCAGACACTGTCAAATGGGTGTTCACAGAACACCTAGTCCCGTGCCCGGCATGGAGGGTCGCCACCATCACTCCCGCCCCTAGCGGAGGAAAAGACCACTGCCCCCTAGCTCTGTAGAGACCATGGGACAAAAATGCCGTCTCCTCCACAATTTCCTATTGCTACCAAGTCATCTGGGGTGATGCCTCACTCTGGGTTGCTCAGTCTATCCTTCCATTTTCTTCTTTTCTCTCTCCATTTCCCTCCTAAGGAATAAATGAAAACAATAAAAAGCACCCATATTTGCAGAGTCCTGGAATGGAAGAGCTCAGTCTATCCATTGAGATCATCATGAGTGAGGAATCAGAGGCCCCAAGAAGGGAGGTGACATTTAAAGCTCTGTTCTGGAGTTCCCACTGTGGCTCAGCAGTTAATGAACCTGACTAGCATCCATGAGGATGCGGGTTCGATCCCCGGCCTTGCTCAGTGGGTTAAGGATCCAGCAATGCCATGGGCTGTGGTGTAGGTTGCAGACATGGCTCGGATCCTACGTTGCTGTGGCTGTGGTGTAGGTCAGTGGCTATAGCTCCATTTAGACCCTTAGCCTGGGAACCTCCATATGCCACAGGTGTGGCCTTAAAAAGACAAAATAAATAAATAAATAAATAAATAAATAAATAAATAAATAAATAAAGCTCTATTCTGAGTCAGGCTGACCATTCTTGCCATTTGGGGGCTGTTGCTTTACTTTTTGCTGTATTTGTGCTGCTCTAACTTGATTTTCCTGTGGTTCTTCCAGGGTTTGATCTGAGAGGACCCCTGGGCCTCTTGCTTTATTACAGACAGACCAGGGAAGGGGGTCCTGACTGCTGACGGCAAAATTATTGAAAACCTCTACTCTGGCTTGCATTCTCTTAAGGCTTTGGCTATGGTATCTGCAAAGTGTCCTCTGAGTTCTTCCCAGGAAAAAAGAGATTAGATGCTGTGCCTGTGATGTGGTAGCAAGGAAGCCTTAGAAAAAGACATAACAGCATCACAATCAATGCAACACAACACGCCCCAGAGCAAATATGCCAGCAAACCTTCTGGGGGCAGGGAGCACTACGGTAGACCAGATAACGCAGGCACAGTCCATGCTGGGCTCTGAGTCACTGCATAGCCTTTATCTTTCTACCTTATGCTAAACCAGTGCTTCTTAAAACAGTCTGCCATGGGAATCAGCTGGTGCTTTGAAAAAACCCTGGTGTCTATGTCTCACCCTCAAGATTGTAACTAACTGGTCTGAATGGGACTGGGCTTTGACAGGTTTAAAAAATTCCCAGGAAATGCTAATGTACAAATAAATTTGGGAACCACCAGGATGAATCGTTGGAAAGAATGGTTTCTAGAAGAGAACCAAGAATTGCAATTTAATAGATTAGTTCCAAACTCTGAACGGGTGGACCTTAGCAACCTGCTGGGGATTTTAGGGCGGCTCAGGCAAGGCAGCTAGTTTTATTCTCACAGGTATAAGCAACATTTCTACAAGACTGCTCCACTTGGCCAACAGACATGTGATGAGCCCTCAAAGGCATTCTGCTTTCTTCCCTGGGAAGAAGACTGTCTGCCTTTGGGTCCACCACTCGTGGACCTTTCCAGAGAGGCAGGACAGCTAACCTCTGACTTGGACCCCTGATTTGCAGGCCACCTATAACCAAGGGCATTCATCAGAACACCCTTTGGGGATAACAGAGCAGCCTACTGACTTGAGGCTGTTTTCAGAAAGACTAGAAAATCATCATCATCACAGCTTCCATTTACTGATCACCTGCTCCGTGCCAGGCGTGGATCTGGAGAAGACGACTGCACAGCACGACTCCAGCTGACAGTGTGAACTCGGGGGCCAAGTGCTCTCGCAGCTCTGCATGGCAGGGTGATTTAATGTATTCTCATTTAATCTTTACGTAAATCCTTGCAAGAGAAGATTATTATACCTATTTTTGCAGATGAAAAAATTAAGGCAAAGAAGTTTCAAGTTTAAGAACAAAAAGACCCTAAGTGGTGAGATGGAGATTTAAACCCTTTTTACTGTCATGTAGCTTCCTAACGGGGAGCAAGAAGGGCACCAAAGTGCAGGAAGATAGGTAGACAGAGAACCAGATAGGGATATGGATATGGATCTAGATATCCCAGGACCCTGTATGGCAAGCCTGAGAGACACACACGCAGTTAGTGAGGGAAGGGTTTTAAGAGTAAAGGGAGGCAGAGAAAATGAGTCGAGCGTAGAAACCAGGCATCAAGCAAGTGGGATCATGGAAAAATATTTGCTAGCTACTGAATAAACAACAAGAGAGCCTAAACAAATGAGAGGAGCCCCAGGGAGCTCCTTCTCAGTCAGATTATTCAGTGGAGAATCCCCAGTGCAGTGGCCCAGCTCTCTCAATCACCAGCAGCCACCTCTCCCTGGACTGGGTTTATCACACGGAAAAGCAGGGCGGCAAGACAACGGCAGCCAGCCTCATCTTGCCCAGTCCCTATTGCACAGCGGCAACTTCACAGCATCTTGCAAGAAACAGAGAGTGTTATTCTGAATATAAACACCATTTTACTCCTAGAAGGATTTTATTACCTTTTGCATATGAGTTCAACACTTGGTGGGATTAAACTAGAGCAGTTAAAACAGAAAAAAAAAAAAAAAGAGGAAGAAGAGGGAGAAGAAAGGAAGGAAAAAGGGAAGAAAGAGAAAAATCTATGGGTAGATGTGGAAATCGTTATTAAGCCTCACGATTTTGTGTATCAGCACCCAATCAGCTTTTACTGCTTTGAGAGACTTTTCCAGGTATCTAATTACAGAGGTGTCTACTGGAGCTGGCGTCCCTTGCTTGAGCTACAGGCTTGGAGGGAAGAAAGTTAGGTCAGGAAAACAGGTGAAGGCCTGGCCAGAGCCACCTTGCCTGGATCACTTTATGAACCACTAATTTATGGATGGTGGCACTCACCACAGCTGAATCCTAACCAGTTATTAGCATCCAGCCGACTGGAGTGGCCACATCATGCTTGGTTGGGTCATGCTGGGTTTACACAGAACTCACTAGCACACTGTGGAAGCACTGCCTACTTGCCTCATTATATTTAAGAAACCAGCAATAGGACCAAAGTTGACTTGCTGTCTCCCCACATAAGAAGTAAGGTGTTCTGGGTTCACTGACTCGGGTCTACATGGAACACTGCTAATATCTGGGGGCAATGTGTCCCCACACACTCACACGTCATTAATAAGTGTGAGAAGCCAAGGCAAGAATGCAGAGAAACAAATTGTCACATACCTTGCTGGTGGGAATATAAATTGGTTGAAGGTTTCTGGTGGATAACTGGGCAAGAACCTTAAAATTGGGCAAAATCCTTAGCCCCAGCAAGTCTAACCTAACATTTGTTTAATAGAAATGATATGGAAGTAAAAATTCAGTTTCCAGAATGTTATAAGATATATTGATAACAGTAAGGAAAGAGCCTAAGAAGGAGACTGGTTTAGTGAGATTATCCATGCATAATGGGAAGAGGAGCTAGGGTTGGAGGGAACAATGAATGACCTGGAAGGTGATGACGATATTTTTCTATGTCATCAAAAAATGTCACAAAACAGAGTTGCTATGAACTATGTAATGTAACTATACGTATAGAAAGAAAAAGAGACTGGAGGGATATGCACCCAAATGTGAAACACGGTAATTGTTAAGTCACAAAATTATGAGGGATTTTCCTGCATGTTTCGGCTTTGCTTTCTCAAATTTTCACAATGAATATGTTATTCTAATCAAAATTTATAAATCATAAAAGTGGTTTTACTGTTTTTGTTTTTTAAGATGCAAGGAAGCGTGGGTGGTGCTTTCTGTAAATGAAGGAGTCCTAGTGAGGAGTCGCAGGGAGGAGTAAGGAAGGCAACGGACACTAGATCCCACCGTCTGGCTGTCTTCCTGCCGGCAGAATCCCCGTGTTAAATACTCACTAGATACTCGATACATCTCTGCTGGCAAATGGATTACCCATGGCATAGGTACTTGAATTGATTTCCTACTGATACAGCGGGATCATGTGACTAGGAGCCAGACACACTGGCCTTGCCAAGAGCCAACGGGCAGGCCCTGCTGACACTTTCTGTCTCAGTTCATCTGCTCATAAACGGGGAAGGATGCGAGGACCAAGCGCGCTTTCTTCTCCACACCCCAGCACCTGTCCTGTGCCGGGCACATAGTCAGTGCTCAGGCGTGTCCTTGGAGTCGACAAAGCTTTTACTCCTCTCTGTTTTTGTCAGGAGTGACATCAAAGACTCTCATCCGAAGAGATGTCTTCCGACAGAAATCTCACAATCACACAATATCCTCAATTTATGGCTACACGTTAAAAAGTTCTGAAAACTTTGCATGCCTCTCTCTTCCTTACAGAGCCACGGCACAGACTTCCTGAAACAAGTCACTTGCTGTTCCTTAGGCAAGTCTCGCCAGGTTTCCACTTTCCGAGTGAAATGGAAAAGATGAAGCAATTATCTAAAGAGTTCAGGTAAAATGTCAGCTTTCTTCCGAATCCCCTTTCTAGTCTAAACCTCATTCTATTTCCAAGAAAGCATTTTCCTGATTCATTCTGCTACATTTTCTCAATTCCTGGTTTAGTTTCAGAGAGAAGGCTCAACCTATTAGCATTAAATACTAGACTCAGGGATGTGTGCACCTCGTGCTGTCTCTTGGAGGAATATTTTACCATGAAAAATGGGCTTTAATAACGGAACGTTGAGAAAGATGACACAGAGATGATTTACCCACGTATATATTATGACATATTAAATTGCTGACAGTTTGGGTGAGACTCTGAGTCTTAAATGAAACATCCAATATCTGCACCAGCACACAGCCAAAGAAGCTGCAGCAAAACAAAAACACAAAAACATCCATATGTCACTGGAAGCAGTAGGGCCAAGATTCCTCACAGCCTTCCTCCAAAATGGCTCTGCTGTGGGTTTTTGCCTAGCTGTGGAGCACTGAACTGAAAAAGTGGTTAATTAATGAAAAACTTAAAATTCAGCAATGAAATTACCTTTCCCAGTCACTGACAAAGGCAGTATAAATCATTCTGTCTCTCCCTCAGTTGATTGAACAGAGTGCTTTCCTCTTTTGTCAATAGCCTAGAGACATTTTTCTCCCACGGTCACAATCTGTACCGGCGACAAGTGTCAATGCTTAAGTCTAGCCAGGGAAATGAGAAGGGGCAGAAAATATTGAATTGCAAACCGGTTTCAGTCTGTAATTTTGGAAGTGCATGTGTTTTTCAGAGGGGTGACTCAGAGCATAGGGCTGGCCTTTTAAGTCAAGGTTCCTAGTGGTCCCTGGGCACAGCAAAGCCACCGGAGCCTGGGTGTCCGGTGGTTCCCTTCCCCACCCTGCTCCACCTGCTCACTGATCCCACAGCCTCTGAAGGGAAGGAAGAAAGAGGACATTGGAGCTGTGCCCCGGTCCCTGGTGGGCAGAGATGGCAAAGAGAGGGGAAAGAACAAACGAATTGGGGAGAAAACCCTTCTTTCCTTCTGGGTCCTGTTTTCTTGTTTGAAAACTGGTGTGTGTTGCCCATGTGCTCCCAGCGGGGCTGAGTGGGAAAAGCAATTGCTTGGCACTGGAGTGCCATGGGTGATGGGTCTTGTCAACCTGACTCTCCTGTGCAGTCGGCAGGAGGGGCTGACAGAGCACGCGCCAAAATTATGCTGGGGAAAATGAGTCTTTCTTTTAAGACTTCCTTTTAAAGACTTGGGCCCTTCATTAGCCTTCTTTCTACCCAAGGAAGGAGGCTAGAGACCTAAGGAGGGAGGTTTGAACCACATACCCCACTGGTAAATCCTTTGGACAGTGGCTGTTAATTTGCCCCTGTATGTGGCTTCAACTACTTGAATTTCATCCAAGGAATGAGGCTTCTCATCCTATCTTCGCAAACGGTGTATGTTTCCTCTCATTCACCCTTACAGCATGGGCTTGAAAATCCAGGAGCCTGGTTCCGTGTAACTACAGCAGTGATAGGAAGAGTGATTCCCCCCCTACTGACCCCTTACCACTGCTATTCTAGGTCCTTACCTAGAGTAAGTCACTTAATCCCATCTCTGTCACTTAATAACTGTATTACTTGGTAAATCACTCAGCCTTACCGAGCCTGAGTTCCTTGTGTGCACAGTGAGATGTATATGAAAATGTGCCTCATAGAAATCAGGGGTAAGAACGGAGGGGGAAGCACAGGGGGTCATTCAGCCTCAATAAATGTGACTTTCTTTCCCCTTTTCTTCCTCTAAATGAGGTCCAAAGAGAGTGTCTCCTTTTACAGATGAGGACACGAAGGCGACAAGAAAAGTGATAAGCTTCCTCAGCCATTGCTCCAGCAATCAGAGGGCACAAAACACTCCTGGGGATGTTCTGGAATCCTTCCTCTGCCTGGGCCTTGTGTTAGGAACTTAAGGGAACAATCTCAAGGATAAGAAATGATCTTAGCCCTGAAGGAACCCCCTACCTAACTGGGTAGTAGCCTACCACTGTTGAAAAAATTAGCAAATCTCCTTAACAAGAGCCTCTGTGTAAAGAGTTTATTCCTCATCCCTAAGGGAGGCTACTTAGGATTATTTATTTCTCATTAGACTCTCTAAGGCATGCTAAGAGCTGCACAATTAAACTTCTTATATCAAGGAAGCAACTATTAAAACCTAGGATTCTAATGGATTTCTAAAAAGAATGAGAAGATAAACACAACTAAGATTCTCAAGATATTAGAGAGAGGAGTTCCCGTTGTGGCTCAGTGGTAAAGAACCTGACTAGAATCCCCTGGCCTCTCTCAGTGGGTTAAGGAGCTGGCGTTGCCATTTGCTGTGGTGTAGGTCTCAGACGCAGCTTGGACCCCACATTGCTGGAGCTGTGGTATAGGCTGGCAGCTGCCCTACAACTCTGATTTGACTCCTAGCCTGGGAACTTCCATATGCTGAGGATGCAGCCCTAAAAAAACCAAAAAAAAAAAAAAAGATACTGCAAAGACACTAGACCTGGAAGATGATGTTTAAAGCAAGGAGTTGCTATGTGCATATGCTTGTATCTCTGTATGTGAAATTGGCTTCTGTTGGGACCTCTTCTCTGGTGGGCCTTGGAGAGTTTGCCAAGGTAGGGCTCAAGGTGCTCCAGAAGGTGAAAATTCTGGGAGTGCTATGTTTCAAGAGGGAAGCATTGGAACAGAAGAAAATGTTGCATTTGGGAAAGTGCTCTGGGCTGGAAGGGCCCACAGGGTCACAGCACCCGGTCCAGACCACAGACCTTACACAGAGAGGGAAACACTTTCAGAGGGAGCTGGATCTAAGACTGAGCCCCTGGAGAAGGCGCCGTCTCAGAACCTGCTGACTCCAGCGCCAGGGAAGGATCCTCCGAGCTTCTCTCAGAGTTTTCATTCTCTGCACAGTAAAGCTGGCTGCTTGGGAGTGATTTTGATGATAATGGGACTTCCCTGGCATAGGGTATCCTTGTGTAGACAGCAGATGGCAAACATTTTAGCCAGTGAGGCCTCGTCAACAAAGAAAACATTTTATTTACCGGTTTCTGAGAGAGGAATATAATACTGTTCTCTCATTAGCCTTTTAAACGGAAGCAGGAAACATAAAAATCTTTTAAAATAATTACAACAAAATAATAAAATCTTCTGCTATATTATGGAGCAGAGACACAGGGAGAGGAAGGGGGAAAAAGAGGGGAAAGAGACAGCTGAAGGAGAGAAAAATGGAAAGAGAGGGCCACAGAAGGGGCCCAATGGGCTCAGAGGGAGCAGGAGGCAGGGCACCACACTCCTGCTTGCCCCACTCAGGGTGAAAGCGTGAAATGAACACTCTGCAAGGGGACTAAGGTGTCCTATGCTGAGCCCCATGGTCAGAGGCACCCAAGGGGGCTCAGCCATGCAAAGCGATGGTCTATAAACAAGAAGCCCTGCAAATGCAAAGAAAATCCAGCTGAAGGACCTGTAAGAATGAGTGTTAAAATGTTAAGTGTCCGTGAGAGGGAGATCTTCTCATCCTCTCTTTCACTGGAGACAACTGAACTTTTCATCAGGCAAAATGGGTACAATCACATCCCATTTTAATGGAAAACAAGTCTGTGTTCAGAGTATCTGGGGTTTGTTCAGTCCTAAGTAGAGACGGTAATTTCACTTTTTGGAAATTCTCCTGGGAGGCAGATTTGATGAGGGGTCTTGAGCCCCTGATGGAAGACTCAAGATTTTAGACCATCCAGAGGGGTGATTGGCTTCCACTCAAGTGAAAAATTTCAGACTTTAGGACTGAAACCAGACTCCTCAGCACCACACACAAGGCCCTGGGGGGCTGCGCACCCTTCGAGGGGAGACTTTACCCCCACTCCCCAGCACACATTGCTCAGTGTGGCCATACTGATGGTTCTTTCATGCCACTGGGCCTTTACACAGGCCTGGCATGCCCCTTCCCACTTCCTACCAGACAAACTCACAGCCTCTTGGTACCTAGCCTGGGTGCCTATGCTCATAACACCTTCTATTTCTGTGCCACAATACCTACCACCAATTTCATGAAATAATAGTTAATACCTATGAATCCCTTGCCATTGCTGAGTTCTTCAAAGGCAAATCCCACATCTCTCTTTATCTTTAGCTCCCGCCCTAGTGCCGCAACACCCGGAAGTTGAATGTCTGAATGAAGGTACCTCTCAGCTGCTGCCTCTGAGACATGCCTTTGATCCCCTCGTTTCCCCAGCCTTTGGGAGGGGCCTCTTCCCTGCCTTCCTACTGTGCCCAATGCATCCCTTCCCCAGCCCTAGACACACTGCACTGTACTTGTCTGCGTGTCTCTGGGGGCAAGAGTCCTGCAGTGTTTCTTTAGAAAACCAGGCCTCCGAGACAACACTGCCCCCCTCAGGTCCTGGCTGCTCAGATTTTTTTTTTTTTTAAAGTATTGTTTTTATTTATTTACTTACTTACTTACTGACGGGTAGTTGACTTACTGTATTAGTTTCAGGTGTACAGCATAGTTCTTATTTTTACATATTATATTCCACTACAAGTCATTATAAGATAATAGTTATAATTCCATGCACTGTACAATACATCCTGGGTGCTTATCTATTTCATACCTGAGAGTTTGTATGTCTTAATCCCCTGCCCGCATCTTGCCACACCCCCTTCCCTCTCCCTTCTGGTAACCACTAGTTTGTTCTCTATATCTGTGAGTTGGCTTTATCATCCTCTCTGCAGGTCCAAAGAAGTTTTTATTAAAGGGACCAAGCTCTGGGTAAGCGTCAGGGAGGTGGGGGTTACTGCCTGGCTTCTTATTCTGATAAAGAGCCCCTACAGCACCCACCTTGCCTTCCTCCCCTCCTGCCCTCCCTCCCCTTACATGTACAACAAGGCCTTGGGCTCCCTGTGCATAGGGCCAGGTCTGACCTCTAGACCCCACCTCACTGCACCTAACTGCCTCAAAAACACCTGATGGCCGATCATCTCTTGCTTGATGCAACTTCCTGATATGGTTGAATCAAGTTTGGTTTAGTCACTCATTCAAAAACTATTTACTGCATGCCTACTTGGCCAGCCACTGACCTAGACCAGAGGTCAGCAATCTGTGGCCTTCAGGCCACATCCAGCCCAACATCTGTTTTGTATGGCCCACAGGTAAGAATTTGTTTATATTTTGAATTGTTGGCGGGGGGAGAATAGTTCATGACATAAAAATTGTATACAATTCAAATTTCAGTGTCCATAAATAAAGTTTTACTGAAACAAAGGTATTCCCATTCAAATATGCATTGTCTATGGCTGCTTTCATGTTACAATGACAGAGCTGAAAGGTTGCAGCTGAAAATGCAGTGTCCAAAGCCTAGACTATTTACTGTATCTGGCCCTTTACAGAAAGAGCCTACTGCTCATCTAGACGCAGGGATAGAGCAACAAGTATGACAAAGTCTCAGCTCTCACGGCTGGACTCAGAGGAAGGAGTTCACCTCCCTGGTGAACTGGCATCTGAGTAAAGACCTGAGGGACATATAGGAAGGAGACCCAGATGTACGACCGAAAGAATTTTAGGCAGTGGGACCCCCAAGTGTTAAGGCCTCAAGTGAGGAAAGTCCTTGGCCAGAACCCTCCATTTGAAAACTTTCCTTGTGGCCGATATTGATGCCGGAGCAGAGCCAGCAAGCTCTGCTGTTTGTAACCTTGTATGGCGGTGGGGGTGTGGTATAGTGATTGGAACCTGGCTGCAGCATCAGGAGAGCTGTGTTTGGATCCCAGCTCTGCTCAGAGCCTTGTTCTTGCCATTCCATCTCCTTGAGCCTTGTGTGGCCTCCTTATCTGTGAAGCTGGGCCATGACACCCCTTTCCTGGTCCACCCCCAGGATGTTGAGAAAGATGAAGATGAAGGCTCTTTCTAAACTGAAATTCACAGGAAGGGGTTAAGTATCATTATGGTGGGCTTCTACCTGCCTGCCTTTTTTGGTGTTCCTGCTTTTGATTGTAAGCCCCCATGGGTTGGCTACCATTTATCTTGAATTTTCTGGGACAGCTTTGATTTCACATATTTAGTCCCACTGGCTCTATAAACCATTGAAATGTCCCAGGAAGTCACATATTTCAGCCTCCAAACTACATCTCCTGACTGCTTCTCACATGAAGTGCCCCTTTGCAGAACCTTGTTAATGAAGATTTTGTGTGAAAAGCCTGACCTCGGGGTGGGAACAGAGAAACGTTCCCTGGAATGGCTTCGAGGTCAGTGCCTCTACCATTTTGCTGGCGAGGAGTGGGCAGCACTAGCCTCCTCTCTCTGTACTGCTCAGGTCCTCGGGAGCTTCTTATGGGCCTGTGTTTCCTGCTCTGGAACATGGGATGAGGCACAGACCCACACATCTCCTTTCCTAAAAGGATGTCTGAGGACAAACGTGAGCTGCTGTGGTGCCCTTTGATTCCTCGGAAATGCCTGTGAGAAAAGGAGCATGCGTAAACCAGGATATTGCATTATTAATGCCTGTCCCTCGGCAACCTCAGAGAATTTAGGTGGGCACAACCAGCAGCGTTCCAGCTACAAAGGCAATTCCATTTCCTATTGCAATTCTCCCCTGAGAGCCTCTTCAAATCAAACTCCAATTCTAATGATGCGAACTTTGTTTACTGATGAACTTTGATTCACAAAGTGGCCACTTGAGGTGAAAATTTTTATAGGACTGAATTAAACCAAATTGATTGTGGTTGGTTCTAAGAGTGAACGGGGGAGGGGGAGGAATCCTCAACAGGATACCAGTGGTGAAAAATAACTGTTAAGAAAACTGCCAAAATGATAGCTTTTTGCATTGTGTAAGATTCCATCAACACTGCCTTCTACAGACTCATTTTATGGCAAATAGTGAGTGTTTTAACCAGGTTTTGATCAATGTTCATTCTCCTTAGTTACCTAAGTGGCAGCTAAGGTGCAAAATCAAACCGTAGCCTCCCCCCACCCCCAGCACCATCCTCGTCTGACCAGGTTTCCTGAAGAATCCTGTAGCTCTGTGACATTTTAATTTGCCGGAATGAGACAGAATGTAAGCAGGAAGGCTTGGGTCTGTGCATTTATCTTGCTTGGGGGAAATTAGTGCTGGCGCTAGAGCACACCCACGGTATACACCAATGAAAAAATACAATTCAATTTGTGTTGGCAGCTTTAGGAGAGCAGGGTAACCATTTGTTAAGTGCAGGGTAATTCAGCGCCTGTTTTGCAGAGAAGCAGCACTGAATCCCCAAGTTGGCAATTTTGCCAGCAGATAAGTGAGTTCCCAGCCCCCTGGAAAGTTTCTGGGCAGAAGACTGCTCTTCTGCAGTGCTGTGGCCCTGGAGCGGTGTTTCTGTCGGCCAAGTCTGCTAGCTCCAGTCTTGCCAAACATGCCACCAGAATGCAGTGCAGGAGGCTTTGCGTTGGGGTTCCGATATGCTATTCAAAGGCAGACCCCCCCCAAGCTTGAGTGTAGCAAGGGAAATGTTTTCATTTGAGAACACACTGTGCCCTTTTTCAGCCTCCCACTCGAGACAGCCTACAGGTTCCTGCTGGTCTCACTGCTGAAGATGGAATGAGGAGGAGCTCCAGGCAAGAGTCTGCAGTGACCCCTTTTCTGTTAGATGGTAGATGCACAGGGGTGTGGCTGATTCGCTGCTCAAAACACAAGTATGTTTTAGAGAAATTAATGGATGAAGTTCATTCGAAACGAAGGAAACAGAGAAACTTGTGCTGGCAAAAAGCAGGGGTTGCCTATGTATTCCCAAATAACCGCAGCACATTCAGAAATGGCCCCGTTTACCTGTGTGCTTTGCCCCAAACTCACCTCATCTTTACTCTCTCCGAGACCAGGAGCAAAACTCCAAGTCCCCCTCTCCTGCCTCCTCTAGAGCCACGGCTGCAGGATCCCGTCTGGGTAGTGTTCTTCATTTCCCTCCCTCAGCTTTCTTCTTAACACCCTGCCCGCTTCCCTCGGACTGCAGGCTGGCTGGGTAGTCCCCCCGCCCCTCAATGCATCCTTAGCAGCTGCTCTGTCAACGTTTGCCCAGGAAATGGACTGGGATTTTGCTCCCTCACTGTTCAGGTTCAGATCTCTTTTTTGTCCCCCAAGTGCCTTCAGGGAAGCTTCCTGCTGATTGTAGATGCTCCTGACAGTCCCTTCTTGGGTCCTTAGGGGATTTTCTAGCCACCTGTCAGGCCCTCACGCTCCAGGAGCCCAAGACTTCATGCTCTTGCACGAAGTGGCACTGAAGTTTGTAAAAATACTCTGGTGTGGAGTTCCCATCGTGGCTCAGTGGTTAATGAATCTGACTAGGAACCACGAGGTTGCGGGTTTGATCCCTGGCCTCGCTCAGTGGGTTAAGGATCCAGCGTTGCTGTGACCTGTGGTGTAGGTTGCAGACGTGGCTCGGATCCCACGTTGCTGTGGCTGTGGTGTAGGCCAGCAGCTACAGCTCCGATTAGGCCCCTAGCCTGGGAACCTCCATATGCCATGGGTGTGGCCCTAGAAAAGACAAAAAACAAAACAAAACAAAACTCTGGTGTGTCTGGGTTCAAATATTGGTCTGCCTTGTATTCTTTTTGCATCATTTTACCCTTGAGCCTTAGTTTCCTCACTTGGAGATAAAGACATCCACCTCAGATGGGCTTAAAGCAGATGACCTTTGTAGCAGTCCCCACATGCCCGGTGCTGGCACCCAGCAGCCACTGAATCAACTGCACTTCCTTTCCTGAGGTGTGAAAAGAGGCAAGAAGGGATTTGGTGAGCAGTCTGGCATTGGCAGTGCCTTTAACTTCCTTACATAATACAGGTAATGATATATGGGTGCAGGGCACAGGTTGGCCAGTCCTCAGGGAGGGAATTTGCAGCTGAGATGGTGAAGGATTAGGAAAGGCAGAGAGAGGATACAGGATCCTACCTGAGCTGAGGGAATGCTGAGGCTCAGTGCATCACAGCCCATCATGGGACTGTCCTAGCATAGGCAATGCCCGCCTCCACCAGCCCAGCTCTGCAAATACAGGGGCTTGCCTCACAACCTCCTTGTTGCCCAGATGGCTTAAAACACTGATCTGAGAGCAAAGCATGTGTTCAGTGAATCTCTGCCCCACTTCTCACGTGAACTGGCACGTGATGAGTCTTTCCAGCAGCCTAAGTGGACAGCCTAATCCAATTCTCAAGACAACCAAGGCCTTTCTTCTTGCAGCATAAGGTCTTCAATCCTTAAAGCTATGCTGCTTCTTGGACCAGGGGAAGGCTGAGAGGCTGGGTACCATGGTGGTGGTCAGGCCCAGGGTGGCACTCCCTGGTTGCATTGGGCTCTTTCCCTGGTCAAAGAGCAAGAAAAGATCTGGATCTGCACTAGCCCCAGGAGAGGTCACAGAGTATTGTGCCCTGTATTAATACGGTCTCTGATCAGACACCTGAGTCCAGGCTATTAACAGAATCATAAAATGCCAAAGCTGAAAGGGCCTTTGAGACAGCTTATTCTAGTGCTTTTCTAACCATGCTCTGAGAGTCCTGAGCTTGAGCAGGGGTCTTGGGGTCTCCTGAGGGTGTGCAGGGGGGAGAAGGAAGACGCATGCTCCTCCCCACCTTCAACCAGAAACACCTCACCCCATCTCACTGCTGGGGTGTGTCTCATGAAGAGCTCACATGGTATATAGGAGGCCTCCACTGCAGCAAGACAAAAACTGCTGTGAAAGCCCTAGAAATGCTTTAGTCCACGTCCGCATTTTAGAGTCAAAGGAGTCTAAGATTTCCCCAAGGTCCCCCAGATGGCTGGTCAAGCTCTTCGCCTCCACCTGCCCGTCAGGCAATCTGACTGCTATCTCTGTGCTGTTCCGTGATGCCCAGAGGGGCAGTCACAGACAGCTGAGCGTGGAAGGGGATCTAAGCAACACTGATGGAGGACTACACAGTCCGGAAGACGCAGAAGTTACCTATTGTGAGATATCTTGGGGAGTTCTCGTTTTGTAGGCCCTTTCTTCACATCTGTAGGTAGCCCGGCTAAATGGGTCTGGGACTGCACAGGACCTGGAGCAGCACCAAAGAGCCCAGACCCAGGGTTCTGGTCCTGCCTCTATCGCAAATTTGCCATGTGACCTTGGGCAAGTAATTTTGTCTTTGAGCTTCTTCATCTACAAATGGTTTATTTCTAAGATCAGTCCAGCTTCAGAATTCTAGGCTCTCTCTGATCTTGAACAATGATCTCATCCTTGTACCAATGTCTGTATTTTAAATCAACTTGCTATGAAAATTAAGTCTCTGCTTCTGCTCTATCTTCACAAACTTCAGGTGCCTTAAATATGCCCCTGGCTTATTTGATCTCACCTTCAAAAAGGTGACATTCTGGTCCACATGGGGTAACATGATAGAAAACTGTTCAGCCCAGCTCTGATGACTACCTGGTTGTTATATGCAAAGAAATTCCAACAGCCTCCCACACGTCCTCGTCAAGGTCCTCAGAGCTCTTTGCTCATATTTTGCTCCTTTCTTCTATGCCATGCAAACTGACTCAGGGTGCGTTAGCCATCACGAGGCCTGTCCGAGAGCACCTACTGCCTGCCAGACTTGAAAATCTGTGCATACAGTCACTGGTCAGACCAAGAAACAGTTGCTCCGAGGGACGGGAAGGCCCCATGGAGCTCTTAGGGTGGAGGAGACGGTGCGTAGAGCAGACAGAAGGCAGGTCCATGGAAACAGGGTAGGCAGAGGAAAGTTGAACAGACCCCTCAGTGAAGACTCCAGTCTTGACCAAGCCAGGGTCATGGATATATCACCCCCAGAGAGGGCATAATTCTAGGAGTCAACAGCCTCAATTTCTTCACACACCAGAGCCCTGGTTCACTGTAGGAAAAGCACTGATTCACTCTGAGGCTTCAGAACGGTATTAAATTACTTGTCCATTATTATGTGATTTATGCTGGAATCAGGCTGCGAGGTCCCTGCATTGCTTTCTCCTCCTCACCCTACCCACCCCCATCTCAACCACTGCCCAAACAGCCACGGAATTTATAACACCGAAATTGGCTCTGAGACCCAGCGCTGTGGCATTTTTCTTTCCGTGAGGGTTTTTTGCTACTGTGTGGGTTTTATGCATATGTCCAGATGATTCTTATATTAAGCCACGGGAAAAAAAATTCAATTTGTTTTTTATTAAAGTCCAACCGCTGCCCTGCCAGTCAAACCCATTTATCTCACTGAGCATGGATTGCTTATGTCAACCCATGATTACCGTGCGCTACCTCGATAACAGCCTGCTGATTATCCCAACATCTGAAAAGCTGCCTTTTGTAAATTACATTGCAACTAATGAAGCCCAGATGCACTCGCTTCCGTGTCCTCTCTCGCTCTCCCTCTCTCTGTCACGCACAGGAGCCAAACCGCAAGGCCAGCACTGGCATCTGAACGTCATTATAACCCAAGCCTGGGAGTTCAGGCCCAGCCACAACGGAGGTCTCCTTTTTCTGCAGCCACGTGGAAACCGGGCTTACATAACTCCCCTCCGACTCAATACACCTTGTCCCCAAGTCTGACTGGGAGTCAGACTAGTGCTCCATTATTACAGTCGATGCAGAAAAATCCAGACACCAGGCAACACTTTAATTTAGGCTAATAAAGAGGATGAACAACATGTGGTGCTGATCATGTAGGTGCAAGGGCTGTGATTTTTAAATTACGCTAAACAGCTGTGGAGGGGAACGCTGGCATCCACATGACGGTTTAGTTCAGCTTGAACAAAGACAGGCCCTGATGTGGTTTGGGGCTATTTATGCCGTCCTGCTTCCCAGTGGCAGCAAGTCAAAGAGGCTGAACGGCAGGCTCACCCACGGGCTCGGCAGTGGTCAGCTCTGTCAGGTTCTGCTGAGTGATGGCTTAAAGGCCTTTTCTATCTTAGTTTCCTCATTTCTCAGGCAGCGAGAAAGAGGTGTCAAGGCCAGGACTCAGGGGTGAATTAGTGTTGGTGAACAGATGGTGCCTTTTTTCCCAAGGTCAAGGTCTTCCATGCAGCTCTAAGTTCTTATCAAGGACTGCTGGGAGCAGAGCCTGTGTGCAGCAATAGCTCAGAGGAAGGGTCTTGGCTGGTGGAACCCACCCAGAGCCCCAGAGCCAGGGGAACACCCACCCATGAGGACCACTTCACTGTGCCCACTCCCTACCAGCCTCTGTGGTCAGAGCACTAGAGTAGGCGAGACGGGGCAGGTGAAACGCGGCCTGGGGATGGTCTGAGGTCTAGAGGTCACAGGTGAAGGCTAGAGGTGGGAGTCACTTGGACCAAGAGCCAGAGCTCCAGGAAATGATGACCAAGATGAGGGCAGTGAGGGTGAAGCAGGAACCCCAGTCCCCTGACTCCTGAATAGGAAAGGAGTCTCTTTCTTCTCTCTTCTTCCGTCTCTCTTTCCACATTGGAATAATTTTTGAGGAGATAAGCATTTGGTTTTTGCTAAGTGTTTGCCCAATGATGGCTTAAATGCCCAGCTTGCTCATTTCCTCATCTCTTAGGCAAAAAGGAAGGTCAGAACAGCTAGGATAAGGGAAAAGTGGGCCTGGGTGGAATATGCGGTACAGAGTGGGCTGCAAGGGGATGGTCAGGGTGCAGTTCTCTCCCCTCCCCCCATCCCTGAGTGCAGACTTGGGCTGAACATTCATTCAACCAACATTTATTAAGCCCTGTCTGTTTGCCAGGTCTGACCTCACGTTGTTCACACTGTTTAGAGAGGAAAAGATCTGCATGGACAGAACCGTATTGGAAGAGAGAGAGGGACGAGAGCCTGGGTGTTAGAAACCAAACACTGCGCAAGGGCAGCAGAGGGGATGGCCTCTCACCGAGCCAGTCCTGAAGGGCTCCTGGGAGGGAGGTGATGAGTAGACCCTAGAAAACCCCTCCCAAATCCTGCAAGAATGGGAATCTCATTCACTTTCCTTCTATGCATTTTTGTTTTGTCTTGTTTCTAAATGCAGAATGGATTTTCCCTGCATTTTAATGACAAAGCCTTGAGAGGGAATTTGGAGCAGGAGCTCATAGGAGCAGTTTGATAATTAGAATGTGAAATTGGGGTTTGGGGTTTGTGTAGGAGCTATGAACACGTCAGATTGTTTAGACATGTCAGAAACCCTATCCTAGACATTCTCACTGGTCCTGTATCTGCCAGCTTTTCCAGGGCTACAGTGGCTTGCCTGTTAAAGGGATGCTGCAATGCCATTTCGTTTTGTTAGTTTCTATGTTAATGCTCAAAAGAACGTTTGCTTGCACAGTAATTCTAGGGAACAGGATTCTCCAAAGTCTGGCAGCAAGATTCCCTTCCAAGAAGTGGCCACATTTGTTTCATAAACAGAAATAGAGAAAGAAAGAGTATAAGAATGGACTCAGAAAGACAGACAGGCTGAATCAGAGAGAAGCAGAATTGTTTCCAATGTCATCTTCACATAGGAAAAAGAATGAAAAGTCAGAATTCAAGGAAAGCACTCTTCTTAATGCAGAGAAATTGTTTTTTCCACTGTACTTTGCTTCCTGCTATTTTCATGTAATGTTATAATAAAATAAATTATTTGCATCATGCTTTAGAATTTGCAAAGCATTCCAAATCTCACATTTGGTGGTCCTTTCACCATTATTAGTCTCTATTTAGAGTGAAAGAAATTAAATCACACTTAATTTCTTATTTAAGATATGGGGTGATCTGCTAGCCAGTGGGAAATCTCACAGCCTGCCCTATGTTAATTCAAAGCCACTTCCCCAAAACCTAAAGCCTTCTCACTCAAATCTGGAACAAGATAGGGATGCCCACTCTCACCACTGCTATTCAGCATAGTTTTGGAAGTCCTAGCCACAGCGATTAGACAAACAAAAGAAATAAAAGGCATCCATATAGGAAGAGAAGAGATAAAACTGTCACTGTATGCAGATGACATGATACTGTACATAGAAAACCCTAAGGACTCCACCCAAAAACTACTTGAACTGATTAATACATTCAGCAAAGTGGCAGGATATAAGATTAACATTCAGAAGTAAGTCGCATTTCTGTATACCAGAAATGAAATATTAGAAAAGGAATACAAAAATACAATACCTGTTAAAATTGCACCTCACAAAATCAAATACCTCGAAATACACCTGACCAAAGAGGTAAAGGATCTATATGCCAAGAACTATAAAACTTTAATCAAAGAAATCAAAGAAGATGTAAAGGAATAGAAAGATATTCCATGTTCCTGGATTGGGAAAATCAATATTGTAAAAATGGCCATACTACCCAAAGCAATCTACACATTCAATGCAATCCCTATCAAATTACCCATGACATTTTTCACAGAACTAGAACAAACAATCCAAAAATCTGTATGGAACCAGAGAAGACCCAGAATCGCCAAAGCAATCCTGAGAAACAAAAACCAAGCAGGAGGCATAACTCTCCCAGACTTCAAGAAATACTACAAAGCCACAGTCATCAAAACAGTGTGGTACTGGTATCAAAACAGACAGACAGACCAATGGAACAGAATAGAGAATCCAGAAATAAACCCTGACACCTATGGTCAATTAATCTTTGACAAGGGAGGCAAGAACATCAAATGGGAAAAAGAAAGTCTATTCAGCAAGCAGTGCTGGGAAACCTGGACAGCTGCATGCAAAGCAATGAAACTAGAACACACCCTCACACCATGCACAAAAATAAACTCCAAATGGCTGAAAGACTTAAATATACGACAGGACAGGACACCATCAAACTCCTAGAAGAGAACATAGGCAAAACACTCTCTGACATCAACATCATGAATATTTTCTCAGGTCAGTCTCCCAAAGCAATAGAAATTAGAGCAAAAATAAACCCATGGGACCTCATCAAACTGAAAAGCTTTTGCACAGCAAAGGAAACCAAAAGGAAAACAAAAAGACAACTTACAGAATGGGAGAAAATAGTTTCAAATGATGCAACCGACAAGGGCTTAATCTCTAGAACATATAAACAACTTATACAACCCAACAGCAAAAAAGCCAATCAATCAATGGAAAAATGGGCAAAAGACCTGAATAGACATTTCTCCAAAGAAGATATACAGATGGCCAACAAACACATGAAAAAATGCTCAACATCGCTGCTTATAAGAGAAATGCAAATCAAAACTACCACGAGATACCACCTCACACCAGTCAGAGTGGCCATCATTAATAAATCCACAAATAACAAATGCTGGAGAGGGTGTGGAGAAAAGGGAACCCTCCTGCACTGCTGGTGCGAATGTAAACTGGTACAGCCACTATGGAGAACAGTTTGGAGATACCTTAGAAATCTATACATAGAACTTCCGTATGACCCTGCAATCCCACTCTTGGGCATCTATCCGGACAAAACTCGACTTAAAAGAGACACGTGCACCCGCATGTTCATTGCAGCACTATTCACAATAGCCAGGACATGGAAACAACCCAAATGTCCATCGACAGATGATTGGATTCGGAAGAGGTGGTATATATACACAATGGAATACTACTCAGCCATAAAAAAGAATGACATAAGGCCATTTGCAGCAACATGGATGGAGCTAGAGAATCTCATACTGAGTGAAATGAACCAGAAAGACAAAGACAAATACCATATGATATCACTTATAACTGGAATCTAATATCCAGCACAAATGAACATCTCCTCAGAAAAGAAAATCATGGACTTTGAGAAGAGACTTGTGGCTGCCTGATGGGAGGGGGAGGGAGTGGGAGGGATCGGGAGCTTGGGCTTATCAGACACAACTTAGAATAGATTTACAAGGAGATCCTGCTTGAGAACTTTGTCTAGATACTCATGTTGCAACAGAAGAAATGGTGGGGGAAAAATGTAATTGTAATGTATACATGCAAGGATAACTTGATCCCCTTGCTGTACAGTGGGGAAATAAAAAAAAAACCAAATACACTTCAGTGTAAATGCTCAAACAAGATATAGATGCAGGGTCAGGAAACTCTGAAGTCCTGGCTAAGTAATAATAACACTGTATAGATTAGATTAGGAATCTTTGAGTTTCTACTCATTAAAAAATTTGCTCCACCAAAAAAAAAAAAAAAAAAATTCCACTTCCCCATGCAACCAAATGTCCTGGCTCTTTGGTAGAACTCCAGTCAAAGCAGAACCCTGAGCAGATTCTAATTCTAATCTCTCTTGACCTCAGTTTCCTGAGATAAAAATGCTCCATCTGTTCTGTTCCTTTACCATGACAAACTTGCTTCCTTTTTTCCTAAAAATACCCTTTCTTGGGTGCTATTCTCTGATTTCTTCTGTGGCCATAAGTGGAAGGACAGATTCCCATACATACCAGGAAGTGTCTTGCTTGTTATTTGTCACTTGTCCCTTCTTCTGCAGATATAACCACTTGATGAGCCAGATAAGCCCTCTACAGAAAACATGGAATGTTAACAGGGTGATAGCTGGCATATGCCTCTGGGGCATCGTACAGCCTCCAGTAGAAATCTCATTATCTGCCTAAATTTGTTTACTAAATAAATGAGACAAGCTATTTATTTATCATGTAAATTTAATTAGAGGCCTGATTTATTTACTCTGTGTCTATCAAGGTCTCACCACCTTCTCCAGGTCTGCATTCTGGCCACTCTAGCCAAGGCATGTAAGAAGAAAAATGAGCTCTATCTTTCTTGGATCCTGGCCTTGGAGTAGCAGGAAGCAGAATGCTAAAGGCAAGGCCGAGATGGGGTGGAGTGAGAAGGGCAGAAGCTAAAAAGACAGAGCCCGCTCCCCTAAAAACCTCCAGAGTCACCAAATCTGAACAGGATTTCTGTGAGAATGAGTCCCTCAGAATCATCCTGGGGTCAAATCTAGTATGATTTAATGTAAGGTCAAGGAGGTAGTTAATCCATAAGAAACCACGTGTATAGTCAATCCATCATACAGGGAGCTGCTGCTTTTATTATTTGTTATATTGTTCCTCTGCTTTTAAGGGCAATAAATGCTCCTTGGGAATTTTTCCAAAGCAAAATCTATGAACGACTAATGGCCAGTTCATCAGGATCTTCACAGGAATTTTGCAAAGATATTTGTCAAATAAGCATGGACAAACCTGAGTTCAACAAAATTTCATATAGTAACTATGCACAGGGAACTCTCAAAAAGGCACATGGTTATACAGGTGTCTTTACACCTCTGCGACCACAGAAATGATTTCTTTTCTCATTGAGAAACTTGGTAATCAAAGATTTGCAGAAATCCATAAACACAGTACATCTTTTCATCTGCTTGTGTCTTCTTCAATTTCTTTCACCAATGTCTTATAGTTCTCCAAATGCAAGTCTTTTACTTCCTTAGGTAAATTTATTCCTAGGTAATTTACAGGATTTATCTATAGGACTTTCTATGTTTAGTATCATGTCATCCGCAAACAATGGCAGTTTTACTTCTTCCTTCAAAATTTGGATTCTTTTTATTTCTTTTTCTTGTCTGACTGCTGTGTCTAGGACTTCCAATACTATGTTGAATAAAGGTGGTGGGAGTAGGCATCCTTGTCTTGTTCCTGACCTCAGAGGAAATGCTTTCAGTTTTTCATCATTGACTATGATGTTAGTTTTGGGTTTACCATATATGGCTTTTATTATGTTGAGGTGTGTTCCCTCTATAGCCACTCTTTTGAGAGTTTTTAATCATAAATGAATGCTATATTTTGTTAAAAGTTTTTCTGTATCTATTGAAATGATCATATGGTTTGTATTCTTCAATTTGTTAATGTGGTATATTGCATTGATTGACTTGTGGGTACTGAACCATCCTTGCATTTATGTAGGATAAATCCCATTTGATCATGGTGTATTATCCTTTTAATATATTGTTGGATGAATTTGCTAACATTTTGTTGAGAATTTTGGCAGCTGTGTTCATCAGTGATATTGGTCTGTAATTTTCTTTTCTTGTGATATCTTTGTCTGGTTTTGGTATCAGGGTGATGCTGGCCATATAGAATGAGTTTGGAAGTGTTTATTTCTCTGAAATTTTTTGGAATAGTTTGAGAAAAAATAGGTGTTAACTATTCTCTAAGTGTTTGGTAGTGTTTACCTGTGGAACTATCTGGTCCTGGATTTTCGTTTGTTGGGAGGGTTTTGTTTTTGTTTTTGTAAACTACCGATTTAATTTTTTTACTGGTAATTGGTCTGTTCACATTTTCTCTCACTGGTTTAGTATTGTGAGACTGCACATTTCTATGACTTTGTCCATTTCTTCTTGCTTGTCCATTTCATTGGCATATAGTTGTTCTTAGTAATCTCTTATGCTCCTTGTATTTCTGTGGTATTGGTTTTTAACTTCTCCATTTTAATAGCTGATTTCATTAATTTGGGCCCACTCTTATTTTTTCTTGGTGAGTCTGGTTTACAAAGGTTTATCAGTTTTGTTTAGCTTTTGAAGAACCAGCTCTCAGTTTCATTGATTTTTCCTATTTTTTTTTTTTAGTGTCTATTTCACTTATTTCTCTTCTGATCTTTATTATTTGTTCCCTTCTACTAACTTTTGGTTTTATTTGTTCTTCTTTTGATACTTCCTTTAGGTGTAAGGTTAGGAGAATTAATATTATTAACATGACCATACTATCCAAAGCAATATGCATGTCCAGTGCAATCCCTATCAAAATATCAATGGCATTTTTTCACATAACTGAAAAAAATAATTTTAAAATTTGTATTGAAACACAACAGATCTTGAACAGACAAAATAATCTTGAGGAAGAAAAATAGAACTGGAGGTATCATGCTCCCAACATCCGACTATTCTACAAAGCTGCAGTCATCAAAACAGTATTATAACAGCACAAAAAACTGACACATAGATCAATGGAACAGAATAGAGAGCTCAGAAATTAAACCATACTTATATGGGTAATTAATCTATGGAAAAGGAGGCAAGAATATACCATGGAGAAAAGATGGTCTCTTCAACAAGTGGCAGTGGGAAAATTGGACAGTTAGTTACATATAAAAGAATGAAATTAGTGCATTTTCTCACATCATATAAAAAATAAACTCAAAATGGGTTAAAGACCTAAACGTAAAAAAAACTAGAAACTATAAAACTCCCAGAAGAGAACATAGGAAGAACACTCTTTGACATAAACTGTAGCAATGTTTTTTTGGATCTGTCTCCCAAGACAAAGGAAATAAAAGAAAAACTAAACAAATGGGACCTAATTAAACTTAAAAGCTTTTGCACAGTAAAGGAAACCATGGACAAAGTGAAAAAAACAACCTACTGAAGAGTTCCCATTGTGGTTCAGTGGTTAACGAATCTGACTAGGAACCATAACGTTATGGGTTCCATCCCTGGCCTTGCTCAGTGGGCTGAGGATCTGGCGTTGCCATGAGCTGTGGTTTAGGTCACAGACATGGCTCTGATCTGGTGTTGTTGTGGCTCTGGCATAGGCCGGCGGCTACAGCTCCCATTAAACCCTGAGCCTGGGAACCTCCATATGCCTTGGGTGCGGCCCTAGAAAAAAACAAAAAGACAAAAAACAAAAAAACCTACTGAATGGGAGAAAATATCTACAAATGAAATGACTGACAAGAAGTCAATATCCAAAATATAGCTCATACAACTCAATATCAAAACAGCTCATATAACTATATATAAACCCTAAAGAACCCAATCAAAAAGTGGGAAGAACACCTGTTTAGGCACATGAAAAGATGCTCAACATCACTAATATTGAGGGACATACAAATCATAACCATAGTGAGATATCACCTCATACCTGTCAGAATGACTATCATCAAAAAATCCACAAATAGCCAATGTTGGAAAGGATATGTAGAAAGGGGAACCATTGTACATTATTGATGGGAATGTAAATTGGTGCAGTAACTGTAGATACAGTATGTAAGTCCCTCATAAAACTAAAAATAGAACTACCATATGATCTATCTAGCAATTCCACACCTGAGTATAATTCAAAGAAAATGGAAATACTAATTCGAAAAGATACATGCACCCCAATGTTCACAGCAGCAGTAATTTATAATATCCAAGATATGAAAGCAACCTAAGTGTCCATCAACAGATTAATGGATAAAGAAGGTATCTTTAGGAGTTCCCACTGTGGCTCAACAGGATCAGTTGTGTCTCTGGAGCTCAGGGACAGAAGTTCTATCCCTGGCCCAGCACAGTGGGTTAGGGATCCAGTGCTGCCACGGCTGTGGATGAGTCACAACTGTGGCTCACATCTGATCCCTGGCCTGGGAACGCCATTTGCCATGGGGCGGCCAAGAAAGAAAAAAAAAAGGTGTCTTCTTACCTTCTTGATGATATATATATATACACACCACTAAGCCATAAAAAAGAATATAATTTTGCAATTTGCAACAACATGGATGGACCTAGTGGTATTATACTTAGTGAAATGTCACACAGAGAAAGACACGCTGTACATTATCACTTAAATGTGTAATCTAAAAATAAAAAAAAAACTAATGAATATAACCAAAAAAAAAAAAAACCCTCACAGATAAAGAGAATAAACTACTGGGTACTAGCTGGGGGAGGGAGTAGGCAAGGGACAAGATAGAGGTAGGAGGCTAGGAGATACAAACCATAATGTGTAAAATAAATAAGCTACAAGGACATATTGTGTAGCACAGGGAATATAGCCAACATTTTATAATAACTTAAGTGGAGTATAATACATAAAAATTTGAATTACTCTGTTGTACATTTCAAACTAATATAATATTGTAAATCAACTGTACCTCAATTTATTTATTTATTATTATTATTTTTTTGTCTTTTTGTCTTTTCTAGGGCTGCACCTGAGGCATATGGAGATTCCCAGGCTCGGGGTTTAATCTGAGCTGTAGTCACCAGCCTACGCCATAGCCACAGCAACTCAGGATCTGAGTTGCATCTGTGATCTACACCACAGCTCACAGCAACGCCAGATCCTTAACCCCCTGAGCGAGGCCAGGGATTGAACCCACAACCTCATGGTTCCTAGTCAGAGTCATTAACCACTGAGCCATGATGGGAACTCCATGTACCTCAAGTTAAAAAAAAAGGATCTGCAAAACTCATTCTAGAATGGCTGGTTTAGGTGTCCTTGAGTCTACCCATGAATTTAGCTAAATAATCAGAATTTCTTTTTTGATTTGCTCCGTGGTGTGGTGACATTAGCCGATATTTAAAGGTCAATGTAAGCAATGCCACATAAAAAGCAATGCCATAATTATTATTCAGATAATGCTGAGTGTTGTTCTCTCTTTAAGAACCCATGTAAAACATTTCTCTCTGGTCAGAGTTTTAGGCTAGCAATTGGTATGATTTTACTTTAGACACACTGAATATTGTAATTAAAAGCATTTCATACTTCTTGTGGGCTGCTAGGCAGCCTAGAGCCAAATCTGTGGTTTCCTCTATCAGTATATTATAACATACGGCATAGTTTTTTGTACTGAAGACATTCTGAGATCCATGGTGACTTCCTTATCCACATTTTCTCCTTCATCTTAATTTCTTAATTATTTTAATGTATTCTATTTGGCTCAATTATTCATATTTTAAGCCCTAAGTTCTTTTTGTAATAAAGCAAGGTATAAATGCATAATGTAAAAAATTTAAATGCTCATTTTAAGCGGTGATGCAAAGAAGAAAGTGAAAATCAACTCTAATCCTAACACCTAGAGAAAGTTATCCATTACTAATATTTGATGCATTTTCTGTCAATCATTTTACACAATTAGAATCACATACTGTACACAAGTTTGTATCTTGCTTTTTCCACTAATATTATCATGAGCATTTTTCAGCTACTTTAAATATTCTCAGTATTTAATACTTTCTTATTTGTGGCCATTTGGCATGTTTTAAGGGTTTTGGTTTTTGTTGTTGTTGTTATACTATTTATGTTATAAAGAGTATTGCATTAAGATATTTCTTAAATATATTTTTGTTCAAGTATTAAATTATTATTTTAGGATAAATTAGTAGTTAGAGGATACAAACCATTTTTTTATTGATGTATATAGTTGATTTTAAAATATTATATTAGTTCAAGTTATATAACAATGATTCAAAAATTTATGGATTATATACCCTATTTAAGTTTATTATAAAATATTGACTATATTCCCTGTGCTGTACAATAAATCCTTGTAGCATATTTATCTTATACATAGCATCTTTTTTTAGACGAGAATCTTTATTCTTTTCTCACTCATAGTATACAGTGTCCTTTGAATGCTCTGCATGTTCTCAGGTTGCTGTGAGGTGAGAATGCTGAACCTTAACCACTTGATGTAGGTTCCCTGTACTTGTCCCTTTGAAGAAAGAATTTGGCAAAGATACTGAGAATAGTGAGGCAAGTAAGTGTTTACTAAGAAAGAAGAGAGAGAAGGTAGGGGGAAAAACCATGTGGTTCCATTCCTTCGGACAGTGTGAGGCAAGCACTGACTCTATCTGGACGCTACCCCCAATTTCTCTTCCAGTTTACCGCAATTTTCCTAACAGGATAATGGTGATGCAGGGATTGAAACAGATCTTGCTGGAATAACAGCAGAAGTCACCCTGGGACCCCTTGATAAGACAGGGCGAGAGTTCTGTGCCCTGAGTTAGATAAGGTTTGTGATCCCCATGCCAGCCTGAAGAAGCTACAGAAGATAAGACCGTCACTATACATCTTCCCAGTAAAGATTTATTGGGGTTCAGATCTCTCAGGGGGGATCTGAAGCAGAAGACAGATGTGTCCCAGGCTGAGCAACTGTAATCTGTTCCCTGCGGACAGATAACTTTAAAATAAATATTATGGCACGAACAAGGAATACCTGCATCCTGCTTGGGTAAAAGACAGACACCACCTGTTTTTCATTCTTGAGGTCAAGGAGACCTCTGGAACTACACACTCACAGAAAGGTTCCTCGGGGGCATCAGACCACAGCACATTCTGTCAACTTCCCAGAAACCCTCCGTCCTGGCTAAAAGATGTGTAGGCACACAGGGGAGGGCCCTGAGTCAGGCCAAATGTAGGCTCAAATCCAGATGAAGCAAGATGATTGGCCAGAGGAAGCCCAGAAGGACTTCCCCCATACAAGTAATTTATTTATTTATTTATTTATTTATTTATTTATTTATTTATTTGTCTTTTTGCCTTTTCTAGGGCTGCTCCCGTGGCATATGGAGGTTCCCAGGCTAGGGGTCTAATCGGAGCTGTTGTTGCCAGCCTATGCCAAAGCCACAGCAACGCAGGATCCGAGCCACATCTGCCACCTATACCACAGTTCACAGCAACGCTGGATCTTTAACCCACCGAGAAAGGCCAGGGATGGAACCCGCAACCTCATGGATCCTAGTAGGGTTTGTTAACTGCTGTGCCATGAAGGGAACTCTTACCTATGTATTTTTGGAATATATGTTTGTGTTTCCATTTTGTTTATAATTTTTGGATTGCCAGTTTTTCTTACATAATTGTTTTGACAGATTTGTTCAATTATTTTATTTCTTATCTACATTCAATGATTAAATAACTATCCACATATATTTTAAGTTTCAAAAAATGCTTTGATCTTTTAAATTTAACTAAATTTAGCTAAAATCCAGAATTTATTTTGGTATATTTTGGGCTTCTGTTGAAGGCTCAAGCCTTGAGCCCATGGGAGTGCATTGGTCTTCTCTAAGATCCTTTCAGCTAGTGGTCCTGCTATCTAACCTAGGAAATGGGAACATTTTTAATGCTTATTTAGTTTGGCCTCTTTGGAGAAAGTAATACAAATAACAACTTATGCAGTATGATTAAAAGTGAATCAGGAGGACCCCCCCCCCCCATCACATACCAAAAAATACACAGAATCTTTAGCATCTAGGAGCAAAACCCAACTTTTTCCACTATGCATGTATTCCTCTTCTTTGTACTAGATTACAACAAACAAACACACACACAAAGTTAGGGAAGTAAAATCCTTGAGATGGCTCCTGGAGTAGGGGTGATTATTTTCCAAGACTTTAAGCTAAGAGACTTTTAGCATAAATGTCCAGACTCAACAGGACAAAATCTACGAAGAACACTGGGATGGGGGATCCATGAGGCAACGGGAACAACCTTACCTGCCTGTGTGGGCAGGGCCTAAACCACAGCTTTGTATCTGCATCTTCCTGCTCCTCCCTCCCCTTGGCATGAGAGTTGGCTTGGCTCCCACAGTGGCCCTTCCTTCGCTGATGTGAGTTAGGAGACACCCCAGGACAACTGAAGGGACAGTAATATAATTCTTGTATGTGGAAGAGGGACGGGATGTTCCCAAGTTTCAGACCAGGCACAGAAGTCAAGTCCCTGGACCCCTGTACAAACAGATCATGATCCCTGGATGTTGCTTGATGTGTTATATCTTTTATGACTGGTTTAGGCCATGAGCTTATTTTTAAGCACAACTCAAAGCACTGTTTGTATTTCACAATGAAATACAAAGCCCAAGGTGATAATGGCCTTGACTTTTTTGAGGGGTCACTTCTCCTTCTGCCCCTACCAAAGTCAATCAGGGTTCTTTTTTCCCTGATAATGAACTAGTTGGAGGAACCAAAGGCCCCAGTACCTGAAAACCACTTCCATTTTCAGTTCAACCACAGGCTAACATGTCAGTTCTCTGGCCTGGGGCAAATGCTTAGCATTTTGCTTTTGGTTTTCCTGAAAATGCCTAACTGCGAACAGCTTCTCATTTTGTTCTTTACTTCTTTCATTCCAGATCTCCCAAACAAATAACTAGAGGCTGGGTGACATCGGTAGTAAATTTCAAAAAAAAAAAAAAAAAAGAATAAAGGTGAGAGACTGTGTTTATGTTTGTTCAGTATTCTTTTATGTACTTTAAAAAAAAGCAGCTTATCTCTCCAAAAGCAAGAATGTACAGAAATATTGAAATATTGCTTAAACAGTGAGGGTGTGGGAGAGAGAAAAGGAGTGACAGAGTGAGGAGGGGTCAGCTTTCTCAGATCCAGCGTCCTCTCCAACCTTGTGCAGAGATGCCTCTGCTAGTTCAGGAAGCCAGAGAATGAACCCCTTAGAGTTTGGGCCACCAGAGCCTCTGTCCCCATCCCAGACAAACTTGCTTTAGTTTGCTCATACCAAGGGTTTTA
The DNA here is from genome assembly GCF_016906955.1 of Phacochoerus africanus. NCBI lineage: Eukaryota > Metazoa > Chordata > Mammalia > Artiodactyla > Suidae > Phacochoerus > Phacochoerus africanus. The sequence continues at coordinate 114,222,191 of NC_062548.1, read as the reverse complement.
AGTAGGGTGACCAACTTTCCCAGTTCTGTCTCAGTTTATCCTTACACTCTCTGCAGTTGTCTGAATGAGTGCTGAAATTCTAATACCCCCAAGTAATGGTATTAGGAGGGGGGCCTTTGGGAGGTGCTTGAGTCATGAGGGTGGAGCCCTCACTTGACCTGCTATGCCCTTATCTCAGACTTCCAGCTTCTAGAATTGTGAGAAATAAAGTTCTGTTGCTTATAAGCTACCCAGTCCGTGGTATCTTGTTGTGGAAGACTGAATGGACGAAGGCACTCTCACAAAGGTCTCAGATTAGACAATGAATTTTACAGTTACCCTAAATATTTGAAGAGAAAGAGACCAGGTAGAAATTAAGCTCTCTTTTTCTCTCTAGATTTTAGGATTAAGCTGAGTCACACGCTAGCCTAGGAGTTGGTGAACATTTTCTGTAAAGATCAGACAGTAAATATTTTAGGCCTTGTGGGCCAGTTTCTACTATAACTAACTCACCTTGGCTGTTGCAGGGAAAGTGGTGATAGATAATATGTAAACAAATGTGCTTGGCTGTGTTCCAGCAAAATTTTATTTATGGACAGAGAGATCTGAATTTCACATAATCCTCATGTGTCACAAAATAGTCTTCTTCTTTTGACCACTTGCAATGTAAAAGCCATTCTTAACTCCAGGGCTAGATTTGGTCTACAGGTTGCATCTGACCCCTGTGCTACTCTGCCATTTGTGTGAACATACTTGGGTCCTGGTGGACAAGCCATTCTTCTCTTCTGGGAGGGGCTCTGTTGAATCTTCCTCTGTGCATACACGTGGTACCACCTTAGTCAACAATTACATTTATACAGCCTGAACAAACGACTGAGGTCTGAGATCTTTAGAGGATGAAGAAATCTTATTGCCTCTGCAGTTTTCAACCACAGGTGAGGTGTATCCTAAGTAACTTGCTACCAATAATAGACTACTGAAGCTTGCAAATGATCTATGCCCATTTCTAAATTAGAGCAGATTTAACATTTTCATTATAAAAGTGCTGTTCTGCCTCACCTCATTCTGATCTGCTCTCTTAGAATAGTAAGAGTTCATCTGCTGAGACGTGAATGGCTGATGAAATTTATGTGCAGGACCAACTGCCCAGGATGTCCTGGAGTGTGTGATGGGAGAAGGTGGAGAACCTCTGACCTAGCTCGACCTCATTTTTTTTCAGATGGGGAAAGGTCTTCACAACAACCCTGCACAAGGCAGGGTCCAGGACAGATGTGGTGGGCCTGAATTTGCATACTAAGCAAACTGAGGGGCAAAGATGAAGCAATGCGCTCAAGGTTGCACAGCTTATAAGCAATAGAGCTAGAGCTCTAAGGTGGGTTTTTGGAGTCCTAAGCTTTGTGGGCTTTGCTACACCACACAGTGTTCAGTGTCACAGGGGTCAGAAAAACCCTAAAAACTCAGAGGCTACTGTCTTTAGGCAGTGCCTATGACCACAACATCCCAAAGTACTGGGTAACTCTACATTTATGCCACAGAGTCAGGGCCTTCTTGTCCATGGTATAGCATGGGAAGCTGCACTATCCCCATTTTATGGATGAGTAAACACTTTCAGAACATTATCTAGATCAAAATGCTCCAATCATTATTCAGAGAACTGGCATACATTCCTCCTATAAAGACAGAAGCAGTGGCCAGAGAGTGCTTATCTTTGTACCATGGGGAAGCTCTTTGGAAGAATGGAAAGTAAACAGAAAAGTACCCTGTCGCAGGCTTGTCAAATTGCCAGTCTGAAGGACTTTGGGGCCATCAAGTCAAATTCTCTATGTGTCAGGGAATAGGAGATTATTGAGCACGTTAGGCAAGAGATGTCTGTAGAACACCATCCAACTAGTCAAAGCTGGCTTGTCTGGCTTGTCATCAAAAGGACTTCTTCCATACAGCTGGCCAAAAAAACACATGAAAAGATGTTCAACATCTCTCATTATTAGAGAAATGCAAATCAAAACTACTATGAGGTACCACCTTACACCAGCCAGAATGGCCATCATCAAAAAGTCTACAAACAAGAAGTGCTGGAGAGGGTGTGGAGAAAAAGGAACCCTAGTACACTGTTGGTGGGAACGTAAGTTGGTGCATTCCAAATATGGAGATTCCTCAGAAAACTAAAAATAGAACTACCATTTGATCCAGCAATCCCACTGCTGAGCATCTATCCAGAGAAAACCACGACTCGCAAAGACACTCCAATGTTCACTGCAGCACTATTTGCAATAGCCAAGACATGGAAACAACCTAAATGTCCATCGACAGAGGAGTGGATCAAGAAGATGTGGTACATATACACAATGGAATATTACTCGGACATTAAAAGGAACGAAATACTGGCATTTTTAGCAACATGGATGGACCTAGAAATTATCATGCTAAGTGAAGTCAGCCATACTTCAAATGCTTGAGACACCAACATCAAATGCTTTCACTGACATGTGGAATCTGAAAAAAGGACAGACTGAACTTCTTTGCAGAACAGATGCTGACTCACAGACACTGAAAAACTTATGATCTCCAGAGGAGGCAGTTTGGGGGGCAGGGGGGATTTGCTTGGGTTATGGGATGGAAATCCTGTGAAATTGTATTGTTATGATCATTATACAACCACAGATGTGATAAATTCATTTGAGTAATAAAACAATAACAACAACAACAAAAACAAAAGGACTCCGTCAGCCAATATGTGTCTACAGGGCAATGATGACCACGTGCATAGTTATGATGAGGGGCACTAAGAAGAACACATGCATCCTTAACTGTGAAATGACCTAATTTTTCTAAACATAATTGCTATTGGTGATTTTATTAGGCTTTATTATTATACTTTAATTCCTTGAAAATTTGTCACTGATTTGTCCTGCATTAATTAGTCTACAGTGAAATACGCATGGTTCCAGAGTTCGTTTTCAGTTGGTCACTTTTAAAGGCTGAACTTTTTACAACCAAACTCATGTTCATGTTCAGTAGCCCCCATATTAAAACAAAACACCGATGTCACCTAAGCCAATTTCATTTACCAAGTCTTTGGGGTTCTTCATTCTGCCAATAAATGCTGCCTTTGTTCCTTTTAGTGTTGGGGAGAAGTTAAAGCTCTTCTTAAATTTGAGATCTCCAAGAATATCAGGTTCACCAAAGCATCCAGCCAGCCACACCAGTATGGTAAACCAAGAGAAGAGCAGAAAGCAAGACAGAGAAGCATGAAGGAGGGCTGGACTTGGGCAAGTGGGAACGGCTGCCTCTTCTACAACCCCACAAAGCCATGAAACATTAATTTTGATGGCTGGAAAGACAAGACAGTATAAAACACCAGAGGAGCACAGGCGGAGGCGGGACTCTGCTAGAACTGAAGGGGATGGAAATAAACACAGAGCCCTGAAGCAACCCCTTAGAGACTGTATTTTGGATTTTTCTCACTGAAGATTAGAGAGAAGAAGGCGGCAAGGAAGGAGGGCAGCAAAGACAGAGAGATGGAAGGAGAGGAAGGAGGGAGACTGGCAGGAGGAAGAAGAAAAAGAGAAGGCATTTTTTTTTTTTCAAAAATAATCAATGCCGGGAACCTTAGTTGTGCATATTACTTTGTCTTGCCCCAGCAGTGGCCTGTGCCCTCTCATTTTCACTGTTATCAGAGCGAAAACAAACCTTTCTGGCTGTCACTGGCATTTTTCAGGGCCTGAATTCATTCTGGGTTTTATTCCTTCTGCTGTCTTTCTCATGGGTCTGTCTTTACCCTTTTTGGCTTAAGATCTCTTTTTGCCAGTCTTTTAAAGTTCTCTTTCTACCTCAGGTATAAATTCAAGGCTACCAACATTTAAGGCTGGAGAAATTCTTACTTTCTTGGGGAGAAGTGGCCCCAAGAAAACCCAGAATGGCAAATCCTCAGGTAGGGGCCTGAGGGGGTAGAATGAGAATTGGGGAAGGGCCAGGGCCCCAGGTCGCCAACAGCTGGTGGCTCCTTGGGTTCTCAGAGGGATCCCCCGCTGGAGTTCCTCCCTATCATTATCCCCCAGATCCCCATCTTTTGTTCCTGTAGTACCAAAGGCCTACTCCAGGCTTGGCCACACCACCCCGTCTGCTGCTGTGGGCACTAAGTTGTGAAGCACTGTGCACCTTGGGATCCAGTTTCCTGCTTCTCATAGGTCAGGCCTGAGCCAACCCTGCAGGCTCACTCTGCTCCTTAATCTGCCCTGGCTTAAGCAGACTGCTAGGAGCTGGAAAGCACTGCTCTTGGCCAAGGTCTCAGGGCTGTTTCCCCAACATGAAGCCGGTAGGAGATGGAGGATGTGCAAGCATGTTTCATCTCTCCCTGCACCCGGAGAGAAGGACTGCTGGGGCCACAGCTTCCTTCTCCTCACTTCCTGGCTAGGTTTACTTTGGGTGACCAGACACAGTGAGTCATCTACAGAGCAGAAGAAATCACCCTCATTACCACTTTCCCTCTAGCAGGTTGAACAGTGTCCCTCAAAAAGATGTGTCTGAGTTCCCATCCTGGCTCAGTGGCAATGAACCCGAGTAGGATCCATGAGGACCTGGAATCAATCCCTGGCCTCGCTCAGTGGGTTAAGGATCCAGCCTTGCCATCAGCTGTGGTGTAGGTTGCAGATGAAGCTCAGATCCCATCCTGCTATGGCTGTGGTGTAGGCTGGCAACTGCAGCTCCAATTCAATCCCTAGCCTGGGGACTTCCATATGCCATTAGTGTGGCCCTAAAAAGACAAAAAAAAAAAGTGTCCTAGTCCTGGAGTCCCAGCACCTGTGAAAATGACCTTATTTGGAAATAGAGTCTTTGCAGATGATTTTAAATTTCAATGGGCCCTGAATCCAATGACTGGTGTCCTTATAAGAGACAAGAAAGGGAAATTTGAGACACAGGGAAGAAAGACATTTGAAGAAAGAGGCAGAGATTAGAGTACTGATGCAGGCCAAGGAATACCAGGAGCCACCAGAAGCTTGAGGACACAAGTAAGAATTCTCCCCTAGGGACTTCAGAAGGAACATGGCCCTATGACAACTTGATTTCAGACATTTGTCCTATAGACCCATAAGAGAATAAATTGCTGTTATCTTAAGCTACCTAGTGTGTGGTAATTTGCTGAGGCAGCCTCAGAAACTAATATATCCCCCCAGGCAAACTCTACCAATAGTGGAATAATTTCCATTGACACACAAAAGGCAGTGGGTTACAAATTGGTCCTCACAAGTTGGGACAAATTAACACACAGGTTATGTTATCCCTATGCCTGCTTGGCATGTGCAGTGGAAACTTTGGACAAAGCCAAAGACAGCCTTGGTCTGTGAAGGGTCATTGGGCATTTGGTTAGAGCAAAGGGTGAGGGCATCAGGAGGTCTGGAAAGGCACAGAGAAAGGGAAGTAGTTGGAGATGACCTCAAATAGCTACAAAGGCTCACCTCATTGCCTACAGATGAGATAGGAAGGCCCCCAGCCCCAGTGGCTTGGCAGAGCTCTTAGGCCACATTTTCACCTTCCAATTCTCCCTCCCCTGAAGTAGAGAGGGGGTAGGCTAGAATTTCCTGTTCCAGGACACAGTCTCTCCCAAGACCTGTAGAGTCTGTCCTTGTTCACCTAGATCACTGCCTAACACTGCTGTAGCAGCCCCCTTCCCCTCACTCTTTGCCCTTTACCTCCCACTACAAAGCTGTCCTCTGAAAGCATATGAGGACCTAGGGGACCTTCTTAATTTTGGCTGAAGAGACATCATATTCACCTTAGAGGGAACTTTAAGGCTGTGTACAAAGCAAAGCCCACTTTGGAAGAAAATTAGGCAGTCAGCCAAGATACTCTTTAATTCAAAGAAGTGGAAAAAGATGTTGCAGTGCTTATTGGGGTGGGACAAACCCAGAGGTTAAATGCAGAAACGGAAAAGGTCAGGAAGTGCCAGTTGACCAATTCTCTTTTTATCTCCTCTGATACACTATGTGACTGCGGCAGAGCAATATATTCTCTGGACAAGCTTCTCTATGGGAGATGCAGTGCTGAGTGAGTGAGAGCTCGTTGTTAAGATTTTCAGGAATTTGGAGAGAGAGTTGTTAAATACAGTCATTATTAAAGTATGCAAACTTACAATTAAAACCAGTGCCTCTTCCTGCTGTGTAGCACTGGGAACTATGTCTGGTCACTTATGATGGAGCATGATAATGTGAGAAAAAGAATGTATACATGTATCTGTGACTGGGTCATCTTGCTGTACAGTAGAAAACTGACAGACCACTGTAAACCAGCTATGATGGAAAAAAGAAATATCATTAAAAATAAATAAATAAAATCAGTGCTTCTTGTCAGCGATTATTTTGCAGCCCCTGGAGACATCTGGCAATGTCTGGAGAGGTTTTCTTGTTGTCACAACCAAGGAGTGCTTTTAGTCTCTAGTGGGTAAAGGCTAAGGGTTGCTCTTGAACGCCCTATAACCACAGGCCAGATTCCCTAACAAAAAATTACCCCCCTCCACATGTCAACAGTCCCAAGGGTGAGAAATCCTGATTTAAATAAGATAAATTAAAAACAAAGATAATCGATGATCAAATTCATCCCTTCTTAATTATTTAATAGTATCTAAGGTTTTTGAAGCTATATATTTACACATATTGTGTATGTACAGTAGAAATACTATGTAGTGGTGTGAACTGTGCTTCTATTCCCATTTACATTCAGTAAAAATCACGTCAGTAGATTAAAATTGGCCATGATGGGCAATTTACACCATGGAAATAGGCAAACACTATATATAAGGTCTCCTCTCTTGTTTGGAGATCTAGTCGTTAAACACTCACTGGTATACCACTTCAAGTATATATAGGTATTTGGTATCTGAAGGGCTCTCTCCAGACATTTCTCTTTCATTTTTCACTTCTCTCAAAAGAACATAGTGAAGTGGAGACCTCTATTAAAAAACAAACAAACAAACAAACAAACAAACCTGGGAGGGGGCTGAAAGAGCCTGGAAAAATGAAGTCCCATGTAAAAATGCAAAAGGAAGGAATGGAAGAAATAAAATGTTTACAAGAAATAATTTTAAATGGAAAGGAAGTCATGCATCTAAATCTATCTTCTTACACTTTAAAACATCTGGATGAAAACTGAAAAAAAAATCAGTCTTTCACCCAGATGTCCTTTCTGTGTGATGCCAAGTGGATGAATACGCAAACAGTTAGATTACATGAAGCATAATATCTCAATATTAGGTAATATTAAGATGGTTTTCTTCTTTTTTCTTGCTGTTCAGATATTTGGAAGCAATTTCATTCTCTCTAAAGTAAAACTTGGTTTCAGAGTGATCGCATTGGAAGTCTGGGCACTAGAGAGCGGCCACCTCATCCAGACTTACCAGAGCAACTTATATAGTGATTCTCACACTTCTCTGCCCAACTCCTCAATTTCCCATTATTCCCTAACTAGAATTAAAATATATTTTAATATTCACTTTAAGTATTTCAGAATAGCCAGTATTTCCACCTGTTATACTTAAAGTTTGATTTTTAATGTTGTCCTAACTATTCATATTCCAAATATGGCAATGCCTATTATTTTTGTTTTAGATTAATAAGAGATTTGTAACTGATAAATATTTTAGTGTCCATTATGTTCTAGGCATTGTCTTAGGTTCTGCGGACACAACAGTGAACAAAACAGGCAGTGTTTCTGCCTTACATGGCAGTATGTCAGGCGTGCACATTTCCTGAAAAATTCACAAGGTTAGGACTATGGATTCCAGAAAGAGCTGGAGAACCAAATACTTTAATAATAGCTCCCATTTCACAGCTGTGGAAAATAAAGTCAAATGCACTGGTGACTTAGCTAGTGAAGTAAAAAGAATAGACTCTATTTCTTCTATTATACCTCAAAGATGATAAATACTAATAAAAACTAGACCTCATTTCAACAGTATCTCATCTCTTGATAATTATCAGTCATTCCCTTAGCTTGATTTAATGGGTGTTCTCAACCTCCATCCTAATGATCTCTATAATAGTTGGCACTGGAATCACCTATGGGTTGATAAGTTGGAAAGAATATGAACTTTAGGTTTGAGTTTCAGCTACACATGTATAAATCATCCAATACAATGTTTGCACTTACTGGACACTCAACAAATGTTAGCTCTCCTCTCTTACTTCCAAAAACACACTATTGTTTTCTTCTTACCTCTGATCTTCCCAGTTGAACCTGTTTCTATCTAACCCTTTTCCAGATTTTTCTTTCCCCAAACTGCACTAGAAGGTCTGTTCTGGGACCTATGCACTTCTCCCTATATTCCCACTGATGGCTTCAATCACCCTCTCTGAAAATGACTCTTAGATCCACAGCTTGGGTCTTAAGCTCTTTCATCCCCCATGTTCTCTATCTTTAGTAGCCTATAGACATCCCGAATGTTTTCCTGTTACATTCACTCGATATGTTCTAAACAACTCACTGGGTCTTTCCCCAAGCCATCTTTCCTTACCTGAGAGTATCTTCAGGCAAAAGGAGAAAGATGTCTGAAGACTGAAGGCAAGAGAAGAGTATGGACCTCTAAAGAAATGACAGAAATTCAGAATGACTGGGAGACAGGGAGGGGAAAGCAGAGCCTAGAGGGGTGAGCACGGCCAGATTCTGAGAGCCTCGAGCCATAGTAAGGATTTATGACTTGCTCATGAAACCCAGTAGGGAACTCTAACCGTAAGGGTTGGCTGTAGACAGAAGAGTCTCTAAGAAAATTGACTGCAGAAGAATGTTTACATGACAGCAAAGGACTCTGGCCACTGGAGAATTCCTCAGACACACTGGAGCAGGTCTGACTCCTAATAAGACACATTGAGAGACTTCTGGAGTGCACACTGACAACATCTTGAATGAGGTCAGACCTCCTAAAGTGGTCCATGTGGTCTCTCATCATTACTCCTTGTGGTGGGGTCCAAAGGGGTCTTACCTGGCACTGAATTACTCCCTAGAGGGAACATTCCATTCTAGGCCACTGGGCGTTTAGTTTGTACAACTATGGGGCCAGTTAGTACCTATATCTCTTAGCAACTCCAGACGTCAAAATGGACATGAAGATACTACCCACTCCAACACTGGGAGTAAGGCGAAGTCTCTGAAATCTTTAAGGCCGCAGAAAAATGCCTGGGAAATAAAAGACTATTAATAAAAGTTAGGAAATTGGAAGAAAATAGACAGTCTTTTGGAAATCCACTCCCCTGACTGGCGGTGATAGAGGTAGTGGACAGAGAGCCTGGCCAGCCTCACAAATCAGACTCTACTTAAGTAGCTACTGTCAACAGGATGGTGAGGGAGAGGAGATTTAGTGTTCATCCCCAGAGCATCATATCTGTTGTGCTTCAGAGCATGTGAAGGATGATAAATCATATAAGAATATGAATTGATGCTGCTAATTTGGTGCGGAGTCATTCCATTTGCCATGGAGCCGTCAGAAATCCCTCAACAAAGCCAGGTGCCCTTTTCTTAAAATTACATAACCAATCAAATAATAAATTTATTAATTCCTAACATGAGAGTGATTCATACAGATTTTTGCATTAGGGAAAAAAATCTGACAGCTGAGAGGTCTCACTGGTTCTAATGATCTAATGAGTAATTCTGTCCATTAAGGGAAGATGTGGCTTCCTGATTAACATGGAACCTTAGCAGTGTTTTTAATAAAAGTTTTAATATGTACTGCTGCTCAGCTGGTGACATGTTTAATTGAAACCTTGAAAGCTCCTAGAGAGTTCTCTCTTTTCTTTACCAGCCCAGGAGATGCACAATGCCTCTGGGGGTAGGAAGAGGACAGCAGGGCAGGTAGGGGACACAGGGCTGAGGAGGGTAGAGAGGAGAGGGGCTAAGCCCTGTTTGCATGAGGACAGTGCTGGTGCCAATGCCCGTTTCCATGAAAGGAGGCCGAGCCTAAGTTTCCTGCCTACTATTTCCTCTCTTTAATGGAGGAGATAACTGAGGTGCACTAAATATTTTTAAAAAGCAAATACTTGTATGGTTTTTTGTCTTCTCTGCACATGGACTAGTGTAATAGGACTCAGCACAGAAAACTAGAGGTGACACCAAGGCACTGCATGATCCTGAAGCAAATTGTTTTCACTCTAACACATTTTATTAGGGACAACATGAAAGTGCACAGCTTCACCACTTTATGAAGAAGGAAGGGAGCTGCAACAGATGTAGAGAGCAAAGGGCAGCTGGCTCTCGATTTAAAATCACATGACACTAAGTAAAAAAAGCGGGCTATAACCATCATATATATGCATATATATATATACCTATGTGCATATTCCAACTATAGAATTTATGACATACATGTGCACTTATAGACACTGAAAAAGGACTGGAAGGAAATGCTCCAAAATATTAATGGTGATTAAAAAACCTCTAGCTGGTAGTTGTATGAATAATTTTTATTTTCTTATTTTATATATTTGTATATTTAATGAATATCCAACAATGGGCATGAATTGCTTTTATAATAAGACATATTATAAACATATCATTTATATTATTCAAATAAATATTATGTTTTAAATTATAAGGCGCCTTAAGCCATGTATTCTGTTCCCTATTACAAAATATACGAACACCTAAAACTACAATTAAAAAGGACACATAGAGGAGTTCCCATCATGGCTCAGTGGTTAACGAACCCAACTAGCAACCATGATGACTCAGGTTCGATCCCCGGCCTCCCTCAGTGGGTTAAGGATCGGCGTTGCTGTGAGCTGTGGTGTAGGTCACAGATGCAGCTGGGATCCTGAGTTGCTGTGGCTGTGGTGTAGGCTGGCGGCTACACCTCCGATTCAACCCCTAGACCCTTAGCCTGGGAACCTCCCTATGCCCTGAAAAGACAAAAGACTGAAAAAAAAAAAAAAAAAGACACATAGAAAATCACAGACCAAAAAAAAAAATCTCTACTTTAAAATAACAATGTCCAGGCACTTAAGCTGTATGGTGTGGAACACTGTAAAAAGATATAGCTGTGTCATCAATAGATAAGTTACCCTCAGAGGTAGCTTAAGAAACAGTGGCTGGCTTTAAAATGAGTACAAAGAAAACCTGACAATAAAATTCACTTAAATATCTGACTCTGCAAAAAAATATTACACTCTGTCCTAGAGGATTGCGATGTAATTGAAAAGTCTATGGTATAACAAGAACATCCTTAGTATAAGGGACAATCCCAAATGTGATGAAATAAAAATGTGAGCTCTTAAGTACTTTTTAATGTTTCAAAGTCAATGAGGGACTGACTCTCAGGAATAGGATGGTGGCTCTTTCACTTGATAAAACATTTTTAAGCTGAAAAAATCCCTTAGCAGGGGATGAAGAGTTGTCCTTAAGGGAGCTGGAGGCTGGAATTGTGCAGTATCAAAAGGGCTTTTAGATTAAGCTGTTGAATTAATCTGCTCTTGGGGTGTAAGAATGTGACCAGGGCTTTGCTGGCAGAGCCTGAAGGAAAATGCAGGTTCTCAGGGATCTGCCTTGATCAGAAGGGTAGTATTTGAAATTGAACTTTCTGTTCAAGACGAGAAATTGAGCATAAGTTGATACCTTACTTTCCCCCATCAAACATAGGGAAGGATAGAAAAATATTTGAATGACAAAAGTTAGTATATATCTCATACTGAAAAGCAAGAAAGAGAGTTCTCAGTAGACAAACAAGGAATCCTTATACCTAAAAGAGGTAAACCAAAAAGGGAACTCTTAATGGGCAATAGAGCCAATGCTTTTGGACTACAATGAGGCCAAGACCACCCTCAGGAGACTGGGAGGTGGGTCTTCATGTTCACTGGGGTTGTAGAACTCCAGTTGTGTAATTTCTCACCCCTACCATCATCCCGAAGATGGGGTGGGGGTGGTATTGAGCTGCTCACCTGTGTCTGGTTAGGAAAGCTTGAACTGCATGAGACCAGGACCCAGAGATGCACTGCACCAGTGCAAATGAGATTGGAAACTCACCACCTATCCAGGAAGGGGTCAAACCAGTAGCCAGCACAGGCCTGAGCAGGAGCCACTTCCCTTCAAGCCTGGGGCTGAGGCGCTGCAAGACTGTGTTCCTCGGGTATCACCTAGAATATTCAGAGGTGAAACTTCTGGTGGAAGATCAGCTAACAAAACAAAAATCCTCCAGCCTGTGTGGGAGAGTAACGCCTTGAAAGGCAGACAATGAACAGAAGAACCTATATGAGGAAAATAGAGATATTAGAATAACCTTAAGTGAGCTTTTAAATAAGAAACTCAAAGAGATAGAGGAGGCAACACCACCCATGGAAAAGAATGTAAGATATGGAATAGCAAAAGGGGGTTCCAAAAAAGAAAATCTACAGGAATTCTAGAAATGAAGGCTGTAAAAGAAGAAATTAAATCATTATTTATGTGGAAAATGAAACGTTGAGGCTGAAGATGTAGCTCCGGGCATTAGAGGAGAAGCAGACAGGAAGACAGAGATGAGGGAAGTGGACCTGAAATGTGCTGGGAGACAAGGTGAGACGTCCTGCTGAGACCACGGAGCAGCCTGGGCAAAGGCGCTGCTTATACACCATGTTGGCTACACAACGAGGTGGCCCTGAGAGCTCGGAGGACTCAGTTGGGGCTGAACTTTGTGGGATCTGGATGGTATGATGGATGACTCAAAGGGAGGGGCTGGGGGCACTTTAACAGCTGGGCTAGTAAATACACTATAAAACAGAAATTAGGGCGCAGAGGCATGGTGGTGGGTGAGGGGTAGGAAGGAACCCAGGTCATATATTTGGAAATAGGCAGCTTAGCTTGGGGAACTAAGAAAAGGCTAAGTGTCTCTACTGAAGCTTAACGGCAAATTCCTTAACGGGCAAGCCCAGGGGACATCCATCTAGGTGGAAATGGAGAGAGCTGCTCGGGTCACTGACTATATTTGGCTAAAGGTTTCAAAATCAGCTTTGTAACCTATTTATAATTTCTCAGAAATCACTCAGTTCTGGAGCTCAAATTCACAACAAAATATTTAAAAATAACCAAAATTGCATTTGCACACAGCTCTGCCTATGGACTAGTGTATGCAGAGGAATTTATTCTGTCTGATGTCCCTTCTGAAAGAAGTTTCAAACTAGCCAATTCAGAGCTCGGTAAATGGTCTCTGTGAGTAATACAGAAACATCGGGGGGAATAGAGAGCAGGAGCCTGGTGTTGAAACAAGCCCCCCAACTGATTCTAAGTACTTTATATATATTAATTGCATACTTAATCAAGGTCTTGGGCATCAGTTATAGCCCCATCTCGATTTAATGACTCGATCTTGGTGCCTCAGTTTCCCCGTGTGTCCTAGTGGATAATCATAACCCCTTCTGCCTACCTATGAAGGTCTCTGGAATATCAATTGCAAGGAAATGAATAAAAAGACTTTATTAATTGGGATGTGAAAGCCAGGTAGTGACTGGCAGGGATAGTCCCAGGGTAACGAGGTATACCCCAAGGCCTGGATTCTAAAGACTCCACTCTTCTCGGTGGGGTGTCAAGAGTACAGTGGGCTGTGCGACTGCTGCGCAGAGGACAGGACAGAATTACGGTGCTCACACAGCTTCTCTGAGTGCTCTGCACAGTCAGCCATGGGAGGAGATCCTCAGAAGAAAAGGCACAAAGGCAGGCAGAAAAATCATATAGCTGGGCCTACAGAACATGTCCAGGGGAGCAGTGCTGGGTTCAGGTGACTCAAAACATAGTTTGGGCAGATTTCAACAAAAAGGGTCCAGAACCTTGTCGTGGTATTTGCTGTCTGTTTGCCTTTTACCAGACTCAGATGCAAAGCTTGTCAGATTATCAGAGACAAGAGAGAGGTTGAAGCTCTGATGGGAACAGGTTCGGAGGCACTCAGATAGATGCAGGATAGAGCTGGCCAGAGGCCCTGAAGCTGCCTCCTACAACACCTGAAGGCATACAGAGCCAGGAGCTCAGCCTGGCTCAGATGCTCTGAGGTGTGAGCCTCTCATGGCAGGATGCTGATTTACTGGGAATTTAAAGGCCTGACACCTAGTTTATGTCCCTAATTTGCCTGTGGTGACACTGAAATAATAGAAAGCAGAACCACCTTGATATACATCATGTATTTTTGTTTTATTTTTTCCTGATAGTTTGTCAGCATGATAGGGTATCATTTTCCTGAAGAAAGAGGCTTGATTTTTTTTTTCCTGATTCTTGTTACATAGGGCTTTGGACGGGCACTCCCATGTTCCATTTGCCCAGAGAGAAGCCAGACTTGGGTTCCCCTCCTAGCTCGGGATCCAACATGGAGAGGCTTGAAGAAAAGACTCTTCTCACAGAATCACAGAGGGCCAGGCCTGGGGAGCCCTCAGCAGCCACCAAGTCCAGTGAAACTTTCACAGAAATCTATTTTTGAATGAACTGCAAATCTGAAGGGACACAGAGTCCCTTCACTTGGTCATTCTTAGGTCACCTACCTGGAGATTCTTGATGTATAAAAATCCCATTATTTTTCAGCTTAGAGAAGGTTAAGCAATGTGCCCAGGACCACATGACAAGGGACGGTAGTACTGAATTCAGAGCCCAGGGTGCCTGGCTCTCAGATGCAGAGTCCCTGTTCTGCTTCATAATGTAACCACCCCTTACCTGCCTCCCAGCGGAGGGGAAAAGAGCAAGATCAAGAGAATTGAGCCTTTGGGAAAATACAGGATGACAGGAAGGAAGGCACAGGAAACTTCCTCACCTGAGTCTCATATGGGGACGAGGTTGTTCCCTTACACTTCCCCCTGCACACTGGGGCGCTGCGTTCTCCCTGAAAACTCCCTGGAGCATTTACTTATTTGACAAGACTATGAAGGATAAAACCCACGACTCAATTTGTCAGTTTGACCTTAATCCCCCTCTGCCTAAAAGACTTCCTTTTTTCAGCCACTCTTTCCTGGCTAAATATCACTCATCCTTAGGTCTCCGTTCTCATTTCATTTCCTGATCCCCCAATATAAATGATATTTCCCTGTTTTAATTCCCAATTCCCCCCTTTATTTTCCTTCCTATGTAATTAGTAATTACATAAAAACTACTGAAATTATTTCTTAAATATTCACCTCTCCCATTAACAATAAGTGCCATGGGATTAGGACACGTCAGTCATTATATACCCAAGGTCAAGCACAGAGGTTGGCAAGCTAGGCTCATGGGCCGAATCTGGCCTGTTGCCTGCTTCTATATGAGCCAAGAGCTGAAAATAGTTTTCACACTTTTAAATAACTGGGAAGAATCAAAAGAAGTACAGTATTTTGTGATGTGAAAGTTTTATGAGATTCAGATTTCAGTGTTCATAAATAAAGTTTTATTGGAAGATGGCCATGCGCATATTGACTCTAGCTGCTTTTGTGTTACAAAGGCAGGGCTGAGTACTTACAACAGAGAAGAGAAGCAGAAAAGGGCCAGGCTGAAGTTCAGACATGTGTCAGGGATTAAGCTCAGACCTTTCAAACTCCTGCAGGGTTTCCACTTATTGAATTTCTCCAAACTGACAATAAGGACTGCAAAAACCCTGGCCCAGAATCTAACCTGACTCCCACAGCAGGTTTTCTAGATATCCATGATAGGTAAATATCCCCAAGGACTTGGGATAAAAGGTGCTTTGTTAAAAGCCGCTTTGAACACCTCCCTGAGAAAAGACACTTACAGGGATAAAAGCATTTCTGGGGAAGAGAGGCCTGATGTGTTTTGTTTGTGCCGAAGTTGAGGTTTCTTTCCATTCTATTATAAAATGCAACAACCCCAGGAATTTCATGTTCTGAAGCCACATCGCTCTGCTTTCAGATCTTGCTTTTGTTCCTGCTCACATTGCTGACATGGGAACAAAGCCAAAGGCCTGTGCAGACAAATGTCCCCCGATTAGAGCTCCTTATTCAGACCAGCTGCTTTAAGGGGGCACTACTGGTGTTAATTCAAGTGTCTTGAAAGTCAGTGAATTCTCTCTTCAATCACTGCCATTGGAATATCCAGGCATATTTCATGTCAACTGATAAATATGGTGATGTTTAATGACAACTGGGGGCTAAGGTAGTTGTTGGAAGAAGCTATGGGGAAGACAATAATCTATAGCCCAGAAGAAACCATGTTTGAGCTGATAGCTTTGATCTCACAAATTCTTAGGACTGGAAGAGGCCTTCAAATGTCATCCAGGAGTTCCCGTCATGGTGCAGTGGAAACAAATCCGACTAGGAACCATGAGGTTGCGGGTTCAATCCCTGGCCCCGCTCAGTGGGTTAAGGATCCCACATTGCTGTGAGCTGTGGTGTAGGTCACAGATGTGGCTCGGATCTGATGTTGCTGTGGCTGTGGTGTAGACCGGCAGCTGTAGCTCCAATTTGACCCTTAGCCTGGGAACCTCCATATGCCATGGGTACAGCCCTAAAAAAGCAAAAACAAAAAACAAACAAACAAAATGTTGTATAGCTGTTAAAGACTGAATACTTAGGCGCTTTCAAAATTCATGTGTTGAAGCCCCAACCCCCAGTTAGGAGGTGGGACCTTTGGGAGGTAATTAGGTTTAGATGAGATTATGAGGGGAGGGCCCCGTAATGGGAGCAGCATCTTTACAAGAAGAGGGGGGAGAGACCACAGTTCTCCCTCTCTCTCCAACAGGCGATGACATAGCTGGAGAGAAGCTATGCAGGACTACACATCTCTAGGTCAGAAAGAGAGCTCTCACCTGGAGCTGAGCCTGCCAGTACCTTGATCTTGGACTTCTCAGCCTCCGGACAGAGAAAAATGGCTATTTGCTGTTAAAATCTCCAAGTCTATGGTATTTTGTTATAGTAGTGCAAGCTGACTAAAAAGCCAGCCCATCTACATGCCAGCATTTTAAGTGTCTCCTGTATAGCTCCTGCTTGAATTCTTTTTTTGCCTTTTTTTTAGGGGTGCTCCTGCAGCATATGGAGATTCCCAGGCTAGGGGTCTAATCGGAGATACAGCTGCCAGCCTACGTCACAGCCACAGCAACGCCAGATCCGAGCCATGTCTGCAACCTACACCATAGCTCACAGCAACGCCAGATCCTTAATCCACTGATTGAGGCCCGGGATTGAACCCGCAACCTCATGGTTCTGAGTCAGATTTGTTTCCACTGCGCTGTGACGGGAACTCTGCTTCTGCCTGAATTCTTAAGCGATACCATCTCCCTACCATTTTGACAAAATCAAAATGATACTTGATCGTCAGTGGAAAACTGCCCCCTGTAAGACTGACCTCATGCTCTTAGTTCCATTCCTTAGATTCCATTTTGTGGCCTTTTCCACAAAATGGCCCCACAACCATGCCATGTATCCCCACATCCCAACCCCATTGCCACCTCCCCATAACCTTACCAGCCTTCTTTTTCCAGACCCAATGAGCTAATATTTTCTAACCATTTTTTATATGATATGATTCCAAGTTTCATTTTTCTCCTAAAGCTTTCAACAGAGACAATAAGCAGCCAATGTGGTATAGGCTCGCTTCATTTCCCTTCCCTGTCTTCCTCCTAAGGATGAAGAAATGAGGAGATGCAAAACAAACAAAAAGCACAAAAAACCAAAATGGACTTCCTGATGTGGCTCAGTGGTAACAAACCCGGCTAGTGTTCATGAGGATGCGGGTTCCATCCCTGGCCTTGCTTAGTGGGTTAAGGATCTGGTGTTGCTGCGAGCTGTGGTGTAAAACGCAGACCCCATGTTGCTGTGGCTGTGGTGTAGGCCAGCAGCTGCAGCTCCAATTCCACCCCTAGCCTGGGAACCTCCATATGCTGCAGGTGCAGCCCTAAAAAAAAAAAAAAAAAAAAAGAAAGAAAGAAGGAGAGGCAAGTAAGTGAAAGGCTTATTGGATATGCCAAATATGCTTTAAGCACTGCTTTCACTTTGGACCCCTGCAGTTTTCTTGTGGAAATGGCATAAAGAGTGGATACTCCTGGTGTCACTCATGGAGAAAGGGGGCAGGGCCCCAGGAAGGAAATGGGAATCTAAATGGCCCATTACAGTCCTGGGCCTCTGCACTGAACTCTAAAAATTGAAGTGTGTTTGAGAGCAATCCTAAGTGTAAGGCAAAGAAACAACAGCCTCTGTCTCATTGACGTAGCTAGAAACTGGGCAGTTGGACTGAGGGAAAATGAGCTCATCTCTTGAGGCCGATTATCTGGTTCAGTGGTTGGCCAAATCCAGCCTGTTCTCTGTTTTCGTAAATAAATTTTTATCAAAACAGAGCCATAGCCACTATTTACCTATTAACTACGGTTGCTTTTGTGCTATAACTGCAGAATGAGCACTTGCAACAAAGACTAAGTCTCACCAAGCCTAAAATACTAGCTATTTGCAGAAAGAGTCTGCCCCGCATCTCATTAACTACTTCCAGTATTGGGTATGTTACATTAGTCCTGTGTGATGCTCTCCAAAATTCTTCATATCAGATGGCCCTCTTGGAAATTCACAGGGCTACTAGCCTAGAAAAGGCTCTAAGAAGTCCTGCAGCACACGTCTGTTTAACTGGTTAACTCAGCACTCCTCAGAGTCACCTGACACTATCAGCACTCCACGGAGCATTAGGAGCACACTCGGCAAAACACCAATCTTCTTGCTTATTACTGTTCTTTGAATTGATTTTCTTTCTTTCTTTTTCTGTTTTTTTCCCAAGCCTGTTTAGACAGGCCTTGCTTAGATTTTCCAGTCTAGTGATAGTTATGCTGATGAGGTATGAGGGAGGGCTGTGGTGTTCCTCTTAGGCCACATGGACAGGGGAGTAGGGCCCTTCTCTCCGAGGAGGTGGCAACATCAGAAATTGAGGAGAACCCTCAGCAGAACAGGCCGAAGGACTCCCCCTCCAACGTTGCCATATTTTCCCTCTTTATTGGATTATTCCTGTGAGCAAAGAACATATCTTTCATCTCAGAAAACAAACTCTCTCTTAAAGCCATCCCCATGCCACTA
This sequence comes from Phacochoerus africanus, assembly GCF_016906955.1. Taxonomy (NCBI): domain Eukaryota; kingdom Metazoa; phylum Chordata; class Mammalia; order Artiodactyla; family Suidae; genus Phacochoerus; species Phacochoerus africanus. The sequence continues at coordinate 114,203,244 of NC_062548.1, read as the reverse complement.
CCACCCACTTCTCTGCTGACATTTACAAGATGACTCCTCTAAAGCACTGTCTATACTCGTTGCCCTCAATCTCCTCCTTCCTGTTCTCTCTTGAATCCACTCCAGTGAGGCTTTCTCCCCTACCACTCCACTCAAATGGCTCTTGTCAAGGTCACCATGACCCCCATGTGGCTATACCCAAGGTCAAGGCTCAGTCATTATACTCATGCTATCTGCAGTATTCTACATGGAGAATCAATCACCCTTCTCCCCAGGTAATTCCTGCTGTTGGCTTCTGGGTTCCTACTCTCCTTTAGCTCTCCTCCTGCCTCACTGGGCCCTTGTCAGTTATTCCAGGGGTCACCATAATCTCTCCAACCTCCAAATGCTGGAATTCCTCAAGTTCCCTCACTAGAATGCTCTTCTCTACCTCCATATTCTCTGGGTGATCTCTTCCTGTCTCTTAGCTTTAAATACTAATGACTCCCACACTTCTAATTAAGTCTTCAATCTGGAATGTTCTTTCCCCAGAAAAATTTGCTTGGTTCACTTCTCATGTTGTTGCTAAAATATCACATTATCAGTAATACCCTCTCTAACCACTCCTTCTAAATATAAATAACATCCCTCATTAGAGCATAAGATTTATGAAGGCAGGAACTGTTTTGTACTCTGATGTCATCCAATAGCCTTGAAGCCTAGAAGACTCATAGTAAGCACTCAGAAAATATTTTAGGATGGATAAATAGAGGTGTGAGTTGTCTGCCTTGGGATTCTAGGAGCCAACACGATTTCATAGCTGGTGGAGCTAAGTTTACACCTTTTTGCCTTGAATCACATGGCTTATAGTGGCAAAGCTGACCTTGGAACACTGGCCATGTGATGGACAGGGAACCACAGATTTCATCTCTGCTCTCATGGAGTTTTTCAGTAGACACCAACTTTGAGCAGACAATGGCAACTCATCCCTTTATCTCTAGGGTTCGTTTTTTCCATGGCTCCTTGTTACCACCATCGAAATGACCCGATAAGACCAAGAAGGTGTTTGTCCTTAAGCAGCCGTTACTCTTTCCTGTGGCATAAATCTTAAGAGGATTCTGGGGCATGAGATGAATTTTTAAGTCACATTTAAGACAACCTCCTCATCTCTCTGAACTATGAATGTTATTAAGTGATGAATACCTTGTGTGGTTTGTGACGTATTCCCATATCTCCTGGCTGGTCCCTCATATTTGCATTTCTAATTTTTAATGTCCATAACCTATCCAAGTGAACAGCTTTAACTTTGTTACCTTTGCCAGCGTCTAGTCCAAAGGATTGTGAGTCTACCCTTCCATTCTGAGAAGATTCTACTATACAGTGGGAGTGGCAGGAACTCTGTGAGACCTTTACCTCATACTGGTGGCCCACAAAAGGAAAATGTTAAGAACCATTGTCTCAGAGGTCTTCCCTCACTCATTTCTCTATTCAAAGTTAGCAACATCTTGGAACCCAGAATCTTAGATTTAGATGGAATCTCAAATGTCATATTGTTCTACCATTCTGAACCACTTCAGTGACCCCTGAAACATCTGTAACATGAGGGTCATCTCCACTTGAGCCCTTTATCACCAAAATATTTTCATTCTCATTCAACTTCCCTTAGGTTTGTCAAAGCCAGCAGCCCTAAAGCCTCTGCACATTGTCTTGGTTTTGTCCTTGAGACTTGGTCCCATGTAAATCTCACTTTTCACTTATTTGCCTTCTTCAAATAGGGCTGTAAACACAGGGAAAAAAAGAATTTGATACATTCATGTTGGACCTAGATACCAATATAACTCTTTGGACCATTAAAACAAATACAGGCTAATAAAATATTTCTATCTACCCCAGGCAGTAACGAAGTATAAAATACTGCCATTATCATGGCGTGGGTAGGGAAACCAAGGTGTTTGGGCAGCGGATGACTCACTGTTGGCTTGGTGGGCAAATGATTTAGGGATGCTTATCCTTTGCTCTGACTTGGATTCCCTAATGTATTACATACTCCAGCGAAAGCCATTATAATAACAACTCCAAGAACTAGAATTCCTATTATTGAGAAACACGCACTTTCATTTTAAGGGTTTCATTCTTCTTAGATGAATTCTCCCTTCTGCTTTTCCTTCATTCAAATTCCATGTTTATTATTTCCACTCCGCGGCTGGCATGATAAAGCTAAAATTCCACTCACACCAGCCAACAAACTCAACTCTAGGCATCAGCAGACAGGGGCACTTAGTCTGTTGGAGACAATGGTTTCTGTCCAGTTTGGTCAGCAAGACGAATTTAAGTTGACGAGATCATAACTATATGAAAATAAGATCTATTAATTGTTCCGTGGAAGGAAAAGGTCATTGGGCAAATGTTTCTATATCTCATTTTATGGCTAGAGTCTGGGCAACAGCATCAAATCATTTCTCTGTAACTAGATTCTGCCTCTCAACAATACTTAAAAAAAAATGACTCAATAAAGTCATGCTCTAGGACTGCTTGTGAATTTTGTTACATTTCATTTATGCTGAAATCAGTCTGGAGTTGCTGACACTGTACTTTCTTCAACACCCCTCTGAAAAATTTATCTGAGGTGTCTGAGACCATTAACTGATTCTCCCTGATCCCCACTGTAGCCCATTTCTCAGGCTTCAGCTCCTAAGGAAGAAGAGAAGTTTCCTTCACATGACCTGGGTTACTAATAACTGCAGGGCATGGGAGGGGACAGGTGGGGGAATGTTACCCGTCAGACCAAATGCAATTCACTTGACAGACTCCAGGGATAGATGGGCTGCAGAGGAATGGCAGCAAAAAGCACCACCATCAGAGTTCTAGGCCTTGAGGGGATGGAAGACATGGGACGTTGCACAGGGAAAGGAGGCTGCAGGGGATGTTTTCTCTAGCTCTCCTTGGGGTGTTGTGGGCAGAACCCCTAATGCTTTGCTTCCTTGGGCTATGGAGAAATAGTTGCAGATTCAACAAACATTTACTGAGTATCTACTATGCGTCCAACCAAAAAATAAACGGTCTCATAAACAGTACTTCATTTAATGCTCATTATAAATAACCCTGCGGATTAGGTAGAGTTGTAATGTTTGGGGGTTTTGTCTGCTTGCTTGTTTGCTATTAGCAGTTTGATTAAACAGCTGTGTCAGCCATCTTAAAGTTACCTGGAGGAAGGTGGAGCTTGAAGAAATAAATGAATAAATAGCAGACAGACACATAAGTTCTTCCTTTACAGTACTGATGCCAGTACCTCCTTACCAGAGCAGATCTAGAAGGATGACTTGCCCAAGATCACATGGACCAGAAGTGGAAGAATTGGGACTTGATGCCGCATCAGAACCCATGCTTCCTCCTCCCGGCAGTGCCACCCCACTGCCTTCCAGGTTAATGATCTGTTTAACACCTTTGTACTCATGAGATACCTTGGTAGTCCCATCTCAGTAGTGTTCTAGCAGTGTCTCTGATAAACTTCTTCGAATGTAACTTGCATGTCTTCCCTTCACTTTTAGCTTCAAGGCTGCTTTTTAAATCTTTATCAGGGTGATCATTAAAGTTTCCCTGATAAGTTTCCTTTCATTCAGCTTTCTTGCTCTCACTCATTCTGGCAGTCAAGTCCACATTCCAGGGATCCACACTGAAAACAACTGAAGGAATTCTACTTTTGGCATGGACAATTTCTCTCTTGATCCCCAAATTATCAGATCAACCAGTGCTCAGCCCGCTGGGGAAGATCACCCTTGCCCAGAGGAGAGCTCTCCCTGTGGTCATTTTCTGTCCAGCCACTGCTCTTCTGACCTTCTCTTTCTTTTCCTTTGGCCCCAAGCCCTGAAGGCTGGCTTGCAACTAACTACTCCTTGTATTTCAGCTCACAAAAGGATGGGTATAGGGATGGGAGAGCCACAGGGTGCTTAGGGGTTGGGCTGTTAACTTTAAGGAGGAGGAGGCGGATCTGGGTACAGGCAATTTTGCTCTCTCTCCTCCAGCCTTCTGACCTAACTCTCAGGCTCCTCAGAGCCCTCCATAGCTCTGCCTTCAGTGGCCTCCTTGTCTGGCCTGCTAGCTGAGACTTTTAAGAATCCTGCCCAGTCAGTTTATCTGGCCCCCCCCGTGCCTGATATCTGACAAATTACTCATGTCCCACACTCCCAGCCTGCCTTCAGCAAGAATCAAGTTAAGTCTGTGTAACAAGAATTAACCTACTCCCTGAGTAATGTATTTTCCATTCAACACTCTTCTTTGGCTATCAATGCCCACTTTTCCTTGTCACATTCAGAATTGAGCCCAGATCTGTACTGAGGGCTCTTTTCTCCTACTGCTGTGATATCTGAATAAAATCTTTTACTGCTGTAACCATTGTCCAGCTGTGGCTCTCTTTGACGTGTCCACAAATACCTTTGGAATTTCAGAGTTTGGTACTACATGTCTTCCTCAAAACAATGCCAGATGGGGAAGTTTGGGAAGAAAGGAATCAAAGCAAATACAAAACTTAGGGAGCATGACCGCCTCTCACTCTGGATGTGCTCACGCTAGGAGTGCTTGGAGTACAGACGTTAAGGTACAATATCAAACATGAGCTGCATCAGAAAGGAAGAGCATAGTGAGCAAATTCATGAAGTCTACAGTCCCATTTACATTTCAATTCCCAAATTAATTGCTTAGTCATAAGCATTCTGCCACAATTGTGGTCATCATCAGTAGCTTTCTATAAATGAACCTAAAAACTTTATTAACCCAAATTATTATTTTTTTTTAAATGCTTGGGCCAAAAGGAAGCCTGGAGCTAAATTTAGTGTTCAACTGCAATCATAAATGTATCCCAGATGCACGGCATTTCTCATTCTCTCCTTTTAATTAGTTTTGGCTCCCTTTCCATTTTTAATTGTCAAGGTTTATTTGAGATTTAACATAATAAATCATTTCAATCCCTTTTGCATTTCTACTCAGGAAGTCAAATTAGCTAATATTTTCAGATGTTGGCATTCCTTCCAGGGAATAAGCCCTTCCCAGGAAAAAAAAAAAAAAAATCAGCTTTGGAAACAGAGTGTAAATGGAAACACAGTCCACTGGCTCGGGTACTGCTCTTCTGTACTGTGGACACCAGTGAACATTCAGTCCCCAGCTGGGCATGTAACATATAGGTACACAACATGTCTCGTCCACCAAGGAAAAAAACTCTCTAGTCTATGAAAATATGGAGATTCTGAACACCAGGTATTGGGTCTGAGTTCAGTGTTTTTCCATAACAAATAAACACCATTTTGTACTATTAAGTGAATTTGTACTGTCCAAGCAAAATGACTTTGAATACTGTCAAATATGATTATCAAGACTGATTTACTCCTGCCCTGCATTATCCTGGCTACTTAGGTTTGTGCAGATTCAGCTGGACTTTCTTTTCCTCTGGCTAAGCAGAGACAGATCCCTTCTAGTGAGTCAGGGAAAAGGTGAGTTCTATAGCACAGGGATTAATGGGCAATAAAGCAGAGCCAAGGTTTGCCGCCTAACTCCACCATCTTGCTTCCAGTCAGTGTTGTGGGCCCAGACAGCTCAGGCTCAGGGAGAGACTCACCAGGATGCCAAAGATCCAAAAAGGTGAGGAGGAGCCAGGGGCAGGGTTACTTTCCCTCTGCCCTTCCTGTGATTCCTTCCCTAAGCCAGTGCCCTGCTTTTCTTGGAGCCCTGGGTCCTTGGGCACTCACTGATCAGAACAACCTGCCTCTCCAACCTGTCCCTAGACAGCACTCCTGCAGCAGGGTCTGGAAGAGAAATGGAGCTGGCACCAGTGGGACCTAGTTTGTAACCCCAGCTCTGCCATTTGCAGCTCTGTATCACTTGATTCCTTGGGAATTCCATTGGCTCAACAAGGAGAATAATCCCTACCTCATGATTAAATTTTAACCTATTTCAAAATGAAAACAATATCAAAAAGATACCTGCACGCTCATGTTTATTGCAGCATTGGTCACAATATTGGTCACAATATTGGAAACTCAAGTGTCTGTCAATGGATGAATGGATAAAGAAGATGTAGTACATATGCATGTACATATATGTATGAATGTGTGTGCATACATACATACACACACAGAATATTATTCAGCTATGAAAAAGAAGGAACTCCTGCATTTTGCAAAAATAAGGATAGACATTGAGGGCATTATGCTAAGTGAAATAAGTCAATTTGAGAAATACACATGCTGCATGAGGACACTGACATATGGAATATAAAATAGGCAAACTCAGAGAAACAGGAAGTAGAATGGTGGCTTCCAAGGGTTCAAGGATGGGGGAGGGGGAAGATTCTGCTCAAAGAGTACAAAATTCCAGTTATTAGATTAAGAAGTTTGGGAACCTAATACAATGGTGATGAATATAGCTAATAATACTGTATCATATATTTGAATGTTTCTAAGAGAGTACAATGTTCCACCACAAAAAAAGAAATGGTAATTCTGTAACATGATGGAGGTTGTAGCTAATATTACGGTAGTCATCATTTTGCAATATATGTGTATCAAATCGCCACAGTTACACACCTCAAACTTACACAATGTTAGATGTCAATTATATCTCAATAAAGTTGGGAAGACACTTTTTAATTTAACCTATTTCAAGTGAGCGGCATGATGCCAGGGCAGCAGTAAAGACTCAGTTATGGTTAGTTCCCTTCCCTCTCTATCCTCAGCCGCCACCCCCTAAAGCTCGTTAGCTTGTCTCTTTCTTCAGGATTCTCCCCTCTAGACTGATAGCATATCCCATCCTCTGTAAAGGATTCAGAGACTGACAAACATTCTCTCCTTGATCAAACTTTAGCGAGCCTCCTCTGAGTCCAATGAGGCCCTATCCTCCAAGAACCCAATTTAGCAAGAATCCTGTCAAGATGGTTTAGCCAGACTCCTTTATCCTCAATATCTGATCACCTTGGCCTGCCTCCAGCAATTCTCCTCTTATGCCCATTTAGCCAGAATTGCCCTTTACTCCTGATATCTTCTATTTCTATTTTTCCATCCCTACCCCTCCAATCCTTGAATACAAATTTGCACTTTTCCTTGTTGTATCCAAGATTAAGCCCAATCTTTCTCTTGTATTGTAAAACCTCTATTGCAATAGTCTTGAATAAAGTCTGCCCTCTCATTCTTTAACAAGTGTCATGAATAATTTGTTTTCTTTAAAAAGACCTCGAGCATCTGTGCCATTGCTTGTGGCTTTTAGAAATTCTTTTTCCTGTTCTATCTTTCCTACTTGGTTAAATGATATTCACTTTTATAATATCAATTCCTTTGTGAAATTTTTGCAGGACAACATTCATCCCTCACTGGCAGCTCCTGTCTAATACGGGGCTCTAGCACCAAACAGCCTGGGGTCAAATTCCAATTTCACCTCTCTCTAATTTTTGATCTTGGGAAAGTTATTTAACCTGTCTATGCCTCAGTTCCCTCATCAATAACTGAGGATAAAACTACCTACCACACTGGATTATGGTTGCATCAATTCTATTAAGTTCTTGGATATAATGTCTGGCTCATAGCACATGCTCAATAAATTTTACCGTTATTATTATCATCAGAGACCTCTTCCTGCATTTTATAAATATCATTGTCCCTAATACTATCTGCCCTGCCTTACCCCCCACTCCTAGACCAGGAAACTCTTTAATAGCAGGCTTGGGTCTTACTTATTTTTGCATCTTTTCTCCTACTTCAAGTCACCATGGCTCACAGTACACACTCAGTCTCTGTGCTGATAAAAATCAGTTTCATAAAGGATTCACAACAGGTGTTGATGGGTGCCAAATATGATCTCTCTGGTAATTGTATTTTTTTAAATAGCTTCATGAGATATCTTTGATACATAAACATTATATACATTTAAAGTGTACAAATTGAAGGTTTGACACATACAAACATTGTGAAAAGATCACCACAATTAAGTTGATTAACATACCCATCACCTCCACAAAGTTACCATTGTGTGTGTATGCGTGTGTGGTGAAAAGACTAAGATCTATCCTCTTCACAAATTTCAAGTATACAACACAGTACTTTTTATTTATTTATTTATTTTGTCTTTTTGCCTTTTCTTGAGCTGCTCCCATGGCACGTGGAGGTTCCCAGGCTAGGAGTCTAATCGGAGCTGTAGCCGCCAGCCTATGCCAGAGCCACAGCAACGCGGGATCCGAGCCATGTCTGCGGCCTACACCACAGCTCACAGCAACGCCAGATCCTTAACCCACTGAGCAAGGCCAAGGATTGAACCTGCAATCTCATGGTTCCTAGTCGGATTTGTTAACCACTGCACCACGACGGGAACTCCTACAATACGGTATTGTTAGTTATTATCACCATGCTGTACAGTAGATCTCTAGAACTTACTCGTTTTGCCTAACTAAAACTTTGGACATTTCCCTCTCCTCCTGGGCCCCTGGCAATCACCATTCTACTCCCTGCTTCTATGAGTTTGACTACTTTAGAGTCTACTTATAAGTGAGATCATACAATATTTGTCTTTCTGCACCTGGCTTATTTCACTCAGCAGAATGTCTTCCAGTTTTATCCCTGTTGTTGCAAATGACAGAATTTCCCTCTTTTTTAAAGTTGAAAATATTCCACTGGGTGTGTTTGTATATTTTTATTTATTTCTTTATCACATTTTATTTATCAGTTTATTTGCCAAAGTATATTTAGGTTTTTTTTCATATCTCGGCTACTGTAAATAATGCTGCAATGAACATGGGAGTGCAGAAATCTCTCCAAGATCCTGATTTAAGATCCTTTGGATATATACCCAGAAGTAGGACTGCTGGCTCATATTGGTCTTGGAAATAATTTTTTTGGATGTGACACAAAAATCATAGGCAACAAAAGCAAACAGACAAATGGGATTACATCAAATTAAAAATCTCTCTGCACAGCAAAGAAAAAAAAATCAACAAAATGAAAAGGCAGCCAATGGAATGGGAAAAAAAAAATGTTTGCAAACCACATATCTGATAAGGGGTTAAAATCCAAAATCTGTAAGTTTATTTACATTTCTTTTCTTTTTAGGGTACATGAGGCATATGGAAGTTCACAGGCCAGGGGTTGAATCAGAGCTGCAGCTGCCAGCTTACGCCACAGTCAGAGCAACATGGGATATGAACCTAGTCTGTGATCTATTCCACAGCTCAGGGCAACGCAGGATCCTTAACCCATTGATTGAGGCCAGGGATCGAACACGCATGCTCACAGATACTAGCTGGGGATTGTTTCCACTGAGCCACAACAGGAACTCCAGTTTATTTGCATTTTAATAGGGGTCTCCAAATTGCTTGGATCACTCAGAGTAACTTTTGCATGTCAACTCAGGAAGTCAAATTACCTAATATTGAGGTGGATGAGGCAGACATTTTGAGCCTAACCAAGTCTAATTTAATATAAGGCCACATCTCCTTTGTGAAGGCCAGGGCTTGAGCCCCAGCTAAAAGGCTTCTATCCAAAACAATTTTTGAGTTGGCGATGGAGGGGTCTGAAGATGTGAGAAAATTATATCAGATGATCCCTCCTTCTGTCTGTGCTGACCACACTACACTTTTCTTTCTACAAACATCTCTGGCAAACAAGAAGTCCACACAAAGTGCCAGGAAGCATTATATGATGGGAAAACTTTGGGCTTGGGGAATCATAAGACATTGAAATAAAATCCAAATCTAACATTGGACTGTCCATAAGCCGTGGGCAATAGGTGAGCTGCAGTTACCTCTTTATCAAGTTGAAACAAGCTTTTCTACTTCCTCAAGTGGTGTGATGACTACATTTCAAAGATAGCTGGGTGCCTGGCACCTGGTGAGCACTCAGTGCTGACAAAGACTCTTCTTAACCAAATTTAGTCAGTCTCCGCTGAGGCTACTTCTCTGGTAGGCCTCAACCTTGGACCCCATCCTGCCTACAGCCTGCCTAGCCCAGTTTTAGCAAGAATCCTGCTAAGTCAACAAGAAGCCCTCTACCCTTGCTGCCTCCTCCGAGTAATTTTCCATCCCTGACCTCCTCATCCTGCTCCTTAGCTGTATCTCTCCCACCCCTGTCCTTCTTGGTATTCAGAGTTGTGCCTGATCTTTCTTCTCTATTGCAAGTCTTGGAACAAACAAAGTCTTCCTTACCATATTTTACAAGTGTCAGAATCATTCCTCTTTAAAGGTATATGCCAGTAATTACTGCTATTACCTTTCCTCTCTTTCAGAAATCAAGAGACTGTGGGATTTATCTACTCAGTTCCTGGTTGAAGAGGCAGCACTTCCATAGTCATGTGATAACTCTTCTTTCCTAGCTCCCAGCTGGGCTGTGGAGACCTGCCCTTAGTGGTGCCAACAGGTAGGTGCTTTGGGGTCAGATGGAGGGGTGTACAGAGTCTGCCTCAGCACATCCTTTAATCCCCTTTCTCAGGGTCAGTATGGAGGGGCTGGTCAGTATGTTCCTGGTCTCTGACCCACATTTAGCCTAATTCGTAGCAATCAAACCAGCCTTTCTGCAGGGATAGTCCTCATCGTAGGAAACCAATGTTTCTGATCAAAGGTCAACCTCAAAATCCAATCCAGAAGTAATTACAGTAGTGTTTTAAGAACCACTTTTGAAGTTCAAAGTCCAGTGTGGTTTTTTTTTTTCCTGAAACAACTTGCCTCTGCCCTTTGACAAAAAGGGTTGAGTCTCAGGAGGCTATAATATGATTTTAACTTAAAATCTAAAGCTCTGTGCTCCTTTCAAGTTGTCGTCAGTTTGTCATACTGCTTTGTTGAAAAAAATCAAGGTCAGTGGGCATGAGCTCTGTCACCTTCTTTCACCTCCATTTCAATGTTGCTCTGTCCTTGAACCCATTTGCCCTCATTTTGGGGAAAGAAAGTCCCGTTTCTCCAAAGGTAACCCTTCCCCAGGTGCTACCAACCTGCTCTCTCCCTCCAGGATGATAGGTTCCCAGGAGGACGGAGAATGACCTCCGAACTCCCCAGTGTAGCTGTTCCCCTTGGAGACCTGCTGTGGACACCCTTTCCCAGAATGTGGATGCTTGATTTGAGAAACAACGACCTGTGGAAAAGAACTGCCTGCATAGATTAACCTCCTACAAGGATTAAGTGCCCTCTGTCCTGGGACTTGACCCTCTACCCATCCCTTGACCTTCCCCTCCTCCTTCTTCATTGTTCTTGCCACAAGTTCCCACCATGAACTCTAGCCACAGATTCCTGCCACAGATCCTTTATAAGCCTAGCACCTCCTCACAGTCAGGGCTGGTGCTGTTTTGAGCCCAGCTCGTCCCCCTCTGATGCCTTCATAAATGTCTTTTGCTTTACCAACTTGGCCTTGCGCGTTCCTCCCTCGGCAAACCTAACACAGGACTTGAAGACGCTGGCCCTACCCCTAGTTCTCCTCTCCCCATCTGTCATCTCCTGGTGCAGGGCTGCCTAAACTTTGGAACAAGTGGTTACTACTGGTGATGTGCAAGATGATTACATATGAAACACTTTAAAACAGTTATGCATAATTTGAATATGTATTAAGAAAAAAATTATACAACTAGCATATCAAACCCATGATTTTGTGGGTATTACTACTTTAGGTAAAGTTAAATATATTTAAGTTTTTTAAAAAAGCTAATTGAGTAATAATGGAACCATGTGAATGACAGTAGGAGAGATATGTGGCTTCAGAAACAATGGGTTGAAGTTTGGACAGTCTTTGCACAGTGGAGAGCCCTGGGCTGGCTGCCAGGAGTCCCACTCTGCCACTCACCTCCATGTGGCCTCAAACGCATGCCTTAACTGCTCTAGGCCTCTGTTGGGAATCATTTGTGACTTCATGGGACTGGTTACTTTCCTGATTTTCAAATGTTCTTAGGTTTTCCAAGTGTGCTTAAAAACAACCTCCTCAAACTGTTCCGTGGGTGCGCTGAATCCTCAAGTGTTTGTTCTCCTGGTTCTCTCCCTCCCTTTTTACTGTGTGAATTTTGAAGTGTCACATTCTTCACCCCTTCTCTCTCTTAAAGGCCCCACAATCTGCCTGCCAGCCTGACAACTCCACTGAAAGAGCCCCTTCAATGTTAACCATAGCTTCACAAACAGTCAATAGTTTTGCTGGTATGCGGCTTCCGGAACAATACAACTTAAATGGGCTTTGTGAATAGGCCTGGGAACCCACCTTGAGGCACAGTGTGATTTATCCCAGGAGAATGGATTCTGAGCTACCAGCATCTCATTTACAAGGAGACTTTTAGAACCTATCTCCACTCATTAATAGCTGAAGGCGCCTCCTGCATTGTCAAACAACACACAGCGAGGGAAGTGAGGCTGCTGCCCTCACTCAGCTCTTCTGCTGCCTTCCGATGATGTGAACGATGCTGGAGGAATGCCAGGAAGCAGCTCCGGAGGCACTGGCTTATTATTATGGGCTTAATCAGGTGCCTCTACCCACAGTGAGGGCTTCTAAGGGATATCAAGCAAGGGCTGCCGCTCAACCACAGCAGCCCTGAGAGAAGCCAGAGGTGAGTGAGGACAAGTAGATGGGCTTCTGGCTTCCAAGGGGCCAAAAGATTCCCTTTCTTCCTGTCTTAATCTCTTAATGTGCTAAATGGCAATACTTAGTATTAAGACTAGAAGAGACTGTGTTAGTTTGCTAGGGCTGCTCTAAAGAAGTACACAGACTGGATGGCTTAACAGAAATGTTTTGTCTCACAATTCTGGAGGCCAGAAGTCCAAAATCAAGGTGTTAACTGGTTGGTTTCTTCTGAAGGTTGTGAGGTAGGGATTCCTTCCAGGCCTCTCTCCTTGGTTGGAAGATGGCCCTCTTCACACTCACATGCTGTTCGCCCTCTATGCCTGCTTGTGTCCAAACTTCTCTCCTTTATAAGGACATCCAGCACCTGGCTTAGGGGCCCACCCACCCCTAGGACCACCTCATCTTAACTAGTGACATCTGCAATAACCCTTCTAAATCAGATCACATTCTGAGGACTTCAATATATGACTTTTTGGAGGGGCACAGTTCATTCCCTAACAGCCTGGAAGAGCCAAACAAGAAGTCAGGGCACCTGGATTCTAAAACTAACTATACTGAGCAGCTGTGTGGTACTAGGTACATTAGAGTGGTTTCTCTAGGCCTCAGGCTTTTCCTCGGCCCTCTCAGCCTAAAGATAAGACTAGATCTTCCCAAAGGCCCCTCCAGCTCTAACACCCAACAGCTTCAGCATCTAATTGAAATGGATCCAAATGTTTGCAAAGCATTTAAAACTTCTTACATGGAAAATTCAGTATAAACACTAAGAAATAATAATCCCCGAGCCTCCATAGAAAAAAAATGCATACAAATTCAAAGTGGTTTTCAAACATTATTTCATTAATCCTTACAAATCCCCTGTGAAGTAGTATTATTAAAGAGCAAACTGACAATTGTGCTATAATCTGGTCAAGTAAAAGAACAATATCTTAGACGAGATAATAGCAGACTTATCTGCCACAAGGGAGGGCTGAATATTCAAAGGCCATGCTAGTCGGAAATAAATAGGAAATTTCATCTCAGGTGGCTTCAAAATGAGGGGTGGAAATGAGGCTTTGGCTGCCACCCTGGGACTCTCCAAAGGAGGGAGGGGAGATTTACGAGCGGAGTTTCCAGAACACATGCATCATTCATGGCCTCTAATTTTTCATGCATAAATGTTTGAGCTGATATTTAAGATTTAGGAAATCTTCTGGGAGGGAATTACAATGTTTTCCTAAGGAGTGAAAAAACCACTGTCCTAGATGATTTTTTTTCTTCATAGAAGGTAGTGAAAAGATACCAAATTTTTTTTTTTCCTACCAGAGCTAAAAAGGTAGGTAAGGTTGAGACTATGGAAATATGGCCATTTCAAAGAACCCCGGCCCCAGCCACTGGTCATCATCCTTATTCTAACCAGCTTTCAGAGACATCTGACCACATACTCTATCCCGGGACACTGATCCCACATTCTATCTAGGAGGCAAATTAAGCAGGTAATTGAACAAAGGAAGCCAACCCCTGAGCACGGAAGCAAAGGTTACATCCGGGTTTGGACTTGCACAGAGATCCTAAGCTCTATTGGATGAGAGAAGGAAGTGAGAAGACATTGCTTGCCCAGCCCAGCCTTGAAGAGTTTCTTAAGCCTGAAATTCCAACACTGGAGATTTTTTTGGTTTGCAAGAATCTCCAAGTGACTTTCTTTAAAATCCAAATACTTCTAGACAGGTGAGGGGTTGCACCTCCTAACTAATCACCAACATCTTAGTATAAAAGTTTGTCTCAACAATCATACTCCATCGTCTTGTGAGATTACTGAGAGAAGAACTGGGTATGGCAGGTTCCTAAACATGCAGTGGGAACTAGGAAGGGGGAGAAGAACAAAAAAGAGATGTGGTGGGTGTGGCTGGACAACTCTAAAAATTATTTCTGCCCGTTTCGTTACTCTGTCAGATGGGCTACAATACAGGTTAACCTCATTCAGTGAAGCAGCAGTACCAGTAGTTTACAGATTAACTTTATCTGGTGAAGCATCAATATAGCTAAACCATTTTAACATTTGATACCATGACCCAACTGGCAAATACAATCTTGCACTCAGAAACTCTCTTGCAGGGTTCTACTGAGGATGTTTTCATTATCACAAAGAAAAACAACTTTTAAAGACTGATAACTTTAAAAAGAACCCAGCTTTTCTGCATGACCTAGTCCCAGATTCACAACTCAACACTCCTTCAATCACACCTACATCCAATTTCTTATAGCTCCCCAAATAAGCCAGTCCGCACACCTCCTCTGCACAGGCTGTTCCTTTGGTATAGAATGACCCTTCATGGGTGGCCCTTTCCACTTGGCTAACCACTGTTATTCATTCAAAACTAAACTCAAGCCTACCTCTTCCAGGAAGCCTTCCCTGACTCCCCAGACTATGTGAGGGTCCTCTCCTATACCCCGAAGCACTTGTCGCTCTGGGTTGTAATTATTAGTTCTCAGTTTCTTCCTCTGGATCATAAGCAGAACAAGTGGTCTCCATCTTGGCATTCCCAGGTGAGACCCAGTTCCTGGCACCTAGGAAATGCTGACCAAACCAGTATTTATTGTGAATGAGCTTTTTTTTTTTTTTTTTTTAAACCTGTTAAATTTGCTGACTTAAAAACAAAAAAAAACTCAGCTCTGGTGAGGATGAGTTGAAGCACTCATCTTCTACTTTGTTGTGGAATTATGCATCGATTCAAGGCCCTTGGAAAGCCAGCTGGCAAGATGAATCACATCAATAGTAACTTTAGAGACTTTGACCCTGGCACTTCTCTCATGAGAATCCCTCTTCAAGAAGTAATATAAACCACGAAAAGTGACTGCCATGAAGATATTCAGGGCAGCATTGCTGAAAATGGAAAATACCTGGCAAGGTCTATTACTTAAAATAGAACATGAACTTAAATGTCCAATAAGAAAGGAGTGGTTAAATTGCAATCTTATGCAATATTTTGCAAATGTTAAAAATCATGGTCATGAAAAACTATGTTAAATGTGGGAATAGAACATTAAATAAAAAAAAATGTAATGTGTATAAGGTGATTATGAGCATGTAAAATAAAAATAATAGCTAACACGACATGCAGCCTCACTTTAACACTTTACATGTATTAACTCCTTCAATTTTCACAATAACCCTGTGTGGTAGGTACTGACAAAGATGCTCTCCTTGACCAAATTCTGGGCAGGCTCTTCTGAGTTCTCTTTCTAACTAGGCCCTATCACGGGATCCCTTGTCCTTTTCTGTAGAATCCAGTTCTCGTTTAGCCAGAAGCCCTCATCATTTGATCACCTTCAATATCTGGCTGGGCTCCTCATCCTCCACCATCCCCCCCCCGCCCAGTGATGTCTGATCAGCCTGATCTGCTTTCAGCAAGAATCCTGTTAAGTTAGTTTAGCCAGAACCTTCCAGGTGCCCCGACTGTTTCCTCTCAGTAGTTTTCTACCACTGCCCCTCACCCTGCTACTTGGCTGCAAAGTCTCACCTTTCCTTGTATTCAGAGTTGAGCCCAATCTCTCAGTGTGGTAGCAACCCCTTGAATAAAGCCTGCCTTACCTTTCTTTAATAAATGTCATGAATATTTTAAGTGTTATTAATATCTCCGTTTTATACATAATGGGGGCAGAAGAAGTGAGATGTTAAGTAACTTCCCCTAAATCATATAGCTGCTAAGTGACAGAACCTGAATTTGAACCCAGTCTGTGACCAGAGACTGTGCTTTTCACCATTATGATTTAAACTTCGTCCAGAGTTTGGAAGAAAATGAGCAAAATGCCACTGTTTTTCAAGGTTGTGAAAATATAAATGAATTTCTTTTTTCCCTCTATTTAAAATTTTCTATAACACGCTTGTATTATCTTTACGACAAGCAGTATTTTAAATAAAAAACTTAAAAATTCAATTATACTGTGGAAACCTTCAAATGTCTACTTGCAAAGCATGTTTACAATAATTGTTCAGTTTTTAAAAAACATTCTGGAGCTCTCTTGAATTAAGATGTTTAAACACTGAGTTACCTGATATGCACACAGATACACATAAAGGTATAATTGCATTTCTGCTCATGCGCTTTTTTTACTTTTCAATAAAGCACATTCACTGTAATGTGTAGCATATGGGATTAGATGCTTTTATCCTAGTAAGACTCTTCACAGAAAGAAATCAATTCACTAGTCAGGGAAAAAAATCCTTTGTCAAACCATGTGCCCTGCTTTCAGTTTGCACGCTATGTTCACTGCACTGCTGGAGGCCAAGGGTGGGGAGAGCATGTGATGGGGAAAGGGTCCTCCCTCTGCTTCGACACCACCCTGCTGTGGCTGGCAATCAGAAACGCTAGCCAAGTTCGGGGGCATTGTTCAGGTGGAGCTGTGGGAGGGGAGACTAACGTTATGCCCATTTCTGGGACACAAGGAAGGGTACCCTTAACTTTCCTTCAGGTTCACCTGATTTGAGGTCTTTCTTTTTTCTTTTTAGGGCCGCACCCGTGGCATATGGATGTTCCCAGGCTAGGGGTCCAATCAGAGCTGCAGCTGCTGGCCTACACCACAGTTATAGCAACCCGGGATCCAAGCCGCATCTGTGACCTACACCGCAGCTCATGGCAATGCCAGATCCTTAACCCACTGAGCAAGCGTAGGGATCGAACCCATGTTCTCATAGATACTAGTCGGGTTTGTTACTAATGAGCCATATTGGGAATTCCAGAGGTCTTTTCTAAAAGTGAACCAACGCTGCAGAACTCCTTGAGCTCTTGCACAAAAATGTTTCTGTGTTACAAAAGGAGGTTTAATGTCTGTAGGTGAGTGACAGTGATTCCAAAGGGGGGAGGGCAGTGGAAAGAGGGGAAATGTGGTGGGTGGAGGGAAGACCTTTCTTTCATTCTGGTGTTCCCATCTGCGGGAGGGAAGGGCAGACCTTGGTTTGGAGGAACGATTCCTGTGGAGTGGCCTGAGAACGAACATCAAGGCCACCATCACCATCTCTCAACACCTAAGAGTCACTATCCCTGTGTTCTGCCCCAGCCCCTACTCCCAGGCACTCTAAATAGATGTTCATTCAGCTGACATTTAGGGGGAGTGTTCACTGTGGGCAGAGGTGAGGTGGGGTGCCAACACCCTCTGGACGAGGGTCAGATTAACAACCAGGGAGGGAGAAGGTAAGCAGTAGTCCCACACTGTTTAGGATTCATAGTTGCCAACAGGAGTGGTGTGGAGAGAGGAATCTGATTCTTCACCATCTGTGGGAAGGAGGCCCCTGCACTTTGTGTTCCATGGAAGAAGGGAGTGTGTGCTGGGTTGGGGCATGTACTGGGGGTTTTACGGTCCACGTGGGGAGCTAGGATAAGGCCAGGGAGGGCTTTGAGGACCCTTCAAGCTGTTTTTTGTTGTTGTTGTTGTTGTTTTTGTTGTTATTGTTTTTTGTTTTTTGCTTTTTAGGGTCACTCCCATGGCATATGGAGGTTCTCGGGCTAGGGGTCCAATTGGAGCTGCAGCTGCCAGCCACAGCCACAGCCACAGCCACAGTAATGTGGGATCTGAGCCTCATCTGCAACTTACACCACAGCTCATGTCAATGCTAGGTCCTTAACCCACTGAGTGAGGCCAGGGATCGAACCTGCATCCTTATGGATGCTAGTCAGATTCATTTCTGCTGAGTTACGAAGGGAAGTCCCCAGGCTGCATATTAAACAAGGGTTTCCCAAGAGAGGCAAGACAGATGAAGGTATTTCTATACAAAGGCAAAGAAATGAGAAGCAGCACTGGGCTCTGGAAAACTGCTAATAATACATATAATAGACTGAATGTTTGTGTCCCTTCAATCCCTGTGTTGAAGCCCTAACCTACCATGTGATGGTATTAGGAGGTAAAGCCTTTAAAAGGCTGTTAGATTTAGATGTGGTCATGAGGATAAGGCTGTCATGATGAGATTAGCAACCTTATGAGAAGAGGAAGAAAGAGGAGCTCTCTCTTTCTCTACCACGTGAAGACCCAGAGAGAAGGAAACCAGCTGAAGGCCAGGAAGAGGGCCCTCACCCAAAACCTGACCATGCTGACACCCTGGTCCTGGACTTCCCAGGCTCCAAAATTGTGAGAAATAAATGCCTGTTGTTTAGCCACCTGTCTATGATATTTTGTTACAGCAGTCCGAGAAGACCATGGCAGTATGCTTTTTTTTACTCTACTTTTCTGCTTCAAACATGACCATCTTCCAGTAAGAAGGCCTCCATCTCTGAGAGATGATGGTGGAGGTCCAAGGATTAGGGGAGACTGCAGTGAAAAGAAAGTTCCTTTTATTCCTTCCCCAGCTGTGACATCCCGACACCCAGGGGATCCTCCAAACCACCTGCAATCTTAGACCTGCTTCTGGGAGCCTGGCTGCAGTTTCCAAAAGAGAAAGATACCAGTGTCAGGTAATCATGCTCATCATACCCTAATGATGCTTAATATCAGGCATCACAGTGCCTCTGAGGCCTGGCTGACGCACAGAGGTTCGGCTGGGCGAGACGCTCTCCGGAAGGCAAACAGCAGCCTTTTCCAGACCACCACGGCTCTGTTTCATAAAAGATTTCTCTGTAGTCCAATTATAACAGAAAATTCTCTGTTCTCTGGCCAAAGCCGCCCTCTACACAGAATCCAGAGAGGATAACACATCATTGCATGCATTCTAAAGCAGGGCTGTTTGCAGGGAAGAATGCGTGCCTGCTCTCCACTCCCTCTCCCCTCAAACACTGCTCGCTGTGGATGCTGCAAATTTCTACATTAGAAGGCAGGTAGCCTATTTCCGTCCCACAATTTAGCAAATGAAGATGATTATTATCTTTGTGTCATGTGAACTGCCGTGGGCCAGGGAATTGTGAAGCATTTGGTCCATCCAACTTAAGTCTCGTTTCTTGCACATGTGTCTCTGGCTGGTTTACGGCTAAGACTCCAGCAGGAGAGAGGAATGAGAAGGCATGTGTCGCGTCTTGTTTATTATAAGACAAAGATGTCCTAGGACCTTTCGAAGTGGGGAAGAGGGCGGAATGATGAATACTTCAAGTTCTTCTGAATCAAATATGAATTGAACTGTAATCAGGGTTTAAAGTAGATGGCTGCATAATAAGTGCTAAACAATTCATCTTTCTGTCAGATGGCAGAAAGTAATTTATTCATTACCATTTAAGCAAGAAGAGATCTTGTGTGTTTAAAGACAGAAAAGTTTAGCGAGTTCCATTTTTGATGGCCCTGCAAAGGGCCCAAGTTGAAAGAAAGTGCTGAAAAAAGGGAAAAAGAGTGAAGTAATCTTTAGAGCATCAAACCTTGATTTGGCTTGGGAAATATCATTAATTCTCTTTCAGTATTCAGTGGAGAAATCAACAGGGCTTAGTTGAAAAATTCTTCAAATGAAGAATTAGTAAATTCGGTAAAGCTTCATCTTACTTTATGCATCTCAGGCAGTCCCTAAACAATCATGTGTAAAGTTAAAAAGCATGTATTAAGATCTATTCTTTTCCCTTTGACTTCCATTATGATTTCTGAGATATGTTTCTTTGAGACCCCAAAATACAATAAAAGCACCATTTAGTTCTCTCATGATTTACTGTAAGGATTCTGCCTTTGTCAACATGCAATCTATGAGCATTAAATTGTCCCACAAAACCGTAAGAAAAATTTATGCTTTTCTATATAATCTTAGCACATTCAGGATGAATCGCATGTATTCTCCATTAAAACATATTATACAGCTAATTTTCACTTTACTGCAATTTTTCGTGACTCCATGGGACTTAAGTGTATAAGCAGCCATAGTTACCAGGAGAATGCTTCAGGATTTCAGCCAAATCTCTGAGCTGGAGGAACCATATGGCAGAATTTTCTTGGACAGAATTCAGTTGTACCATTTCACAAGTATTATACTGTATTCATTTGTTATTGCATAGCAAATACTATGTTGTTATAAAGAAGCCGGTGTACAGTTCTGTTTTACAACTGCGTAGAATTCTGTTTAAAACGCTTGAGTCAGAAAAAAAAAAAAAAGTCTGGATACCTTAATAACTAAAATCAAATCCTTGGCAGACACCAGACTGCAAAACCTGTTTGCTAAAATGGTTTCTCTGTAATCCTGAGCAATTCGATGCAAATAACTTTTAAATTAGTGAAGCTTTAAAGGAGAAGCTATCCAAATACCAAAAAACCTGTTTAAAAAAGACCATAATAAAGGAGCTACATAATACAGATTAAGTATGCTCAAGACTCTGTAATTGGTCTCTGCACAGAAGCACACCCCCAGAGGATGATCCCGTGCATGGCGATGGATCACTTTTTCTAAGGTAAGGAAGATGAAAGGAACCAAAATAAAAATGGAGCTTTAGCCTGCTGTGGAAGGGTTTAGAAGGCAAAGTTACATGCTTTCTATGATAAGCTGCAAGTTTTTGTTTAAATAGGGCACACAGCACTCTGTCTAGTTATGTGCATGCTGCAGCAATGGAGTCAGAGCCAGACATGGGCAACCTGGGAGAATTTCCCCCTCAGACACATTTCTGGTGCCTAAGAAGACACACATTCAAAGCCAATCCACAGGACTACTACCTATTAAAATAATTTGTCATATCAAATGTTTTAGACCTTATTATATTTTACAGAATAACTCGATACAAGTCTAGAAAGTTCAAGAGTCTAAGAAAAGAATGGAGAAAGTAGAAAATTGCTTTTTAACCACAGGTGTTTTTTCAAGCAGACATTTATGATAGTGAACAGATGTACAATTGCCTACAACAGGAATTTTGTTTGAACCTTTCTTGAAATGGAATATTGAATTTCCCCACATAGTAGTCAGAGTTTTCTTTCAGGGTTTTAAAGCTAAGGTTTATAGGAGAATCTTAAATTGAGTAATCTTATTAAATTGTTCTTGTAATTCTTTCTGTTACATCAACCACAGATCCCAAGAAACCACAACAAGGCATTGCTGTCCACTTAGTAAACATTATCTATTTTTCAACAACAACATCTAATATTATTGAGTTGCCAGGCACTATGCAAAGTCCTTTGACCATGATTGCTGTTAATCCTGCTAACAACCCTCTGAGTTGAGCTCTGCTATTATTCCCACTTTATAGATGGAGTTTTAGAGCAGTAAGTCACACAGCCTCAGGTGACAGGTTGGGAATCGAGTGCAGGTCAGCCTGACTCCATACCCATAGTTTTAACCAGTAAGCTCACTGAAAACAAGCTGACCCTGAAGAGGTCGCCTCATATTCCTAGATCTATAAAATGATGGGCGTACCTTAGAGGCAGTAGTGTACCCAACAAATGTAGTTCCCATTCTGGGAAAGGGCTTTAATAACGAATAGTAAAGCCTTATTTTTTTGGTAGTTTATGTCAACTATCTTCTTCAGGCACCACAACTACAATTCAGTGTCTAGACAGAAACCTGACTGAGTGTTAATGGCCGCATGTAGCTTAAAGTGCTGGCGATGACATAGAAAAGGGTGAGGTGAAAGCCCACTGGTTGGGGAATTGTTTGTGGATACAAGGAAGGAACCCTGAGTGGACTGCAGATATTCCTCTTGCAGTATCTTCTTCTTGCAAAGAAAGAAGAAAATAAAACAGAAGCTAAAATGCGACCTTAGGAATTTTCTGATATTAATGGAGCCATCATGGATAAGGAATTTTCTTTTATTTTTTTTTTGAAACTGATATTAAGCCTAACTACAGGATCTCTAATTTCAAGTACTAGGGAGTTATATGGTAGCTCAAGGACTTTGAACCCCAAACTACCATATATAAGAAAAAAATGTTAAGATTTTATTGAAAGCAGAGAAGGAAAAAAGAGATGGAATCCGGATTGGCAATTTTTGAGTACCTGAGTATACTAGGTATTTACAATTTTCTTTCTTTCTTTTTCTTTTTCTTTTTTTTTTTTCTTTTTGTTGTTCTTTTTCAGGCTGCACCAGTGGCATATGGAGGTTCCCAGGCTAGGGGTCAAACCACAGCCACAGCAACACAGAATCTGAGCCACATCTGCGACCTCACACAGCAACGCCGGATCCTTAACCCACTGAGCAAGGCCAGGGATCGAACCTGCATCCTCATGGATGTTAGTCAGATTCGTTTCCGCTAAGCCATGAGGGGAACTCCCGGTATTTACAATTTTAATATAATTTTAAAATATTGTTCTTAAGGACAGCATAAAAATGTTAGAGCAATCCTCCTAGATTAATGCTTTGCTAATTTAATAAACATATATAGGAAGAAATATCTACTACAGTTATCCTAGGTATCTTTTGAAATTTGTTTATCTGTGTCTTTGAGGAACTTCGGCATTCACATTGCATGACTCAGCCTAGCTACCTACTGATACCTATTTTTTGAGCTAACTTGATAAGCCCCAGCACCACACTGGCCATCATTAATCAAGGGTCCATTATTAATCCCCCTATAGATGTATTTAGGTATGATTTGTATAGTACATGGTATTTTAGGTTCTTTGTGCAAGATGAAGATATAGAAATGTACATTTTCAAGATATTCAAATTCGACAGCTAATTCAGCAGGCCTATAGATAAAGTGAAAAAGTGAAACTGCACTAAATACACACAAATTATATAAAAAAGTGAATATCAAGTTCTTAGAATTATATATAGAGCCTTAAGATTTAAAAGTACTAATGCCTTCTCTACATCATAAATGTTGTTCATTAAGATTCACTTAAGAAAATTTTTCATTAATAGGTATCATTGAACAAGTGATGAATTTGGCTCCTGGGCCATATCTCATGAAGATAATGCAGACTAAGTCTAACACTTTAACAAGTCAAAGGAAACCTAGCCTTTATCATCATTCCAGGCAGGAACTCTAAGCAATTATAAATCCAAGAGAATTTAGATCAATAGGCAGGAACTCTAAGCAATTATAAATCCAAGAGAATTTAGATCAATCAGGGAAATTTTGCTGCCATGGATAAGCCCCTACTTCCGGCTCTGATAATACACGTGAATCCCTGAGAATGAAAATGGAAATCCCAACCAAGGATTGGTTGTGTATTTCTCCAGCAGCTGGGGGGACAGTGGACAAAGGTCCAGGAGAGGAGTTAGAAATCTCAGCTCTGCCAGTTAATAGCTGTGTGACAACTCTGCAAATTAGCTAACCTCTCTGAGCTTCTTCCTTTTTTAAATCTCTGAAACTGAGAAAATAATACTTGTCCTGTGCAACTAAAAAGACTATTTGTGCATTAAATGAAAATGGATGTCAAGGTTTTCTGAAAGCTGTAAAACAGGCCTTGAACTCCGCAGCTAACCTGCTTAAGAAAAAAAGTTTAGATCCTGCAGCACAGGTTTCAGTGCCTTACACCATCTCATCCCATCTCATGGGCCCTGTCTCAGTTTCCTCTCCATTGATCCAGGTACCCTCTGCTCCAGCAGCATGAATCAAATCACCCTCTTCTCCCATGTGGCAACTTTGTAAAGCATTTCACTGTGTTTCACATGCATACCATATTTGATTGTCTTAACCCATTGAGGCAGACAGGATAGGGATTATCTTTAATTCGTAGATGAGGGTGAAAATATATGAATTGTACAGGTCTCACACAACCAGTAAGTGGTGGAGTCAGGCGGTGAGTCCAGATCTGTCTCTTAGTGCTATCTCCTGTAGAGAGTTTCTGCATGTCTCCCTGAAGTAGGCAGTAAACTCCTAGAGGGTTGAGACTCCATGCACCTCTATACTGTCTGGTGCAGAGGTGTGCATGAAGTATGAAGTCAATAAAAGTGAGGGATGCTGAACTGAACCTGTGACAGCCAAGAGAGCCAGGTTCTCCTCTCAGGGTGTGAGGCATGCAGCTGCTACAGACTGAATTGTGCCTGCCTCAAAAGTCATACCTTGAAGCCCTAACTCCAACTGTGACTATATTTGGAGATACAGCTTTAAAGAGGTAATTAAGGCTAAATTTAGGTAACTTAGGAGGTAAATAGGGTTAAATTTAGAAAGCAATTAAAGTTAATGTGATTGAGAAGGTAATTAATGGTAAATAAGGTTCAATTAAGGTTAAAAGGGGTTAAGATAAATAAGGTTAAATAAAGTTCAAATAAATAAGGTTAAAGGGTAATGAAAGGGGGCCCTAATCCAGTAGGACTGGTAGCCTTTTTAGGGGGAAGAGATTTCTCTCACTCTCTCCTATGTGAGGACATAGAGAAAAGGTGGCCATTGGCAAGTTAAGAAGAAGGCTCTCACCAGAAACTGACCATGCTGGCACTCTGATCTTGTACATTTAACCTGCAAAACTATGAAAGAAGGGATTTCTGTTGTTTAAGCTCCCTAGGATATGGTTATTTTGTTATGACATCCCTAGCAGACTAAGACAGCAGGGGTACCTGCTGTACCTGGGGCTAGGGGTGAACTGAGTCCATGATGACTTACCTCATGAGTTTAATGGGCTTCATTTCTCACTTCTTCTCTGACAGAATCTGTTTCACCACAGTTGTAGCAATGATCATGTCAAAAATTAGTTTTAGAACAAGAAGGGGCTCCCCTTTGGGTTTGTGCTCGGGAGATACTAGATAGCTTTACCATGTTAAATACTAGTTGTGGGTCAAAGAGGTAGTCTTAAAGGAAATTTAAAAGTATGTTGAACTGAACGAAAATGAAAAAACAGCATACCAAAATTTGTAATTTGTGGGACTCAGATAAACCAATATCCCTGGAAGGGAACTTTTTAGCATCAAATGCTTACCTTAGAAAATACTAAAATTCTTAAATCAGTAACCTATACTTCCAACACACACACACCAAACACAAAAAGAAGGAAAAAATAAACCCCAAAAAAGCAGAAGGATGGGCATAATAAATATAATAGCATAAATCAATGAAATTGAAAACAGAAAAAAAATACAATAATCAATAAAACATGAGCTGGTTCTCTGGAAAAATTAATAAAACTGACAGACTTCCAGCAAGAATAACAAAGAAAAAATTCAAGAAGCAAATTACCAATATGAGGTCTAAAGGGCTCCTACAGATCCTGCAGACATCAAAAGGATGAGATAATACTATAAGTAATTCTACACATACCAGTTTAACAACATAGATAAAATGGGCTAATATTTAAAAACACAAATTATCACAGTTTACCTGATATGAAATAATTAATCTTAATAACTCTGTAACTATTAAGGAAATTGAACTCATCATTTAAAAACTCCCCAAAAAGAAATCTCTAGGCCCAGATGGTTTCACTGGAGAATTCTACCACACATTGAAAGAGGAATTAACACCAATTTTACATAATAACTTCCAGAAAATAGAAGAAAAGATACATTTTCCAATTCGTTTTATAAGGCCAAAACTACACTGATACCAAAACTACACAGACACAACACAAGAAAGAAAATGACAGGCTGATATCCCTCCTGCATATGGAGGCAAAAATCCTTAACAAAACACAGGCAAATAAAACCTAGCAATACATAAAAATAACTATGCACCAGGACCAAGTGGGAATTATTCCAGTGATGCAGAGCTGATTCAATACTCAAAAATTAATCAATATAACACACCATGTTGACAGGTTGGAGAGGAAAAATAACATAATCACTATCAATTGACACAGAAAAAGCAATAGAAAAATTCGATATATATGCATGATAAAAACCCTAGGAAAACTACGAACAGAGGGAAACATCTTCAACTTGATAAAACAAGTCTATAAAAAAAAACCTATAGCTAATGACATATTAACAGTAAAAGACTGAATGATTTACAGGTTGAAAATAGGCAAGATGTCCATTCAAATAATTGCTACCCAATATAGTACTGAAAGTTATAGCAACGACAATAAGGAAAAAATAAAAATTAAAAAGAGGAAATAAAAGGCATATGTATCAAAAGGGAAGAAATAAATTGTCCTTATTTTTATTTTTTATACTAATGGCATTTTTTTTTTCCCACTGTACAGCAAGGGGGTCAGGTTATCCTTACATGTATACATTACAATTACATTTTTCCCCCAGCCTTTCTTCTGTTGCAACATGAGTATCTAGACAAAGTTCTCAATGCTATTCAGCAGGATCTCCTTGTAAATCGATTCTAAGTTGTGTCCGATAAGCCCAAGCTCCCGATCCCTCCCACTCCCTCCCCCTCCCATCAGGCAGCCACAAGTCTCTTCTCCAAGTCCATGATTTTCTTTTCTAAGGAGATGTTCATTTGTGCTGGATATTAGATTCCAGTTATAACTGATATCATATGGTATTTGTCTTTGTCTTTCTGGCTCATTTCACTCAGTATGAGATTCTCTAGTTCCATCCATGTTGCTGCAAATGGCATTATGTCATTCTTTTTTATGGCTGAGTAGTATTCCATTGTGTATATATACCACCTCTTCCGAATCCAATCATCTGTCGATGGACATTTGGGTTGTGTCCATGTCCTGGCTATTGTGAATAGTGCTGCAATGAACATGCGGGTGCACGTGTCTCTTTTAAGTCGAGTTTTGTCCGGATAGATGCCCAAGAGTGGGATTGCGGGGTCATATGGAAGTTCTATGTATAGATTTCTAAGGTATCTCCAAACTGTTCTCCATAGTGGCTGTACCAGTTTACATTCCCACCAACAGTGCAGGAGGGTTCCCTTTTCTCCACAGCCCTCCAGCACTTGTTATTTGTGGATTTATTAATGACGGCCATTCTGACTGGTGTGAGGTGATATATCATGGTAGTTTTGATTTGCATTTATCTTATAACCAGTGATCTAATGGCATTTTTTATTGAAGTATAGTTGATTTACAATAGTATTTTAGTTTCTGGTATATAGCATAGTGCTTCAGTCACTATTTTTGCAGGTTATACTCCATTAAAATTATTACAAGATAATGGCTAAAAACTCTTATGCTTTGTAGTATATTCTTATTGCTGATCTGTTTTATACATAATAGTCTGTAACTGTTAATCCCATTCCCCTAATTTGTCTCTTCCCCCTTACCTCTCTCCTTCGGTAACCACTAATTTATTTTCATTATCTGTTGAGTCTGTGTGTTTTGCATTAACATTCATTCGTATTAATTTTTAGGTTCCACATATGTGATATATAGTATTTGTCTTTTTCTCTCTGACTTATTTCATTAGGCATAATATTCTCTATGCCCATTCACATTGCTGCAAATGGCGGAGCTTCATTCTTCTGACAGGGACACACACACACACATATATACATATATACATATATACACATACATATATCACATTTTCTTAATCCAATGGCCTGTTGATAGGCACTCGGGTTGCTTACATGTCTTGGCTATTATAAACAGTGCTGCTATGAACATAGGAGTGCATGTACCT
The DNA here is from genome assembly GCF_016906955.1 of Phacochoerus africanus. NCBI lineage: Eukaryota > Metazoa > Chordata > Mammalia > Artiodactyla > Suidae > Phacochoerus > Phacochoerus africanus. The sequence goes on along the minus strand of NC_062548.1, from coordinate 114,175,409 downwards.
TTTTGAATTAGTGTTTTCATTTTTTTCCAGGTATATACCGAGGGGTGGAATTGCTGGGTCATATGGTAGTTATATTCTTAGTTTTTAAGAGTCTCCATGTTGTTTTCTACAGTGAGAGTGTTCAAGGGTTCCCTTTTCTCCACATTCTTTTGTTATTTGTAGATTTTTGATGACAGCCATTCTGACAGGTGTGAGGTGCTATCTCACTGTGACTTTGATTTGCATTTTTCTAATAAGGTGATGAGCATTTTTTCATGTGCCTGTTAGCCATCTGCATGTCTTCTTTGAAAAATGTCTATTCAGGTCTTCTGACCATTTTTTTGATTGGGGTGTTCATTTTTTTGATATTGAGTTGTCTGAACTGTTTATATATTTTCCCCTTCTTTCTTTCATCCTTTTGGGCCACATGTGCAGCATATGGAAGTTGCCAGGCTAGGGGTCAAATCAGAGCTGCAGCTGCTGGCCTACGCCACAGCCACAGCAATGTGGGATCCAAGCCACATCTGTGACCTACACCACAGCTCACGGCAACACCAGATTCTTAACCGAGTGAGGCCAGGGATCAAACCTGTATCCTCATGGATACTAGTCGAATTTGTTACCACTGAGCCACAATGGGAAATTCATGTTTATGTAGTTTAGATATTAACCCTCTGTCAGTCACATCATTTGCAATACTTTCTCCCATTCTGTAGGTTGTCTTCTCATTTTGTCAATGGTTTCCTTTGCTGTGCAAAAGCTTTTGTTTGTTTATTTTTGCTTTTATTTCTTTTGCCTTCGGTGAAAGATTATTGCTACAAAAAATTATTGCTACAATTCATGTTAAAGAGTGTTCTGCCTATGTTCTCTTCCAGGAGTTTTATGATTTCCAGTCTTACACTTACATGTTTAAACCACTTTGAGTTTATTTTGTAAGTATACGGTATGGGGGAATGTTTTAATCTCATTGTTTTACATGTAGCTGTCCAGTTTACCCAGAATTACTTGTTGAAGTGGCTGTCTTTTCTCTGTTGTATAAGCTTGTCTCCTTTGTCATAGATTATTTGATCATAAGTGTGTGGGTTTATTTCCAAGCTCTCTTCTGTTCCAATGATTTGTTTTTGTGCCAGTATCACACTGTTTTGATTACTGGAGTTTTGTAGTATACAGCCTGAAGTCTGAGAGTGTTATACCTCCAGTTTTGTTCATTTTCTCAAGATTGATTTGGGAATTCAGGGTCTTTTGTGGTCCCTAGATTAATATGCAGTAATATTAATTTCTGCATATTAATCTTATATCCTGTGATTTTGCTGAATTCATTTACCAGTTCTAATAGTTTTGGTGTAAAAACTTTTCTATACAAAGTATTATTTCACATTCTAATAAAGTATCATTTCATCTGCAAATAATGACTGTTTTACCTCTTCCCTTCCAATTTGGACAGTTTTTAATATTTCTCTTATTTGACTGCTATAGCTAGGACTTCCAACATTATGTTAAAAAGAAGTGGTGATAGAGTTCCCGTCGTGGCGCAGTGGTTAACGAATCCGACTAGGAACCATGAGGTTGCGGGTTCAGTCCCTGCCCTTGCTCAGTGGGTTAAGGATCTGGCGTTGCTGTGAGCTGTGGTGTAGGTTGCAGACGCGGCTCGGATCCCGCATTGCTGTGGCTCTGGCGTAGGCTGGTGGCTGCAGCTCCGATTCGACCCCTAGCCTGGGAACCTCTACATGCCGCGGGAGCGGCCCAAAGAAATAGCAAAAAGACAAAAACAAAAAAAAGAAGAAGAAGAAGAAGAAGTGGTGAGAGTGGGCATCCTTGTCTTGTTCCTGAATTTAGTGGGAGGGCTTTTAGCTTTGAATCATTGAGTATGATGTTGGTTATAGATTTGTCATAAATGGCCTTTATTGGGGTTGAGATATGTTTCTTCTATACCTACTTTGATGAGAGATTTTATCATAAATGGATGGTGGATTTGACTTTATTTTTATTTTTATTTTCTTTTTATGGCTGTACCTGTTGGCAGGAAATTCCTGGGCCAGTGGTCAGACTGGAGCTGCAGCTGTGGCATATGCTATAGCCACAGCAACACCAGACCTTAGCAGCATCTGTGACCTATGCTGATGCAGCTTGCAGCAACGCTAGATCCTTGACCCAGGGATTGAACCTGCATCCTCACAAAGACTATGTCAGGTTCCTAACCCGTGAAGCCACAATGAGAACTTCCAACTTTATTTTTAGACAACATGAGTGTCTACAAAGAAAATCCCAAGGAATCTCTATATATAAAATAAGTGAATTTAACAAGGTTGTAGGGTACAAGATCAACATACAAAAATCAACTGTATTCCTCTTTACCAGCAATGGATATGTGGGCATTAAAATTAAAAATACACTATCATTTACACTGCTCGAAAATTTAAACACTTATGTATAAATCTAACAAAACTTGTACGTAGCTTTCATGCTGAAAACTACAAAATGTTGATTAAAAAAATAAAAAAAGATGCAAATAAGTGAAGTGACATATCGAGTTCACGGATTAGAAGACTCAAAATAGTAAAGATGCTAATTTTCCCAAAATGATATATAAGTTTATTTATAGTGGGAACACAGAGAATGTCAAGTTCTAATCCTTGGAATCTATACGGTAAATATTACCTTAGAAGGAAAAAGAGTCTTTGCAGATGTGATTAAGTTAAGGATTGTGGCCTGGGGAGCTCATTGTGGATTATCCAGGTGATAAGATAAATCCAAGTAAAAGTGTCCTTATTAGAGAGTGGCAAAGGGCAATTACACACACACAGAGAAGAAGGTGATGTAATGACAGAAGCAGAGATTGGAGTGATGTGACCAAGGAGTGCTAGAAGCCACCAGAGCTAGAGACAGGAAAACGATTCTTCTCTTAGAGCCCCCTGAGGGAGACTAGCACTACTGACACCTTTTTTCGGATTTCTGTCCCCTAGAGCTCTGAGAGAACACATTTCTATCATTTAAGCCACAAAGTTTGTAGTAACTTGCCTAGCAGCCACAGGAAATTAATACAAAGTTTAACACAATTCCTAGCAAAATCCTAAGAAGATTTTTGCAGATATAAACAAGATTATTAAGTTCCTAGAGAAAGAAAAAAGAACTAGGACAGCTAAAACACTTTTAAAGGAAGAATAAGGTCGGCAGAATCACTCTAGCTGATTCCAAAGTACTATATAGCTATAGCAATCAAGATTGTGTGGTGTTGGTGGAGGGAGAGACACAGATCAATGGAACAGAGTGAGAACGCAGAAACAAACTCAACACAACATATGCCAATATTCTTGACAAAGGTGCTAAAGCAATTCAATGGAAGAAAGACAGCCTTTGCAAATGGTCTTGGAGCAATCGTATATCTATTATCTCAAAATAGATCATGACTTATGAAAGATATAAAACCATAACACTTTCAGAAAAAATACAGGAGAAAATTTGGAGTTGTGGGGTAAGGCAAAGAGCCTTAGACTTTACACCAAAAACACTATCCATTAAAGGAAAAATGGTAAGTTGGATTTAATCAAAATTAAAAATTCTGCTCTACGAAAGACCCTGTTAAGAGGATAAAAGTATAAGCTCTGGGAGAAAGTATTTGCAAACCACATAGCTGAGAAAAGACTGATATCTAGGCTATATAAAGAATCTCAAAATTCAAAAGTAAAAAACAAACAGTCCACTTATAAAACAGGTAAGGAGACAGGAACAGACATTTCACCAGAAAGAATACATAGATAACAAACAGACACATTAAAGATGTTAAACATCATTAACCATTATGGAAATGCAAATTAAAACCACAAGGAGATATCGTTATGTGCCTACCAGAATTGCAAAATTTTAAAAAGTGATGATACCAAAGGCTATAAAGGATACATAGAAACTATAGCACTCCTACACTACTGGTGGGAATGTAAGATGGTCCAGCCACTCCAGAAAATAGTTTGTCACGGTTCATAAAACACTAAATATGTAATTATCACAGGACCTAGCAACTGAACTCTTAAGGAATTTATCCCAGAGAAATGAAGGCATGTTCACAATAAAACCTATATTTGAATGTTTAGAGCACACAGCCCTAAACTGAAACCCTCAATGTTGTTTAAGAAGTAACTGGTTAAACAAAATGTGGTATACCTATAGCATGGAATACTACTCAGTAGGAAAAAAGAATGAACTATTGCTATATGTGGCAATTGGAGTGAACCTCCATAGAATTCCTGGTGAGTGAAAAAAGCCAATCGCAAAAGTTTATGTACTATATGCTTCCATTCACCTAGGCTTGTTGAAATAACAAGTTATAGAAATGGAGAAATGATTAGGGTTGCCAGGGTAAAGGAAAAATGGGAATGGAAGGGAAGTGATACAACTATAAAAGGTTGATATGAAGCATTCTTATGGTATTGAAATTGTTCTGTATCTTAACTCTATCAATTTCAATATCCTAGTTGTGATACTATACTTCAGTTTTAAAAGATGTTACCATTGGTGCAAACTGGGTAAAGGGTTAATGGAATCTTCTGTATTATTTCTTACAACTGCATGTGAAATCTATAATTATCTCAAAATTAATAGTTTAATTAAAAATATACAGTTGCTGTTAAAATTTAACCTGGGAATTAAATCCAATACAGAAGTTGAAATAAACCTGAAGAAAAAAATCATATGTAAGCCAATGAAGCGAGTGGAGAGAACTAATGTTCAAATTAGATCTTTATGGAGGGCTATGAAATTCATTCTTCTTTATTGACTCCATTCTCACTAAAGGGGGACCTCAAACTTAAGACTTATAGAACTCATCTGACCATGGCTGGCATCTCAGCAATGACAGAAAATGGAGGCAGGAAACTTACTTACAACACGACCAAGGGGAACCTCTGCTTTCTTGCCTACAAGGTAGCAATAATAATGTCTACTATGCCAGCTTTTTGTGAAGCTCAACTGAGATAAAACTTCTAAAGGATCCAGAATGTAACAGTTCCTCAATACATAGCAACTTTTGCCAGTATCAATAGTCAGTGATTAGAATTCACCTTGAAGAAGCATCTCTCACCCAGAAGGATGCTATGGATAAACCTATGTCTGTGTCTATCATATATATCCATCTAATTTTTAAGAGGCAATGATTACGACATCCAGAATAGCCTAGAGTGTCAGGAAACTTGTTTGTGGCAAAAACAAAACACCAAAGATGACAGGAAGGAGGGAGGAGATGGAAGTGGGTTGGGACTGGGGCATCTTCACTGAAGCAAGGGGCTCAGTAAGATTTCTTCTCTCCTCTTTTGCTTGCTTCTGAGTCCTTTCCCAGCTCACATGTGACAGCTCATCATCTCACCCATTGAGCAGACTGCTTTTTGCCTCAAGCTTTTCCTGCTCTCATGTGATCTTGCCAGCAGACTACAGAAGTTCAGCCTTGTTGGGCTCAGAAAATCTGAATATAATCCTGGCACCAACTCTCACTAGTCAGGTGATGTTGGGCAAGTCTCTGAGCCTTGCTTTAACCATATATAAAATGCAGATAATGAGCGTAGTTCACGGGTGGATACAAGAGTTAAATCAGCTCCTGTGAGGTACATACGGTGCATCCAGCAGTCAGTACACGTGGAACATTTGCTCACTCCTACTTCCCTTAGAGATGGAAATGGATTCCTAAAGTAAATAAGGTTTCCAGTGCGATGTTGGACACGTAAGGAGATTGAAAAGTAGGTGAAATTACAGTATTGCCTACAAAACACTCTAATTCTAACCTTGTAATAGATGACTTATGCCAATGAAAATCTTGCTTTCACATGGGATTTCAGGACAGATTACAAGTCTCACTCTATTTAGCCACTCTCCACAAAAGGATTCGGGCTCCAAGGGGAGGGTCACTCAAGGGTCACTCAAGGATAGCTATGGCAAGAGATCAGAAACAAAATCACCTCAACAAGCAGTCCCCAGAAGGGTTACCTCTCCTAGAAGCTCTGCCATGCCTTTTTGTGACTAAGGAACACCCTTGCCAGCAGGGCTATTCATGGCTCCTGCTAATATCACCTGCAGAAAGGAACCTTCTGGACTTTAAAGGAATATATCTCAGAGTCTCATGAATTTCTTTCTTTCATATACCTCCCCGCCTCATTCCACTAAGGATTTGAGGAAGCTTACAAGACTTCATACCCTAAAATAGAAAACTATAAATAATTTAATAAATCAGGAGCAGAGAAAATATATTTAGAATAGAAAATCAAGATAGGGCAAAGCTATATTGCAAGTATGCAAGCCATAGGCTTCTAGTTACAAAAGTTGAGCTGTGAATGTGGCTCTGAGCTTCCTGGCAGCAAAAGCTAAGAGAGAAAAATGTAGTACAGAAATCCAGTGGACCTAAGGAAAACACCAGTTTCTCAAGGATGCAAAGGTCTTCCCAACATTAAGTCTAAAAAAGCCATTTCTTAGGTGGGTCTTTCCACTGGGGACACAGAGTGCTGTACCAAATGGCAACCTCAACAACATCTCTGCAAAAGTCTAGTTTTGGGCTCTATGTAGCTTCACTTATGTATCCTCCAAGAGTAAGACTGGGACAATAGTTCCACGAAATGAAGATCTAGTATGCTGGGTCTTGATGTTCAATTTAGGGATAAAATATTTTAATCACTTACAGTTTTTAAAAACGTGTTTTGGGGGAGATACAGATACTGGGAAAAGGAGGGCAGTCCTTCCCTCAGAGAACTAGCGAGGAGGAGGCCCAGTGCCTTCATTTCTCCTAGGTCTCCAGGATTCTGTACGGTCAGTTCAAGTTCCCGGTGATTCTTGCACTCATTCCTCCAGCAACTATTAAGCCAGGTATGTGTCGGACAATGAGGAATTAGTTTTGAAAGGACAACCATGTCCTTTGGGGACTTATCATGAGGGAGGGAAGAAAGATAATGAGCAAGTAATGACCACTGTAGTCACTGTTACCAGTGGAGAAGCACCAGGTGTTACGGAAGAGACTGACTGGGAGTGTTGATTTAGTCTCATGGTCGGGGAAAGTTCTCTGAGAAACAGAAATTTAAGCTGAGAGTTGATAACTGAGCTAGTGCCCTGTGGGGCGCCTAGGCACACAAGCCTTTCTGTGTCCCCCATTTGCTTGTTTTTGGGGAATAAACTTCAGCCTTCCTGACTTTCCCTGGGTTCCAAAGGCAGGTTCAAACAGTTGCTAATCAGGGAAGGGAGGGAATACAGAGACCAGAAAGAACCAATCAAGAAACAATAGTGCGGCTTTGGGGGCATGGTCCTGGTCCCTCCCCAAGGAATATGGGTAACAATATCTTTGAGTTCTTCTGCAGAAGTAAACCCCCAACAACTGAAAGATGTTAATGAAGCATTCTCTATTCTGGAAAGAAGGCCACCAGACCACTGAACACCAGCTTTGAAAACAATGCAAGCTTGCCTCTACCCTGGTCCTTATCTGCAGCCCTATTTTTCACTCTCAAAACTATAAAACCACCTCCCAATCTCTCCTAAGGGGGCACAGTCTTTAAGGCATTAGCCTGCTTTGACCCTCCTTTGCCTGGCAAAGCAATAAAGCTATTTTTTTCTCCTCACCCAAAACTCTGTCTCCACCTTTCTATTTGGCACCGATGACAGAGGCCGAGTTCCAGCAACGAGCTGAAGGAGGAGGAGAATGTAGCTGGGGAAAAATCTGACAAACAGGGAGAAGAGCATCTATAAAGTCTCTAAGCAAGAGGTATTAAGACATTCCAGAAACTGGAGATGTTAGAACATCCTCGGAGCCCCAAACAGTATGGCCAGAGGGAGAGAAAGAATGGCTGGTAACAAGGCTGCTGAAAAGAATGGAGCAGTTTGCTAAGGATCTGGGAAGTCTTGCCACGGATTTTTATTTTATCCTAAAATAAGCAGGCAGCCATTGGCAAGTTTAAGCAAAGGAATCCTAATGTCAGTTCATAATCTGGATGATCACTAGCTGCTGTATGAAAGAAAAGATGGAGAAAAACAAGGGTGGGCACAATGAGACCATAGACTTCCTAAGATTAGGTTTTCTGGGGAGGGGGGAGGCAAGAGTCTTGAATGAACAATAGGTCAGCACCAGGAAAGAAATGATGCCCACACTGGATTCTGGAAACCAATCCAATAGCTTACAAGTTGAGCACTGCAAGTACGGTACATGGTGAATCATGTCTGCTGAACACAACAGCCCCTGGGAAAGGCAGGGGCCCCGAGACACTCACTCACTAATAACAATGCAAAGTCATTCACACTTTTATTGTTCAATTATAATGAGTCCACTCATCACGGTAATAATAATAATGATGTGTTTGAATAACATAATTGCTTAATAGCCATTCCTTACCACCGCCACTACCACCCCCTACCATTACGATGAAACTCAAATAATCTGGAGTATTTATCATTCTAAACAAGGCTGAAAACATTGGTTTTCTGTGTTAGCAGCTTTTAAGAAATAAATTATATCTAGGATCCAGTTATTTCTGTGGCTTTAAAGGGGAACTTTCACTTATGGTAATAAAATGCATAGAAGTTATTTTTTCAGGAAAATCTCTTTCATATGAACAGAATCTTGCTTCATGAAATTCAAGTCTCTGGGCCTCAGTTTTGTCATCTCCAGTGGGAGTGGTGGGTTGGACAACATTTGCATTTCTCAAACCTATCAGCATAATGACCTGAGGAGCTTATTAAAACCCACCTGTTTGAGTCCCATTCAAGACTGGCTGTGGAGACTGGGTATCTGTATTCTTAGATGCTCCCCCAGGGGACTCTAGGGATTAGCTAGGGCTGTGAACCACTGACTTGGCTGAGCTTCAAGGTTTCTTCTGTTTTCAGAAGGGCACTGCTATTTACTGCGGTCCATCTGGGAATTTGTTAGGCACACAGTCTCAGGCCCCACGCTAGACCTGCTTTAAACCAGCATCGCAGGAGACTGAATGCTCATTAAGTTTTGAGACACTTGAGTCCAGGACTCTACCTTTCACACATGGTCCTCATTTCCTATAGTTCAGGACAACGTGGCAGCCAGGGAAGAAAGCAACTTTCTAGGAGGTGAACAGCAACTCGGTGGCTGAGCCTAGAGTACAGTTCGGTTGTCCTTTATCAGCGAGGACACAATGCCTCTGTCACAGCCATAAATAAGCTCAGGGAAAAGAAGCTGAATCGGCAAAGGTAAATCAAGTCCTGGATTGTGCTGGCTCAAGCATATATCGGGAAACAAACAAAACAGAAAGCACCAAAATCTGGTGCATATATCTTTAAAATATATAAATAGTAAATATTGACTTCAAATCGGGGTCAGCATACATTTCTTCTCAGAGGTATTGTGTATTCTTTTCCCTTTCAGCTTCCTTTTTCACTGGGTCCTTCTCATCCTGAGCTACGTTCTATAGTTTCTCTGCCTTACACTTGGATCTTGCCTTTTCACCTACTCTTTTCAAAAGCCAAACAGGGAGGTCCTGTTGTGGCTCAGTGGTAACAAATCCGACTAGGATCCATGAGGATGCAGGCCATGCTCAGTGGGTTAAGAATCCAGCAGCGTTGCCATGAGCTGTGGTGTATGTAGGTCGCAGACAAGGCTCAGATCCTGTGTTGCTGTGGCTGTAGCTGTGGTGTCAGCCAGCAGCTGCAGCTCCAGCTCCAATTTGACCCACAGCCTAGGAATTTCCATATGCTGCATGTGCAGCCCTAAAAAGCAAAGAAGAAAAAATAAAAAAATAAGAAAAATAAATTAAAAAGCCAAACAAAAGAGCAACAACAACCACAAAAACTGTGTAATTCCTTCCGTTAGCAAAATATGAATTAATTCCAAATTTCTTTTCATTCCTACCTTTCTACTTGCATTCAAACCCAATTTGCCTACTGTCTTCAGGAATTTATTCACTAACATTCACTTATTCATTCAGATAGCATTTACTGAGTACTTAGTACAATATCCTAAGTATCATACTAGGTGAGATTAAATTAAACTTATCTCTACCCTCTGGGGGCTCATAGTTTATTAGAGATCTAAATTTTAGGACTAATAATATCTAACAGAAAGTGAAAATTGAAGATTTCAAAAGAAAAAAGATAAAATGATTAGAGAAAAAGACAAAGGGAATTATTACTTTGGCCAGAGAAAAAATAATAAAGGCTTCTTGTGGGGTCATAGTGAGTTTTAAATATGTATTTAAACATGGAAATAATACGTGTTAAGCGTTGAATGTCCCAGGACTGGCACTGGAAAGAAAGACATCGTCAGCAAAAAGAACCGCATATATGAAGGCCTGACGCTTACCACATATAGAGTTAGTGGACAAATGAATCTAGCAAAGTTGACTTAAGTAAGCTCCTGCCTGAAACTAAAATAATGGAAAAATATGTTGGAACAGTTGTGGCGGGTTTACATTTTATGCTAAGAAATTTGAATTTTATTCTATTAGCAATAGGAGCCACTGGAGTCTTTTTCAATAGAGAAGTGACATAGTGAGGTCTGAGATTTTGGAAGAAAATCCTGATAAAATCCACTGGACATTGAAAACCTGGAAGAAAGATATCATAAAGGACTTGGCACAAAGCAATGAAGGCATGAGCTAAGAGCAAGCAGAGGAGATGTGGCAGACACAAGAGATGCAATGACAACGTCATCTAAGTAGACTGCAATGCACCAGAGATTTGCAAGGAAGAGAAAGAAGTAAAAGTAGTGCCACATGCTTGGGTCTGAATGTCTGGGAGGATGATGGTACTAATTCAGGAACCAAGACAGTTATTTTGAAGGAAAGGCAATAAATTCAGATTGGGCATATTTTTTATTTTAATTTTTTTATTTAATTAGTAAAGTTTTATTTTAAAAAACATACAGTGTACAGTTGGTGGGAACTGTTTATGCATGTTCTCCAGCAGCTGGGGCATCTCTACCCTTGGTGTTTCAGGTGTAAATTACTTGAGCTCTGTGCTTTGAAACCAGTTTAATAAGTCCTTTGCTCAGGAGTTCCTGAAGGGCTGCCCTGGCCAGAGAACCACGAATCTTCAGTCTCTCAGAGATAATAGCTGGGGTTATAAGCTTATAGTTGGGAACTTCTTATAGAGTTTGTCATACATCGCTTTGTCAAACAAGACTAGGTTATTGAGCTTGTCCCAAACTTTGCCTTTGGACCACTTCTTCTTTTGGGCCTTGCCCCCAGATTTGTTCACTGGGTCTTTGTCTTTCTTGGCTGACTTTCCAGCATCTTTTTTCTTCTTCTTCTTGTCTTTGGGTGGCTTAGTGAAGCTGGGAGAGCAGCTGTTAGAATGGCTGCCTCCATGAGATGTTGGACAGAAAAGCCAGATTGGGAATCTTCATTCTGAGAACCCAATGGGAATCCAGGAAGAAATGTCCGGCAGGCAATTGGGAATAAATAACTGGAGACTTAAGAGTCTGAAGGAAGTGATTTGGGGGTCATCTAATCTTAGAGATGAAAGTTGAGGCCATGGTAGTGAATGAGACAGAAGAAAGAGAGCAAGAGGAAGGCACCAAGAATGTTTAGTTGGATGTTCTAAAATCAATACACTAGCAGACCTGAAGATTTCTTTCTTATCTACCTATCCTCCCTCCCATATGTCCTTCACTCTCCATCAGCTTTCCCTGCCCATCTCCATCAACTATCCTCATGCAGACATGTCCCTTAAGTCTTAAACTTCCCAGGGCTTGAAGATGTCTCTGAAGCACTGGGAAAACACTAGCCTAGGAAACCCAGATTTCAGTCTTGATTCTGCGCAAATTTCCTTGAGACCTGGGTAGAAAATCCTACTTCTCTGGCCTTGAGTTTGCAAAGTGCAAACTGCCCCTGTATAAGTGATTTAAATCACCTCTTTGGTATGCTCCTCACTAGCAGGGGCCTCAGTAATCCTCTGAGTGTGCTGTTTTGCTTCTAATTGCTTCCCTGTGTACTATCCTATAAGTACTGTGTCTCTAATAATAAACTTTGTTATGTGTTTTTACAGTTTTTGCCTTCTTGAAACATTCTTGCTTTCTATGGGGCAAGAATCAGAGAAATCCTGCTTAAGCCTCTAGCTGGTCTAGGGGCTAGGACTCCTGGTTTTCACTCAGGCTACCCAGGTTCAATTCCTGGGCAGGGAATTAAGACACCGCTTCAGGCCATCACTTACCACTGACTCTCTGAGATCAAATCCACCAAGAAGTTTGTAAAAAACAGCTGCTTCCACTCTCTATGACATCACACAATAAGCTACATTTTCTTCTTTCTAATGCCAAATCACTGATCATTTGACACTTCCACTATTAAATTTATTTGGCTTGCCTGCTGCTTCAACTAACATCATTTCAGGCTTCCAATGACTTCTTATTTCTTCCCCTATCAAATCATAAAATTGGATCGTATGTATAGGTCTCTATCATTAGTTGGGTCCTGACTATTTCCTCTCATTTTCTGGGCATGGTTAGCAAAACCGGCACCCCAATATAAAAGAGTACAATTTTAAAATATTACACATTTATGCCAAACTATTTCAAGAAATAAACATCCAGGTAAAGTTATCCTTTAAAGTGATCTTAAATTCATGTGATACTTATTTATTCACTTCCTTTATTAACAGAAGCTCCAGTATCTTTCTCTCACTCATTTGATCTGGTATTGAATACAAGGGTTGTTCAGGAACAAAAGACTTCCTTGGGGGAAAACCTCCCTTCTCCTCAGTGTCACTCATAATTCTGGCTCAATCTGTCTTATAATGCAGACCCTCTTCTCTGAGCTGGCTCAGAAAAATGGGGGAAGGAGAAAGAATGGGTACTATAGTGATAGAAATCTGGCACTTTCCTATTATCTTTTATTATTCTCTGTTTAGAGCTGCTTCCAGCTTTCTCTGCAGTTTCATAAACACAGAGATTATAGTCATGTTGTGTATATTTGCATTAGTAGAATAAATGCTGGTAAATATTTTTTTTCAAATTAAAGAGGTCTTTTGTTTGTTTGTTTGTTTTGCCTTGTTTTCTGCTCTCCAGGGATAGAAAAATCTTCTCCATTCATGCAGGAATCCAGTTGTTAGCTATTGTGTTTACTGATAAAGTAGTCTGTATTCCTTAGCAACCAGGTATGTTCACAGTTTGTCTCTGACATGAATGGATGACCTTAAAAATACAAAATTCAACCTCTACTTAAAACAGTCCTCTAAAAGTACTTCTTCAAAAAGGTAATTTTAAAAACAATGTTTGCATAGATAATTTGTTAAATAAAGAGAGTTAAAGTGGTTTCAGAGAACCTGGATGAGTTTTAATGGCCCTCACTTACTTGGTTAATTTCCTCAAGAATATACAGTGAATATTTGGAATGTTGGATTTCACTGGCTTTGGATGTAAGGACCCCATGCCACCTAGGGTGTCAGATCTCCATGGGGTCATGCAGGTCCCACAGCCTCGAAGGCCTTGGAGACACAGGCAGTCAGTACTGCCTGGAAAGACCTAGGACCAATGCTTGGGAGCAGTGAATTAAGAAAGGCTCTGCTTTTCCTCTTTTCCTCTACTTTGTAATATTTCTGCTACCACCAGGTGGTAGTAGGTAGGTGCATCTATGGCAAAGGTTGAGCTATCAGAGTGTAAAGGCTCATTTTCAGGAAACTACCAAAACAAACTTTGGTTAATGAGAGTATGGAAACCTTAATTAAATGGTATCAATATTACACGCAGAATAAAAATACAAATACAAATATAAACAAAGTATCTTGCCTTCTGAGAAAAGTCAGAAAATGTGTGTGTGTGTTCTATTAAACAAACTGCGAAATAAGGTGGCTTATTTTACATTAGACCCAATGGTCAGTTTGCTGAATGTCTTTCATTTATACCCACATTTTCCTCACTCTGAGAAAGAGAAGCCCCATACGCAAGTTTCAGATTCCAAATACTTTTAGGGTATCAGTTTCATGAAAAGAAAAACCTGCTCTATTAGAATCGTCAAAAAATCTTTTAACTTTAGAGCTAGAAGGAGATTTAGAGATCTTCTCCTTCAAATCCCTCATTTTACAAATGAGGAAACTGACTCCAGAGACGTTGCATGATCCACATAAAGTCACCCAGCATGTCAGTGGTACTGACCAGAACCAAGCAACTATGATTCCAGTCATGCTTTTGTCCCACCTTCCAGCAAACCGCTCCTGTTACGGTCACCAATAATCTCCATGTTGCTAAATTCAGTAGTCAGTTCTCAGCCTCAGATGGTCTCCCTGGACCATCAGTGGCATTTATCCAGAACCAATCACTCCCACTCCCACACTTTCTTATACGACTTCCAGGACACAGGACCCTGTTGGTTTTCCTCCTACCTCCCTGTTCTCTCTTCAGTCTCTTTTGCTGGGTGCTCCTTAAGTTCCCCAACTTGTTGGAGTTCACCAGGGCTCAGCATTTCGGTCTTTGCTCTTCTCCAGCTCCTCTCATTCCTTGGCTAATCTCATCTCCTTAGTGAAAACCTCTAGTTGTGTCTTCAGCTCAAATCACTTCCCTGAATTCCAGGCCCATTTATCTTTCTGCCTTCTTCTTCTTTTTTTCTTTTTATGGCTGCGCTTGCAGCATATGGAAACTCCCAGGCTAGGGGCTGAATCAGAGTTGCAGCTGTAGGCCTATGCCATAGTCACAGCAACAATGGATCCAAGTCACATCTGCGAGCTGTACCACACCTTATGGTAACACTGGATACATAATCCAGGGAGTGAGACCAGGGATCATATCCTCATGAAGACTACACTGGGTTCTTACCCTGCTGAGGCACAATGGGAACTCCATTCTGCCCTCTTCATATCTCCATTTGGACATTTAAGAGGTGTTTCAGATTTTTCATGTCCAAATTGAATTCATGATCCACCCATACAAACTTGATCTATCCATAGTCATTCCTAATCCTAATTTTTTATAGCTGCCTCATTTCAGGCCCCAACTTTCCAAATCATTGGCTCTATGACCAAAACAGACCTCAAATTTGACTAGTACTTACTACTTGTCCTCCTAGCATCTGACTCAAGTTACCTCTTTTTCTTGCCTAGATTCTTGCAAATGCCTTCTACACATCTACCTGCCTCGGCCCTTGTACTCTAGTCTCAACACATCAGCTAAAGTAATCCTTTTAAAACTTAAGGTAATGAATGGCACCCCTTGGCTCCGAACCCTCCAAAGGCTTTCCTTTTCTCAAAGAGTAAAAGCCAAAGTCCTTACAATGGTCTATAAGACTGTACATCCTGAGCCCTTTCTTCAAAGCTCCCTGACCTCAGCTTCTGCTACTTGTCCCCTGGCTTATTCTGCTCCAGTCACCATGGCCTCCTGGATATTCCTGATCATTCTAGTCATTCTGCCTCTGAGCCTTTGTACTCTGAGGCTACTCCCTCTTCCTAAATGCTCTTCCACAAGGTGTCTGCATGCCTCACTATCTTACCTCCTTTAAGTCTTTGCACCAAGGTCAATCCTCACACAAAGGCACTAACTGACCACCCTTTAAAAAATCATGCCCCATCATTCCAGGCCTTGTTATTCTTTATACCACTTGTTCTCTTCTGACACATTGTGTGTATGTGTGTGTGTGTGTGTGTGTGTGTATACACACATACATAGAATAAATGCTTTTATTGTCCTTCACAACATCGATCAAGACTATTATCTTTCTCCTTTTTTTCATTTTTAAAGTTTTATTGAAGTACAGTTGATTCACTATGTTGTGATAATTTCTGCTGTACAACAAAGTGATTCAGTTGTACATATACATACATCCATTCTTTTTCAGATTATTTTCCCCTATATATTATCACAGAATATTGGGTAGAACTGTGTGTTATCTATTCCATACACAGTAGTGTGTATATGCCAACCCCATGCCCCTATTTACCCCTCTCCCTATGGTTTCCCTTTCAGTAATCATAAGTTTGATTTCTAAATCTGTTTGTTTGTGCTTTATAATTATTTTGTATTACTTTGTAGATTTCACATGTAAGCGATATCATATATTTGTCTTTCTCTGTTTGACTTCACTTAGTATGATAATTTCTAAGTCCACCCGTGTTGCTTCAAATGATATTATTTTGTTCTTTTTTATGGCTGAGTAATATTCCATTGTGTATATGTACCACATCTTTCTTCTTTACCCATTCCTCTGTTGATGGACATTTATGTTATTTCCATGTCTTGCCTATTGTAAATAGTGCTGCAGTGAACACTGGTGTGTGTATGTCTTTTCATATTATGGTTTTCTCTGGATAGATGCCTAGGAGTAGTATTATTGGATCATACGGTGGTTCTATATTTAGGTTTCTGAGGAATTTCCATACTGTTCTCCACAGTGGTTGCACCAATTTACATTCTCATCAGCAGTATAGGAGGTCCCCTTTTCTCCACACCCTCTCCAGCATTTGTTATCTGTAAATTTTTTGATGATGGTCATTCTGACTGGTGTGAGGTGATACCTCATTGTAGTTCTCACTTGAATTTCTCAAATAATTAGTGATGCTGAGCATCTTTTCATGTGCTTTTTGGTCATCTGTCTGTCTTCTTTGGCAAAATGTCTATTTAGATCTTCTCCCCATTTCATGACTGGGTTGTTTGTTTTTTGACAAAAAGCTGCATGAGACAATTGTATATTTTGCGGATTAATAACTTGTCAGTTGCTTTGCAAAGATTTTCTCCCATTCTGTGTGTTGTCTTTTTTTTTTTTTAATGGTTTTCTTTGATGTGAAAAAGCTTTTAAGTCTAATTAGGTCTCATTTGTTTATTTTTGTTTTTATTTTCATCACTCTAGGAGATGGATCAAAAAATATATCACTGTGATTTATGTCAAAGAGTAACCCATTGTATATTTTAATAACTTATTTTTTTCTGTTTTTTTTTTTTCTAAGAGAACATAAGCACCAGGGAAGCAGGAATTGATGTTAGTTCTGTACACTGATGGATCTCCAGTATATAGAACAGTTCCCCACACATAGGTGTTTAATAAATAGTTGTGGTATAAACGGATGGATGGAGTAAATGAGTGAAGGAGTAAATGGCTGCGTGGCTCCAAGTCTAGTCTTCCACTATAATGTATGCTTCCTCTTCTACTTTCATATTCTTCTGGGCTTGGAAAAATCAGTTTCTAATACCCCTGGCTCCTTATAGTGTAACTAATGTTGTAAATTTCAATATGGCGATAAACTTCTCTCATTATTTCTTTATTTGGGAAGATAAGGCCTGTTCTCTAAGAAAGGTTTCTTTCTTTCTTTTTTTTTTTGTCTTTTTGCCTTTTCTAGGGCCACTTCCCACAGCATATAGAGGTTCCTAGGCTAGGGGTCTAATCGGAGCTATAGCTGCTGGCCTACACCAGAACCACAGCAATGCAGGATCTGAGCTATGTCTGCAACCTACACTACTGCTCACAGCAACGCTGGATCCTTAACCCACTGAGCAAGGTCGGGGATCGAACCCGCAACTTCATGGTTCCTAGTCAGATTCGTTAACCACTGAGCCATGACAGGAACTCCTAGAACAATTTCTTTCTTCATAAGTGTATGCTTACAGTTGAGATGGGCTGTCACCAGGTAGAACAAGAGGCCTGCAGTCAGGAGCTCCAGCTCCCTATCTCCTCTCTCCCTACATACTGTCTCAGGCCAGGCCATAGTCTCCTCTTGGGTCACTTACAGCAGCTGCTCTGTTGGTCTCCCTGTTCCTAGCCTTTCTCCTTTAATTCTCCCCCCATCTCTAACCAGAATGAGCTATTTCAGTGGCCTTCAATCTTTTACTTTTTAGTGGCTACTTCTTTTTACTCATAGGCAAACTTACAGCACAGAGAATCACTATTTTAAGTTCTATCTCTCACCTCAAGCTTCTGAAAATGTCTCCAGGTCTGAGAGAGCTGTCGAAGGCAATTAATAGTCCCTGGATTAATATGGGACTCAAACTCAGCCTGGACACTTGCCCCATATAAACCATCAAGGGCTCTCTGTCACCTAGAAAAGTGTTTCCTCTTCCCTGATCATCCATGCCACAATTGTGTACATCTCATATTATTATTAACTTACTGTTATTCTTAAAGCCAACTCACATTTATAAACTTAATTTAGTTTAAGGCATTTATATCACTATTATTATCACCATAAACTAAAAGCCAGTGTCATTTGTTCATTTTAAATATATAGCTATTCAAATGACAAACATCATTGGGTACATCTTTAAGTACACACCACACTGTGGCAAACACTGGCCTAGAGAATAAAGCCCCAGCTTCCTCCCATGGCTGTTCAACACCCTTCAGGAACAAGAAACTTCCTATGGTTCTCCCCATGCTGCTTCATGCCTTCCTGACTTTGGTCATGCAGTTACCTTTGCCTAGAAATGCCTATCACATTAAAATTTCATTTTAGTTAAAAAAAATTATATAAAAGTATAATGCATGGAGAGTTTACAAAGTCTATTACTACTCTAGGTTTACAACAGAAAGCAGTTTTCCCTTCCTGTTAATTCCCACTCTCCAGAGCAAACACTTGCAATTATTTTAATTGTGCTAAAACATACACAACATAAAATTTACCATTTTAACCATTTTAAGGGTGGAGTTCAATGGCATTAAATATATTCGTATTGTTGTGCAACCATCCATCTCTAGAACCATTTCCTTCTTCCTGTTGAAACGCCACACACATTAAATAAGAAATCCCCATTTCCCTACCCTCCTAGCTCCTGGTAGGCACCATTAGACCATCTCTATGAATCTGACTACTCTAGGTACCTCATGTAAGTGGAATTAGGCAGTATTTGTCTTTCTGTGACTAGTTATTTCACTTAGCACAATGGCTTTGAGGTTCATCCATGTTGTAGCATCCAACACTTTCAATTCACTCCAGAAATTACTTTCATCATTATGCTGGGAATTCCATTTGCCTCTCTTCTGGAATAGGTCTTTCATTTCTGTTTCCTAGTTCCCATGTTCTCCTATTCCTTGTTTTATTCTTTTATTTCCATGTGGCATATATTTTCATATCTTTTTAAGAGGGGGTACATAAAAAGTAAATATTCTTAGACTTTTATTTATGAAAGTATCTTAATTTTAACTTCATTTATTTAATGGTATTTTGGCTAGGTATGAAATTTTTGGTTGGAAATTATTTTCTTTTGGGACTTCGATTGCATTTATCAATTGAATTCCAGATCCCAAAATTACAGATGTTAAGGGAGATACTATTTTGATTCCCTATTACTTATATGTGATCTATATTTTTTTCTTCTGAAAGATGTACACACTTTCCTTATTTTCTATGTTTTTAAACTTTCCCGATTATGTGCTATTATATATATCACTTACATTTTGGAGTTAACTGTGGTAGGCACTTCCTGCAGTTATCATTTGTGTCTGTGTTTAATGTTTATTCGTGCTCCCCACATTGATTCTGAAAAGGCTTTCCCCCTCTTTGTTTTACTTCTTGGTTTTGGTTTTGTCTCTGCTTATACTTTTAGAATTCTATCATCAAATGTCTGATGTCCTTTGACTATCCTTTCTTACCTAAGATTGAGGGAAATTAAAAGTGAATCAGAATCTCTGTGTGCATGGATGGGGACCATTTCCTTGTAAGTGTCACAGGAGGGTGAGAAGGCCAGGACTAATTATTGTGTAAAGGGTCCCCCCTTGTCAATATCCATAGACTTTTCTCTTGGGATTGTTAGTCTCTTCATGGAGGACCCTTCTGCTTTCCTTCCTGGGGAGTAAGGTAAAATACTGACTGCCACTCTTCTGAAATCTTGTGTGGGGAGGAACAGCCTAGGGCATGTCACCTTTCTGGACACAGACTCTCCCTTAATCCCCTAGTAGTTAATATGGTATAAACCCATGACCTCACCTCTGCCTGTCTCCTAGACTCTCCTTAGATTCCATTTTGGGCCCCTCTATTCTTTCCCTCAGTTGACCAATTTTCACCCTTCAGCCTTTAGATATGCCTCCCCAGTGGCCTGCTTTCCTCCCTGCAAGAGATCAGTTCAGGCAGAATAGCCATGATATCATTCAATGAACTCAAATTTTTATCTTTCCCATAAAAAGAGTCTATGTGTAGATTCCTACATCTAGGCAGAGGATGCAGACTCTTTGGGAATCAAACTCCAAATACTTAGAACCACAAGGAAGGAAATGAAGAAAGGGAAATACTCAATCGATGCCTTTTAGAATCTTAGATCCCTGACTTTAAGATACCAAATAACAAGAGATTAGAGATGAACATCAGGAAATATTTAGACTGAAGCAATTCTTCAAATGACTATGCACATGGTAGATGCTCCATAGAAACATATTAAGGATGGATAGGTTGGAAGGTACATGGTAACTTTTTTCTTTCTTTTTTTTTTTTTTGTCTTTTTAGGGCCACACCCATGGCATATGGAAATTCCCAGGCCAAGGGTTGAATCAGAGGTGCAGATACTGGCCTAAACCACAGCCACAGCAACACCAGATCTCTAACACTGAGTGGGGCCAGGGATAGAACCCACGTCCTCATGAATACTAGTTGGACACCTTACTGTTGAGCCACAGTGGGAACTCCTATGGTAACTTCTTATTGGAACTAAGATTTGGGGGTCTTCAGATATCTTGGTGCCTCACCAACAATTGGCTTCCTTTTTCAATGATGCACTGCCTCCCCTTTAACAGAGCCCTTAATTTCTAACCTAATCTTATTTGTCATGACTCAGGTCCCTGTGTATTTGGTATCTGGATATGTCTGACTCACTTAAGAGCTTTCATCCAGTGACAGTAACCATACTCGGTGAGGTCTCCATGTTAACAGGGCTAAAATGTTTTCTACCCCTCAGGCTCTTTGGGTGATGATTCAACCAAAGAGAAAATGGGAAATGAAAGTTTGTACCCCTCCCTTTCTGACTCCAGTGCACTGCAATAGGGCTACTTTTAATGTGCTTAGCAACAATTAGCTCTTGAAGCTGCAACAGCTGCACAATGCTGATGCTCTCCAGATGCAGCCAACGAATTAAATCATGTGATAATTCAATTGGAAAATTGGGTGTAATTATGGAGAATGCAGAGTCTGCTAGTGACTTGGAGGTCTTGAAACAACAGTGGTGTGGGCTGTTTAGGGAGAGTGTGGCATGCGCAGAAACTGATATGAATGTTTGTAGGAATCTAGGTCCACTATCTGACAATAACAGTATTACCTAGCCCTGTGCTGTTAAGAAATAGCTAAGTGCCTCCAAAACAAACTTCAAAACTTTCCAGAGACCACTCTTCATGACAAGATCATGGCTATACTTGGAGTATACATGGAATATCGGCTAGTTGAAAACACATAAAGCAAGCAAAGGCCAGAGTCCCCAAGGATTAGTAGTTCATGTGTTAATAAAAAAAGCCAGTTAAGTCAGAGAATCGTAAAATAGGATACGTTAAACATTCTATTTTAACTAGAAAACATGTATATATATTCATATACCAATCTTGATGTAGGGTCAAAGCCAAGGTCTTGGGTCTTCTCTGGGAGTCTCTTTTTTTACATTCACCATATCTGTAATGCACTGACTATAATTTCCCTTTTGGGTTTATATAAAGGAGAATAAGAATGTAAGAAGATTTCCAGAGAATTTTGAATAGAGACTTCTTGAAGATAGTAGTGCTTTTCTTTCCAAACTTTTACAGTCATTTTACTCCCAATGCAATGGCTCGGTGCACTGCCTTGAAGTTTTACCCTATAAAACTCAAGGGGGCATCATCCAGAGTGTTCCTCAGAACTGTGCAGTGACAACCCACAGAGCCTTTCTCAGTGGCCCTAAATCATTCCGCAGCAACTTCTTTTTTAGTGACTTGCCTTTATTGAATCTTTCCAAAGCATTCAACTGAATTTTCATAGAAACAACAGCTCTCTTCTTGCATTGTAACTGAATTTTGTGATTACCATAAACATCTTTGAGAAAGAATACAACAAGGGACACTTGGGAAGCTAACATCTTAACTGATGGCAGCAGAAAAATGCAGGATGCTAGGGAATAGCCTGTTGACCTCAAGTGTTCAGGCTGCTGTGAGCATCAATCAGGATACTTTACAGAGGGAGCAGTTAGTACAGTGGGTTGGTAAAATGGAGGTTAATTAAGAGAGCTTCTACTGCCTTGTGAATTTAGTGATGCTCTTAAATGAATTTTCATTTTGTTCTCCACTGTTGCTTCTATATATTTTTAAAAAATAGTATCTAGAGGGATGAGGCATTTTATCATTTTAGTGCCCAAATGGATGGACTTCTTATCATAGCTGCCCAGCATATATGTCCTCAGGTTGGGACCCCCACCCCTTCCCTGGCTTAGAGTTTCCTGCCCTTAGTAGAGTTAAAAATGATTGAGGCTGGTTAATGAAGTGGTAAGAAATTCTCTTTGTATAGCAGTGATTTAAAATCAAAGGGGAGAATGACAAAAGTGTTCTATTGAGAGCCACCCTTTCCCATAATGGAAGTTTCCCGGACAGTTTGAAGGCCATGAGAAACATCGATTTCTAAAGAGGGAGAAAGCCATCAATTTACCCATTTTGGGACTTTCTCCAATTCTTGTTCCTTTAGCTCTGCCTTTGGGTACATCACGTCTTTTAAACAGACCAGGCCAGGAAATAGAAACCTCTTTAGACTTGAGAAATACTCTATTGAGGAATAGTGCCCTAGAATCAGATAGTCTTCAGTTTAAATCCTGTCTCTATGACTTGCTTACTTAAGTCAATTTAATTCTAACATCAGTCTCTTGTCTGTTAAAGGTCATAGCACTTTAAGTATTCCACAGAGGTACTATGAGGATTAAATGCTTCAACATATCCCAAAGGGCCAGATATGTGTAGATGTCAGTAACTATTTGGCAGGAATAAAGGGCAACTAAATTTTCATTTGAAAACAACCCTGTGAGACAGAATAGGCATTATTATTCATTTTATAGACAAGGAAGCTGAAGCACCAAAGAGTAAGAGTTGGCCAAGATGACCGAAGAGAGTTAGGACTAGAGTGCATGGCTCCATATTCCTGGCCTAGTTCTTCAGTCAGGAGGCCTTATGGTCTCCAAATTTCTGTCTTTACCACATCATCTTGGGGACTCCATGATAAATCTCATCCTCCAGACGGCCTCCTTTTGGTCTAGAGGGAATGCGTATAAGCAGAGTCAGGACTCTAGAAGCTGCTTTAGGTCTTCCAAATCTAGCATGGCTTCAAAGAATTATTAGAAAAGAAACAAGGATGGCGAGAACGTATGAAAAAGAAAGCACTGGCCATGAGGTTGTGTGTAGGGCAACACTGAATATGAAAGTTGCAACTGGAGATCACCTATTGAAATTAAGAGCCAGAGAAAAGTAATATTATAAGATCTGAGTTGTTTTATTAGTGAATAGAAAATTACAGGAAGTGATATGTTTTGAGGATGAAAAATTTAAAGGTCTAATGTAACTCTCCAGGCATATTAAAAGATGTTATTTCCATATTCTTCTTAGATAATGAATCATGCCATAGAAAATTAAGAGTTCTTATTTTTAGCCCTATTAGCTACACAATGATAATGAAAATTGATTACAGTCACATTCTACTCCTTAAGATATTGTTAGTAAATGAACTGAAATGCTCCAGAATCAATCCATTTAAAAATTATACCAGAGGTTGAAAAAAAGTCCTCATCAATTACTCTGATATCTGTTAATGAAGAAAAGATAATAAACTGGCTGCTTCTGTCATTGGTAGCTTACTATAGGCCAATAAAACAAGTTTTTTGTTCTACCAACTAGAGATATCTTCAAGAAGCTTAATGGATCAGAGCTACTGAAGACTAGATACTGGTTTCCAAAAAGAGAATGCAGACAAATGTTCAAAAATACTATCAGGCATATACAAAAACCAAAGAGAACAAGTCATGCTTGTCTCTGATTTATCAACCCTTGAAGTCTAAGAAGGTTCTGTGTGTCTGGATGGAGAAAAGTGATCTCAAGATGTTCCTGGAGGTAGGAAAGTGGCAACTTGGAATATTGTAGAACTGTTGGTAGGTACTAAATACAGAAGGATCGATACATAAGAGATTCAGAGAAATTGGGAACTGTGTATTTTATGGACCTAATTAAATGGTTTTAAGGTTAATGATTTTGGAAAGATATCAAGATGTTCAATGGAATGGTAAATTATAACATATCAGTTCCCTATTGTATTTCTCCAAGCAAATCTCTTGGGTGCTTGAAAAGATATTGAAAATAGTATCTTGAAATCTACACCAACATTTAAATCTTACCAACAACACATTCTGTGAAGAACTCAAAAGTCCTCCCCCTGATTATTCTGAGCTATGTCTAGGGAGGCCTAGAAGGGCTCAGAAATGACGACACTGGACAAGAAGATGGTCCTTTAGGTTCTCAGCCCATGATCTCTGGACTCTACTACCCTCACTTTGTCTTGTAAAGTCTCAGTTCCATTCAGAGATCACATTTCTTAAAAAAACAAATTCACAGGAGTTCCCGTCGTGGCACAGGGGAAACAAATCTGACTAGGAACCATGAGGTTGTAGGTTCGATCCCTGGCCTCACTCAGTGGGTTAAGGATCCGGCGTTGCCGTGAGCTGTGGTATAGGTGGCAGACGTGGTTCAGATCCCGAGTTGCTGTGGCTGTGGTGTAGGCCGGCGGCTACAGCTCCAATTCAACCCCTAGCCTGGCAACCTCCATATGCTGCAGGTACAGCCTTAAAAAAGCAAAACAAAACAAACATGTATCGCTTTTGAACAACTACAAACTAATCAGACACTTTATAGAAAAACTTGAAAAAAATTGAGATCCATTTCTCTTTCTGAGGGACTAAGTTTATTTATTTATTTATTTGCTTTTTAGGGCCGCACCTGTGGCATACGGAGGTTCCCAGGCTAGGGGTCGAATCCAAGCTGTAGCTGACAGCCTACGCCACAGCAACACAGGATTCAGGCCGCGTCTGCGACCTACACCACAGCTCATAATAATGCCAGATCCTTAACCCAAGGAGTGAGGCCGGGGATCAAGCCTGCGTTCTCATGGATACTTGTCAGATTCATTTCCGCTGAGCGATGACAGGAACTCTGGGACTGAGTTTAAACAACTTAGAAAAATGCTGGATTAAATCTCAAGTTTCTCAATACTTCTTGCATTTCTATATTTATGGACCTATGGCCACACAGTAGCTGAGGACTGGGTCAAAGGAGTTGAGTCTCCATTCTGCTAAATGCATGTATCTATAACGTATCTGCATATCTATATCTCTAACTACATCCATACACTTCTTCTAAAAATATATAATTCTGTCTGAGGATCAAAAGCTTATATGTATATCCAAATTCAAATGCACAAAGGAGGAATAACAGAAAATTTCTGAGGTAACAGCAAATATTCTTCTTGGTTGTAGTGGTGCTTTCACAGCTGTGTGTGCTTTTTTCAAAACTCATGGGACTGATTAACTACCAAGGGTAAACTTTACAAACGAAAATTTGTACATTAAGTATTTTAATAAACCCGTATGTGTATTCTATGTTATATAAAGTTTAAGACTATATATGAAGTTCTTAAAGACAAAAGTCTCTGATTAAGTCCATTTTTCACGTCCTCATTGGAATAGTGGAGGGACTGACTGAATGATAGAGAGAGAGGAGAGAGATTAGAGTCTCTTCCAACTCTAATATTAAATGAATATATTTAAACCATCCCAAATCAAGCTCTTTAAATTTCTATCCTGCAGTACACTAATAGGAAAACTAATGACCATACACATGTTTTGAAACCTGGCTAAAATTATCTATGTACATTTCTTCCCATACCCAGAGGAACATATTGAAAGAAAAAAAATGAGATTGTAAAATGTCAATTCTTAGCTAATGTAACAGTACTTGCTAATATTTATTAAACACTACGTGCCAAGCATTTCAAAGTGACATGGAGGTATTCATTTATTTAATACAATAACCCTATAAAATTGAGATTATTATTGTTTCAACTTTACACACGAGGAATCCGAAGCACAGAGAGATTACATGACCTGTTCAAAGTCAAACAGCAAATTAACAGTAAAGCCAAGATTTAAAGCCAGGCAGTCTGAGCCTGAGCCTGGAGTCTCTGTGTGGAGACTCCATATTCAGTGAGTGAGGAGGAAAAAAATCTATACCCTGTACTCAGGTAGATCTGAAGTTTTTGAGCCCATGAATCCCCATCACAGACTTCATTGTCCTTGGTCTTCATTGTCTATTTCTTTGAGGAAGAAATCTTAGAAACCTTTTCCTGTCTAGTTAAGGAGCACATTGTCTCCCTGGTCTGCCTTCTCATTTTCTCCTCCTCACTAGGCATTCACTCATAGTATCCATCAAGGAAGAGAGCACTGATGTGGGTAGCTGCCAGCTTGAAGCAAGGTTTCTGTAGTTCTAAGGAGGATGAGTCCCTTGGGGTGATCCTTTGTAATCCAGTGCCCCTGCCATACCACCTATTTATGGTGGCTTTAAGACAACTGGTTGGGCCTGAAAGCATTAAAGAGAGGAGCAACAGGGCTAAGGGAAAGAGCAGAGGGGAGAGGAATGCAAAACCTGGACCACAAAGATAACATGGGAAAACGTGAGATCAAGAGATGGCTGTGGTAGGTTAGAAAGAGCACCTGACTTGAAGTCAGTAGTCCTGGTCTTTATGCCAGTTGCATCTTTCAAGAGAAGCATAACTCTGGATGTGCTGCCTCTGTGAACCTCAATGACCTCATCTTTGAAACGAGGATAGGGAGTTCCTATTGGGGCACAGCAGAAACAAATCCGACTACTATCCATGAGGATGTGGGTTCGATCCCTGGCCTCACTCAGTGGGTCGGGGATCCGGCATTGCTGTGAACTGTGGCGTAGGTCACAGACTTGGCTGAGATCCCATGTTGCTGTGGTTGTGGTGTAGGCTGGCAGCTGTAGCTCCGATTCACCCCCTAGCTGGGAACCTTCATATGCTGCGGGTGTGGCCCTAAAAAACCAAATAAATCAATCAATAAATACAATGGGACTAGTACACAGGGTTGTTGTGAAGACTAAACATGTCTCTGAAAGTTATGTGCACACTGTAAAGCACACGGCGAATCTGAACTAAAATGGCAGAGAGATTGGGAGTATGGGTGGGGTAGCCAGAATTACTGTCTTTCCAGCAAATGCCTGAAGCAACAAACACAAAATAGCTCTCCTGTCAAGAAACGAAACAAGACAAAACAACTGTAAGTAGGTATATTTGAAAGTCACTTTTGAAAGAGACCTTGAAGAAGGGATGGAGGATGTTGGGGGTGGAGAGAAACTCCTCCCAGCAGGACAATAAGAGATGACAAGTCAGGTCACGGTGGCTGAGGAGCAGACAGTGATTTGTTGTCTAACTCTCCAGTCACGATGGGACTGTAACTAATGAGGTTATTCTGGTTACAAAGGAAGCATTCAGCCCCCTAATGAAAAACTCTTTGGTGACTGGTGTTAGGGAAAGAGAAAACAAACCAGCAGTTTATTATTAGTTCCACAGCAAGTTAATTAATTTTTGCCAGTCACTTCAGGTCACTTGCCGGCCAGAGCATCTGTCTCACTCAACTGAACAGCTGGAGCGATGGCGGGCGTGTCTCCATAACATGAATTTGTCCCTGTTCTGGGAGTAGGAGATGCGGCCAAGTACAAAGCCAAAAAAAGCAGAGGCTTCTGGGATTCTTCCTGTTCTCATTCCTTACCCCCTCCCCTGCTCCAGGATCCACTCAAGTCAGGCTAGAAGACTGGTGATTCCAAAAGATACAAAGGAAACAAAGATACTTGGAATGAGGTTATTTCTGCCTCTATACATCATTTCAATGAGAAGCAGAGTGTAAGCAGAAGTCCTTGTCTAGACCATAGGCCCAACTCACCCACTAAAGAGCTCTGGGGCCATGAAAAGGTTGCTTGACTTCTCCAGGCTTCCCTTAGCTTAACTGAACTGCCCACCTGCATGGAAAGAGGTCCATTCGGCATCTTCTCTAATGTTTGGAAATTTGAGTTAATAAATATATTCTTTCTCAAGAAAAACATCATAGGAACGTCAGGCATTTGGCAGGTACTACTGAATACCCTTTCGGCAAGACATCAGTGGCCTGGTACAGCCCCTGTTTGGAGATGGGTGAGCCAGGGCTAAGAAAGTGCTTGAATAAAACACCCATATATTTGTACAGAGGTTGACCTGGCCTCAAAAAAATTACCATTTTTTAAAAGACATGTAAAAAGGCAATGAATGCCATTTTGTTGAGCATGAATATTCATGCTAGTATATTTACTTTCTACAGTAGATTAAGTGATACAAATTTTCTTAATTATATGTTTTGCAGAATATATAATACACATATATAATATTTATTACATACTCACCCCCAGAATAGACTAAGACAAAGAGACTCATAAACTACACTGAAGCAGGGACCATAAGTTTAATCCCCTCTCTGAGCCAATTTAAGCTACTGTTCAGCTGCTATGGTTTTTAAACATCTTACATTTTACTCAAGAATATAAAAGTTCCAGCAAAAAAAAAAAAATCAAATTGGGGTTCATTTTCTTGTCACCACATACTTTTTTTTTCATCTTTTTGGGGCCCCACCCATGGCATATGGAGGTTCCAAGGCTAGGGGCCAAACTGGAGCTATAGCTGCCAGTCTACACCGCAGCCATAGCAATGCTGGATCCAAGCCGTGTCTGCAACCTACACCACAGCTCAGCTCACGGCAACACCAGGTACTTAATCCACTGGGCAAGGCCAGGGATCGAACCTGAGTCCTCAGGAATGCTAGTCGGGTTCATTCACCGCTGAGCCATGATGGGAACTCCTCATCACCACATACTTCTTACTGGGCTTTCACAATGGCCTCCCATCTCTTTTTCAATAAGAGACCATGAAGTTAAAGCCCAAGTTTTAATGTCCATCCAGGTGCTGGAGAACTGTGGGGCCTCTCTCCTTCCACCTCCCAGCATGCACCTGTACTGTCAAGGCTGCTCTAGGTGGTTCACAGGAATGATTGGGATTCCCTACATCCATTCAAATAAAACAACTGGTGGCTGATAAGGAGATCCACAGTCTCACCGGGAACAATGCTACTTAATGAAGTAAGTGTTGCATTTACAGACAGCACCTCATGTCTCGCAGTAAACCAGGTGGTGAGAGCCCCAGGTAAGCAAGTGTGTCTGAGTAACATCACTGCATCTGTGAGTGGGCTCCTCTGCCTTGGGAAAGTGAGCAGAGGAGATGGGATGGAGTCTCCATTGTGAGTTGCCACTGTCACTGGCATTGCATGGGACCTGAACTGCTCACAAAGGCTTGCCAGACACTTTACATGAGCAGGAAGGTGAGACATTCAAATTGCTGTGTTCTATATCAGGAGATTGAAAGTTCAGGGAAATGAAGCAAATTATCCAGTCTCTCATATTAAGAAAGCAAGCAAACAAACTCTACCAACCTACCAGGTAAGAGACCCCAAAATAAAAGCCAATCCATCTTCACATTTATAATACCTGTCCGCAGAGACCAGGCATTTCTGACAATTCACTCTAACTCAATATTCACCTGGAAAGTGTGTATGATGCTTGTTTTTAAAAATTTAATTCAATGTATGTATGTATTTTTATTTTCAAGTCTTTTTTTCTTTTCTTTCTCTTTTTGCTATTTTAGGGCTGCGCCTGCGGCATATGGAGGTTCCAAGGCTAGAGGTCTAACCAGAGCTATAGCTGTCAGCCTACGCCACAGCCACAGCCACAGCCACAGCAATGCCAGACCCGAGCGGCGTCTTCGACCTACACCACAGCTCACAGCAATGCCGGAACCCACTGAGTGAGGCCAAGGATGGAACCGGCAAACTCATGGTCCTAGTCAGATTCGTTTCCACTGCGCCACAATGGGAACTCCTATTTTCAAGTCTTGATCTTCACAAAAAATTTAATATAAGCAATTTAACCAGTGTCCTCCCTCCATTTTCTTCCTATCTTCGCTCTTTATATTCCTTTCCACCTTCTCCCTTTGTCTCATCTCTCCTCTCTTCATCTTCCCTTTTCTTTGCCTTAATATGGCCCTTTCCTACATATCCTCATGTTCTCTATTATTAAGTAGAAAATATCTTTTGGAAAGATCTACACTCCCATCCCAGAATGTCATAAAATCAACAGCCCTCTAAGATATATAATTTTGGAAGGAAGCCTTGACCTTAACAAGCAAGTCTCTGATGTAAGGTGGAAAATGGCGGTGAGATGGGTCCCTCTGGGGTCCAGGGCCCACCCAGCCAGAGCTTTTCACTCAGACTCCCAGACACAGCGGCTGGCTGATTGTGTGATTAAACACTGGTCCAGGAGGTGCTGTACCAGCTGAGTAAGGAAAGCACGTGGACTGACTGTGAACACAGACCAAAGAACACTTTAAAGCCCGAGTCATCTGTGTCCAATTTGTTCAGAGGAGTAGGGAAAAAACAGTCCAAGAAGAGTGACCAAGGCAAGCCTTATTTACCACCCTTGAAGCATTGTCACCCAGAAGTTACCTCTGGGGTGGGAGCCAAACCCTGGATTCCAGTTAGCCAGCTCTGTCAACCATCGGACCAATGCTTAATGCTGTCCCCTTTTTCCTTCCAGCAGAGAGCCTGGGATGAGGAAAGAAAGGAGGAAAGATATACAGGAGGAAGTGAGGGCAAAGAGGGGAATAAAGGAAATCAGGAGAAGAATGGGAAGAAGACAAAGAGGAGAAATAGAGATAGGGCCAAGGGAGAGGGGAGATGGAGGGCAAAGGGAGCAGTAAAAAGCATGAGCAGAGCCAGCAGGCAGGAAGCCAGGAAGGCTGGGACTTGTCAAGGGTATGCCCAGCTGCACCAAAGTGCAGTGACCTACCTTTGGGATCTTATCCATTTCCATTGTTTTATGTATTTCTTGTCTCCTCCTAAATGTGATTACATAGCCTGTCCCCATCCAAACCTGGAAGTACTGCTTTGGCCACAAAGGCATAGAGAAGTTAGACTGCATGTTGCCCTAACTGAAACCGCAGGGCTTGCCCTACTCTTTCTCATTTGGTTGACCTCTCACATGAAGTGCTCACGGAGGGCATCTTTCTGTGTGGTCCAAACCACGCATTGCCCCTCTGATCCTCTCTGGTTCCTGATAATATAGTTATGGAAAGAGAAAGAAGACATTGGTATTTATGGAGTATTAAGCCCTGCACTAGGGACTTCATATGTATTGACTTATTGAAATCCCCTCATAGCCCTACAAGAAGGTATTATTCGTTTTGAACATTGGCTTCTTCCTGTGATGAAGAACACAGAACATGCAAGCTCCCGTCATAGGACATGCAAGCTCCCACAGTCCTCCATCACTTCTCCAAAGGAAAGCATCAAAGATGGCTTCACTGGTCTTCTCTCCCCTCTCAGGAAATGGTCTTCATTATTTCCATGAGAACACATGAACATCCATGACTGCAGATCTGCTATCGACCCCTCAAGCAATTTATATGAAGACATTTTTCCAAATAAAGACAGTTTCTTCCCCAGGGGAAATTGTGTGCCAGCTTTTATAATACAGTTAAACCCTTACCATATGTTTGTGACTTATCACTTTCATGAAAGTATCATCTCCTTGGAAAACGTACCCTATCTTTACATTGTTATGTATTTCTCGCTAGGCCTAGAAGAGTGTCCATCAGAGATACCACGTGCTTAAGAGCTGACTGATGATTGACAAGAAACTAGAGACTTGTATATTCATACGTTAACTCATAGAAAGTTTGAGGGTTAGACTAATACTCCCTCCACTGATCACATTCTCTGAACAACACTGACTTTCTATAACCCCATGTTCAACTACCACTGTAGCTCCTTAAAGGGCAATTCATAACTCAGAGCAAACTAAACTGTGGGCCTAATTTCCCACATTGAAACTCATAATACTCATCTTCCCAAGTAACCATAAAACATGATTCCAAAATGACCTAGTGATTATGTCTTGGGGACACTGAAAAAAGTTTAAACAAAAATGTCTTGATTATGCTGACACGAAATTCTTTCATGAAGCCACGCTCTTATTAATCACTTCAGGTGAGTCAAAGTAAACATAATCAGTCAAAGCTTTAAGAGAAGAAACTGAAAGAAAATTCCTTCCTGAAAGAAACTGAAAGCAATCCAACAGCAATTGCTCTCTCTCCCTTTCTCCTTCCCAGCATTCTCCCTCATTCCCTCTCCGATTCAGCAACTTTTACCCAAGAAAGAACACAGGCAGTGATGACAGCTGTGCTGGAGCAATTTCCCTCTATTGCGTTTAACCTCATGAGGACCATTTCAAGAGGACTGGATCGTATTTTGGGTGACTCACAGATGTGTCATGTGTCTAAGACATATTGAATATCTTTTCACAACAGGGTTCAGTGAATCAGGCAATTTCTTCTTTGGCTATTTTCATTCTCTTTTGTTTAATGTTTAAAGAAAGCATAGGACAAAATCTACCATTGGACAGCAGGGATTGTGAAAGTTTAGACTTGGTTCCACATGTAAGAATGCAGGGAAATCATAGCAAATAGGTCTAATCTATAACCTGATGTGTTTCAGGTGAGAATATTTATAACGCTTCTCTCCTTTGTTTGCCTATGTGTCGAACAGAGAAATAAATGCTTGGCTCCATGCTGTAAACACCCTGAGAGGGACCTGTACAACATTTCTTTCCTATGTTGTAACGAAAAATAATAGGAGGGATAAAAAAGAGAGAGAAGGGTAGTATCTCTGGAAGCTCCCTTGTTTTCTTGTTTCCTCAATTACTTCCTCCTGATTGGTATAGTTTTTCCAATTCTTCCCCTGGTAAAATCTCCAGAGATGTTTCTTTTACAAACATTGCTCCTATTGCGAGTGTCTCTGAGAGTTGGGAGAGACAGCCTAGTATCAGTCTATTAAGATCTCACTCTTACAAGCAAAGGTCGTAATGACAGAAGGGCATTCTCACCGCAGTTCAGAGCAGTGATTTGCATGAATCCAGAGAAACTTTCCATGGGACGGACAGAAAACCAAACTCATGATCTGCTCTTTCTATTTGAGTTCCATTTCTTAGATAATGACATTACACGATACATAGTTGCTGAAACCATACAATCAAGTTAATACTGATTCTCTTTCATGTAGTTATCAAGGCAGACCTCAGATTCACAGCTTTCTTTCTCCTCCTATTGGGACTGCCTGAGTTTGGTTCTTCTCTTGTATAGGAGTAGCCTCTTACCTGGCCCTGTTTTGGCCACTCTTTCCTTACATTCTTCTTCTATCACTATCAGACTGATCTTGGTAAAACAAGATCTGGCCAAATCACCCATCTGTTTATAAGCCTATTAATTAATTAATCCTCCTACTGTCCACCTTATAGTCTGGATTCCTTAATGTGACTTTTAAACTCTTTCTTCACAAATTGCTTCAAACATGTCTTTCCATCCTTGTGTTCCCACCACCCCACCCCACCTTGCTCCTTGCCCTCACCCCTCAGCAGCAGCAGAATGGCTTCCAACTGCTGAACCTCTACTCTGTGTTCTGTACTATGTAGATAATTCTTCGCTCTCACCCTCCCAACACTTAGGGCTGATATGATCACTTGTAGAATTTTATAGATCTACTATAGAATTTGAGTAACTTCTCTCTTTTCTCTGGCTGAATTTCTCTTTCCTTCTGCATCTTATATCATATTTTTCCCTTTCTCTAAGTCCCCACTCAAATCTTTAAAGATGGCCTCAGTTACCTTTGACTCTCCCAACCCCCCCCTCCATCTAATCTTACTCTCTCTCAGCCTTTATTTTTCCATAGACTGTTCTTTAAACTTGATTATAGCAATGGTCACTATCAGTTTAATGTGTCTGTCACCTACTCTAAACCATGAACTATCCTTTATGTCTTACACATTTATGACATTCTTTACACCTTATGTCTACACTGGTCCTGACATATAGTAGGTACTAAAAGTTGATTATAGGTTGAGCACTAGGCTCCAAGATGTTCGAGGGCTCCCAGGTATTAGAGGTTGAGAGGAAGCTTATACAGTGTTAGGGCATGGTGACAAGGATAGGTAGGGCTCTTGACGAACGCCATTATATTTACCCCCTCATTCAGAATCAGAGCTGAAGTTCATTATGGACCACTTGCGATTGTGTGCATTATTGGGCTTCTTCAGGGACTCACACCAAAGCTACACCTGGGATACAAAACCCGGTACACTTGCTAGCTTTCAAAGGACTTTTTTTTCATTAAAGCTCATAGATAAGATATAATATAAATTTCATTCACGTAAGAGCTGCCTTCTCTTCTTCCTGAGAAGTAATGAAATAATTAAATAGAACTGACCCCTAACCTGAACCTCCCAGCCCCACATCTCCCCATGATGATACATCGCCATTTCTCATTCCTTTCTGCTGTCCTGCCACCATGCTGAAGTTCATGCAACAGCGCTCATCTCTAGGCCATTTTCAATTAATTTCCTGAGTAAAATTTCAGTAGACACTATCAAACCTTTTGCTAAAATCAAGATATATTACATCTACTCTATTCCCTTAGTCTACTAATCAAAAAAGCAATCAGCTTTGTCTGGCATGATTTGTTCTTTTAAAACTCTTAATGCTTATTGCTCATAATTCCATTATCCTAGATAGTATTTTTTTCCTCTTAATATTTGTTCCACTATTTTAACAGGGAATGAATTACTAATGGTCGTTTTTAGGGTCCTATTTTCCTCCGTTGCTTTGAAAGTTTGCTACCTAATTTGATACTATCAACATAATGGTATTTCCTTATTCTGCTGCATCACAAAAGAATAAGCAAGGGGATTCCGGGAGTCACTTGCTCAATGCCCCTGTTTCTTCACTAGGCTCTCATCACTTCCCTCGATGATGCCATACCAGTATCCATTATTTAGTGATTCCTAAACAGAAGAGTCTGAGATCTCTTTTCATAACTGAATAAATGATTTGATTTTTTTTTAATTTCCAAAGAAATACAGGAAAAATTCTAATGACACAGAACTGTATTCTCTCCTTGGCTCTCCAACCAAAATCCCACTTTTCAGAAATAACTGGTGCTAATGGTTTGATATATATGATTCCAGGATATTTTTTACACCTAAATAAACATATACAAACCAAAATGAGGCCATAATATTCACGGTTCTTTACAACCTACATTTTTCATTTTACTACATATCAATATATTTCCATTTCAGGACCTACCCAAAATATTTTCACTTTCACAGTAAATATGTATTAATTTCATAATTAAATTTGTCATGGTTAAATCTTAGTTAATGTGGTGAGTCCTTATTAAATACATCCAATTTTTCTCTACTCCAAATAAAGATGACAATGAACTATAATAATATTGAAACAATCAATGAAAATCAAGTGAGGGAAAGAGTGAGAACTGTGAGACTATCAGAGGTGCCCACTAAAGGCAGGCTGTTTCCTTCTCTCCTTCAAACCTCCCCTAATAGCAGGACTCAATGGGACAGGGACACTGGAAGTGGCCCCTTTCTTGGTCATCTTGAATGTGGGATGGCACAAAGGAGCACCTTTCAATTACCCAATGTAAAGTCATTGGGAAATGTTCTATATCCTCGTTGGGTACCGCAAATTGGAGTCTGGTTCATGATGCTACTTATATTCTGAGTGTCCTTGGGCAAGTTCTTTACCTTTGCTGAAGCTCAGCTTGTTTATTTCTAAGATAGTGACAGCTTTTCTGATCATAGCTATCACTGCCATTTATTATTTACTATATGGCAAACATTGTGTCAAAGAGAGCTTTAGTGTGTTATCTTGTTTAATTGCTACTAAATTCCCCTGAAGTGGGTAATATGACTCATTGTTAAATGAAAATTTTAGGCTTATTATTGAATTGTAAGAGTTGCTTTTACATTCTGGATATAATTCCTTTATATAACATATAATTTTCAAATATTTTCTTCCAGTGTGTGATTTGTTATTTCATGTTCTTAACGGTATCTTTTTTTTACTTTTATATTTTGTCAACTCAAAGGCTTCCCCCAGGTCATGGGGAAAGCCAAAGGATTGCTTGGAAGAATCTGCTGAGACTCTTCTGTACCCAGGGGGATGTTATTAATAAGCCCAGTAGCTACAGTCTTGTTTTTTAATTAGAGTATAGTTGACTTACTGTGTTGTGTCAATTTCTGTTGTACAGTACACCGACCCAGTCATTTATATATATATTTTCTTCTCATACTACCTTCCATCAAGATATTGGACATACTTCCCTGTGCTGTACAGTAAAACCTCACTGCCCATCCATTCTAGGAGTAATAGTTTGCATCTACCACTCCCAAACTCCCCATTCATTCCATTTCCTCCCCCCTCCCTCTTGGCAACCATGAGTCTGCTC
Organism: Phacochoerus africanus; assembly: GCF_016906955.1. NCBI lineage: Eukaryota > Metazoa > Chordata > Mammalia > Artiodactyla > Suidae > Phacochoerus > Phacochoerus africanus. The sequence continues at coordinate 114,139,108 of NC_062548.1, read as the reverse complement.
TCCATATCCATGATCTGTTTCTGTTTTGTAGATAGGATCATTTATGCCATATTTTAGATTCTACATATAAGTGATATCATATGGTGTTTGTCTTTCTCTTTCTTTTTTTTTCTTTTTCTTTTCTTCTTCTTTTTTTTGGGGGGGGGGCACACTAGTGGCATATGGAAGTTCCCAGGCTAGTGGTTGAATTGGAGCTGCAGCTGCCAGCCTACCCCACAGCCATAGCAACATGGGATCCAAGCCATGTCTGTGATCTACATCATAGCTCATGGCAACATCAGATCCTCAACCCACTGAGCAAGGCCAGGGATCGAACCCATATCCTCATGGATGCTAGTTAGGTTCTTAACCCACTGAGCCACAGTTGGACTCCTTTGTCTTTCTCTTTCTGACTTAACTTCACTTAGTATGAGAATCTCTCGTTCCAGCCACTTTGCTGAAAATGGCATTATTTTGTCCTTTATGGCTGAGTAGTATTCCATTGTATGTATGTTCCACATCTTCTTAATCCATTCATCTGCTGATGGACATTTATGTTGTTTCCATGTCTCAGTTATTGTGAAGAGTGCTACAGTGAACATACGGGTGCATGTGTCTTCTTGAATGAAAGTTTTATCTGGATATATGCTCAGGAGTGGGATTGATGGCTCATACGGATAGTTCTATATTTAGGATTCTGAGGAACTTCCATACTGTTCTCCATAATGGTTGGACCAACTTACATTCCCACCAACAGTGAAGGAGGGTTCCCTTTTCTTCACACACTTTCCAGCATTTATTATTTGTTGGCTTGTTAATGATGGCCATTCTGACCAGTGTGAGGTGGTAGGTACCTCTTTGTAGTTTTGATTAGCATTTCTCTAATATTCAGTGATATTGAACATTTTTTCATGTGCCTACTGGCCAACAGTATGTCTTTAGAGAAATGTCCACTTAGGTCTTCTGCTCATTTTTTGATTGGGTGGTTTGTTACTTTGTTGATGTTGAATTGTATGAGCAGTTTGTATATTTTGGAGATTAGGCCCTTGTCTGTTGCATAGTTTGCAAAGATTTTCTCCAATTCTGTGGGTCGTCTTTTCATTTTTTTTTTAACAGTTTCCTTTGCTGTGCAAAAGTTTTTGAGTTTGATTAGGTCCCAGTGGTTTATTTTTGTTTTTATTGTCATTGTCTAGAAGGTGGATCAAACGAGATGTTGCTATGATTTATGTCAAAGAGCATTCTGCCTATGTTTTCCTCTAGGAGTTTTATAGTATCTGGCCTTAAATTTAGGTCTTTAATCCATTTTGAGTTTATTTTTGTGTATGGTATTAGAGAGTGTTCTAATTTCATTCTTTTACATGTAGCTGTCCAGTTTTCCCAGCAGCACTTATGGAAGAGACTATCTTTGTTCCACTGTATGTTTTTGGCTCTTTTAGACTAGTTGATAATCCTGTTCCATTGACATACAAGCCTCTCCTTGCCCCAATATCACACTATATTACTTTGGCTTTATGGTAAGTTTTGAAAGGAGGTAGTGCAAGTCCTCTAATTTTTTCTTCTTTTAAAATATTATCTTATCTATTCTAGGACTTTTGTATCTTTATAAGGTTTTAAGATACAAGATGAAAGAAATAAAAAGGAAGAATGGAAGGAAGGAAAGGGAAGGAGGGAGGAAGAAGAGGGGAGGAAGGGTGGCGAAAAAAAGGAAAGAAGGAGAAGGAGATAGGTACTGCATACGAGGGACGGGAATGGAGGAAGAGGAAAGTTATTTGGACCCATCCCGAGTATCCAGAGAGAGGGACGGACCGTACTCGGAATTACGGAATAACGACAGATAAGACCATGTACAATGATCCCCCACGCCGGTCCCAAATGCGTTAACAGCTCAAACCATACTACCATAAATTTCTCACAAACCTGACACACACTCCGTTCTCTGTACTTCTCTTACCTGCTTTTTTTCTCCTTATAAACGTATAAAATCAAATAATACTACATTATATAATATGACTATAAACAAAACTATTCCAAAAACAAAACAAAAATGCAAACATATTCACTACCCCACAGAAACCCCATCAAGAAAGACTAAATCGGACTTGGTTTAAAGAAGAAAGTACAAAGAAAGAAGACTAGCGAACGAAGACAGATAAAGAAAAGAGGTAGAAAAGATTTAACGAGCAGAAAGACAGATCACACCACTAAAGAATAAGAAAGAAGACACCATCTTACAACCGTCCAGCGAATTCAAGAAATACACCAAAAAGCACAAGACAAGATGACAGTAATGAATGCAAAAGATTAAGAGAAGATAGAAAGAAAGAAGAACACAAGAAAGAGAAAATGAATAAGACAGACCACAACAAGGAACAGACCTCACTAAAGAAAGAAGAAAAGACCGAAGGAAAAGAAAGAAGAAAGAAAGAAAGGAAGAAAGAAGAAAAGAAAGAGGAAAAAAGAGGAAAAGAAAGAGAAAAGAAAGAGAAAGAAAGGAAAAGAAAAGAAAGAAAGAACAGAAGAAGAAAAGGAACAGCAACGACAACCGGAAAGCCACAAGAACGCCAGAGACCGAACGGAACGCCCGCAAGAAGCAAGAAGAGATTCCATCCTCACCACAACAAACGACGAGAAACTACCCAAGAATCTGTAAAAACGAAATATCAAAAGCAAAACTTAACGCTATGAAAAATTTCGTAAGGTACTTTAATTGAAACACAAATAAGCGCAAAAACACTTTGAAAGCTTATGTAACTAATCCAAGAAAGCCACAACAAAAACACAAGAAACAACTCATACATAAAGTATATCCCCAACCCAACCAACCAAATAAACTATCTCATCTCTAAACAATTTAAGGAAAACCATCCAATAGCAAAAACAAAAACTACCCACTAACGCTCTATTATAAAGATATAAATAAAACTCCAAAACTTTCCCCCTCCAAAAGAATTAAAGAAAAATATGAATACAAACAAGAACTACTATAAAAAAAACACTAAAAAAAAAGATGAATAAAGCGGAAAAAAGGGAAGGAAAAAGAAGGGAAGGGAAAGAGAGGAGGGGGGAACAGAGAAAGAGAAGAAAAGAAAAGAAAGAAAGATAAGGAGAAGAAAAGAAGAAAGAAAGGAAGGAAGGAAGGAAGGAAGGAAGGAAGAAGGAAAGGAGGAGAAGGAAGGAAGGAAGGAGGAAGGGAAGGAAGAAGGAAGGAAGGAAAGAAGGAAGTAGGAAGGAAGAAAGAAAGGAAGAAGGAAAGAAAGAGGAAGAAAATGAAGAAAGAGAAAAGAAGAGGAAAGCAAAGTAAAGGGAAAAAAAGAAAAGAAAAACAGCCTACTGGGATTTTGGTAGGGTCTGCACTGAATTTACAGATTAATGTGGTGAGTAATGAATGACATCATTCACTACTGAGTTTTCCAGTCCATGAAAATGTCATCTTTCTTTCTGTTTATATTATGCCTTAATTTCTTTCAGCAATGTTCTACAATTTTCAGTGTTCAAGATTTACACTTTTGTTAATTCTATTCCTAAATTCCTAAGTATTTTCTTCTTTTTGATGCTTTTATCATTTGAATTGATTTCCCTTTTTGTTTTTTTTAATTATGGCTGATTTACAATGTTGTCCCTGAATTGATTTCTTAATTCTCTTTGGGAATTATCTGTTGTTAGAATATAGAAGTGTAATTAATTTTTGTATTTCAACTTGTATCTTGTGACCTTCCTACAATCTTTTGTTTGTTTTATTAGTTTTTGTCTTATTAAGTGAATTCCTTTTGGATTTTTTTTTAAAAAAGGATCATGTCACCTGTTAATAAAGAAATTTTTCCTTTTAAATCTATATGCCTTTAAATTCTCCCTTCTCCCCTGCCCTTCCTTCCTTCTCTCATCTTCCTTCCTTCCTTTCTTTTCCTCATTGCATTGGTTTAATGTTGAACAGAAGTAATGAAAGCACACATTCTTGTCTTTTTCATAACCTTGGGAGAAAGCTTTCAGTCCTTCATTAAGTCTCTTCTCAGGTATGGGTTTTTCATAGATACCATTTATCAGGTTTCGGACTCCTAGTCTGAAGAAAAATTTTATCACACATGGATGTTGGATTTTCTCAAATGCCTTTTCCGTGTCTGTTGATATGATTATATTGTTTATGTCCTTTATCCTATTAATACAATGTATTTCATTGATTTCTTCGCAGATGTTAAACCAACCTTGTATTCTTGGATAAATTCCAGTCAATCACAGTATCATCTTTTTCATATGCGGCTAGATTATGTTTGCTTATTTTGTTAATATTTCTCTCTAAGCATTTTTTGGTTTTATTCTATAAGTTTTGATATCTTTTATTTTAATTTCTATATAGTTAAACTATTTTCTAATTTCCCTTGTGATTTCTTATTTTATGCATTTATTATTTAATTTCCTAGTATTTATGTATTTCACAGATTTCTATCTGTTGTCAACTTCTAATTCATTCCGTTGTGGTTGGAGAATATACTTTGTATGGATTCAATTACTGAGACTGTTTTATGGCCTCATGCGCATGCGTGGTCTATCTTGGAGAAGGTTCTCTATGAATCTGAAAGGAATGTGCATTCTATTCTATGTGAATTTGTGTAGAATGTCCTATATTTGTCAGTTAGGTTTAGTTGGTTGATAGTATTGTTCAAGTCTTCTATATTCTTTTCTGTTTATTGTTATATTCATTATTGGGAGTGGGTTACTGAACTCTCCAACTATAATCATTAAATTATCTGTTTCTCCTTCCAAATGTGACAGTTTTGCTTTGTGTGTCTTGAGCTCTGTTGTTAGATGCATATACATTTATAATATCTTCCTGGTAAATTAACTCTTTTATCATTGTAAAATGTCCACCTTTTCCTTAGTAATCTTTCTTGTCTTAAAGCCTTATATTTTTCAGGTATTAATAAGCTACTTTGGTTCTCTTACGGTTACTGTCTGCAAATATTTATTTTTCTATCCTTTTACCTTCAATCTATTTTTGTCTTTGATTCCATGAGGTACCTCTTGTAGAAAGGATTTAGTTGGGTTTTGCCTTTTTATCTAGTCTGACAGTCTATTTTTTGGCTGAATATTTGGGCTATTTACATTTAAGATATCTAGTGATTTGGTTGTATATACACTTGTTTTTGCTATTTGTTTTTTATATGTCTCCCGTCTTTCTAGTTCCTCTGTTCCTTCTTTACCTGCCAAGTGTTTTTTAATGTACCATTTAAAAAATTCTGTTAATTTTTAAAAATGTTTTTGTAGATATTTTCTTAGTGTTTGCTCTATGATATATATATCTGAACTTATCATAGTCTGTAATTCCAGTAAAACATGGAAACTTTATTTAAATATAGCTCTGTTCCATTTCCTACCCTTTGTGCTAGTGTTATATATTATATCTATATTTGTGTCAACTCAACAATACAGCTTTGTGACTGTGCACATATAGTCTTATGTCTTTCAAAAATGTTAAGAAAATACATAGTTACTGGGTTTTTACATCAACCTATATATTTACTTACTATTTCTGGTGTTCTTCATTTCTTCCTGTGGATTCAAGTTATTACCTAAATATAATTTCATTTTACTCTGAAGGTCTTACTTTAATATTTATTGTAAGGCAGGTCTGCTAGCACTTGGATTTCAATTTTCTTCACTGAAGATTGTTGTGGTCCTTTTGCTGTTTTGTTTTCTTTCTTAAGTTAGTTTGTCTTTCTGGTTTAATCACTTGGCTGAACTACATCTGTGAAATCCATCTTCCCTATAGTGTGTGGTTGCTGATGTCTCTGTTCAGGTTTTTTTTTTTTTTTAATATTCTTGTTTTAATTTTTTATCCTATCTTCCTATGGGTCATTTATGTGTAGCTTAGTGGTCTGCAAATGTTTGGACAGACGATTTGCTCAGACATCTTGAATGAGTAAGACTTCTGCCAAAGATTTGTATGGGGGTAAAAAAGTGCATTCAACACTTCAGCTGCTATTCTCTTTCATAGCTCCTCTGCATATATGCAGTCTTAGGGCTGACTAGAAAGTGGTGGCTAGCTTGGACTCTTTCCCATCTCCATTGCAAATACACATAGTTTGAACCATGAAAATGCCGGACCAAACTATGATGGAGTCTCAGGCTCTTTGCGTCAAACGTTTTCACTTTAACCTGCATTTCTGCCTCCTCCTCTAAATCAAGTGAGCCACCTTCAAGCGGGGCGTGAAAGCTGTTGTTCTTCATGGTGTACTCTACTTTTACAAGACTCCTGTGTAGACAGAGTTAAGTAGACAGGAGACGCCCAAGTCGGCACAGTTTCCCACAATTCTTATCTGCAACTACACATGGGAGGGGAGACAGAAGTTCAGCAGCTTCTTAAGCACAAATGCTTCTCAGATTGTCATATTCATTTGGTCAATATTCAGAGCACCCATAGTTGTTTCTGTCAATTTAATCAAGCTTTATATTATTTTGAGGGGAGATAATTTGCTAATCCCTTCACTAGGCCATAGCTGGAAATCCTGCCTCACCTTACTTCTTTGAATCTCATTTTATTAGTCAAAAACTTGGATATTCATCTTTCTGAAACTACTTATTTCCTTTTTTAGCTACACCCATGGCATGTGGAAGCTCCCAGGCCAAGGACTGAGACAACGCCAAATCTTTAACCCACCACGTTAGACTGGGGATCAAACAGGCGCCTTAGCAGTGATCCCAGCCACCACAGAAACAACACCAGATCCTTATACTACTGTACCACAGTGGGAACTCCTTTCTCAAACAATTTTATGGGACCGTCTTAGAATATTTAAGACATTGTATGATAAGTGCTTGGCATTAAGTAAGCCTTTGGTAAACACTGACAGGAACATTGCATATAATGGTTGGATAGTGCACTTTACAAGTATCTTAAGTGAGGGAGGCATGGGGCTCAGATTCAGCTCAGGTTCTGCCTGTCAAGCTATGAGCTCTGGCACTGCCTGTATCCATCCAGAAGAGGCATCTTTTCCTAATTCTTTCACCCAAATGAGGCAACTTTTTCACATTCACACTGAGGTGCCATAAAACCTTGCTGGTCCTAGGGTTGTCTTCCCTCCCCTCAACTTTAGCCCTCCTGGTGCAGGTTAAGTCCTTTATCTTAAGCTGCCCAATATGAAAGCTCCTTAACAATACCAAACCTTTTGGTTGTTTCTCTTCTATTTTCACTTTATTATTTTTTTTCCTTTTCCAGGGTAAATGAACTCAATAAATTTACTCGTGTATTTATGGAAGCATGAATTTTTAAAAAGTTGTGAGCTGCTGCTGCCACTGATAAAGGTGTTGGGAAAAGTACTGGTAATTACATTTCCTACAACAACTCAACTTCTAAACCCTTCTGAAAGACAGGACTCCTTAAAATCTTTCTTGTAGGAAAAAAAATTGTATTGGGGAAATAATTTTTAAAAATAAAATAAATTAAAAAAAGAAAAAGATCCTTCTTGTGCTCCATTTAAGCACCTGGTTCCCTTCTGAACATTGACCTTCTATCCTTCCTTTGACCTCAGGGCAACTGACTCAGCTTATTTTTCTATCTCATAAGGTTTTTATTTTAATTATTTCCTCATGGAGCAACAGGATTTCTAGAGCTTGCCTAATTATCTTGTTTCTGCAATAAGCAATGTTTCTCAAATTTATCCTTATACATGTGTCACACAAAAGGCAGGAGGTCTGATTTTGTCTTTATTGGTAGAGGAAGCCCACTTGCACTGTGTGCCAGCCAATCCTACTGATCCTGCCTATTCTGCTTCCAGAGCTGTACATGAGAAGGATGCATTCGCTTCTGAGGAGAGAGAGGTTGAGGAGGGGAGAGGGCCACAAGACACAAGGATAAGAAGACAGAGGGAAAAGCAAAGACAGAAAAAATAAGAGAAAGGAGTGAAGCACTTATGTGAGGGCTGGACAACCATGGCTAATGGCTGGAGGGTTGACAACTGCAAAGAACTGAGACCACTTCACTTTCTCCAAACTTATCATTTTGAAAGCATTAGGTATTTTAGTTGCTCTAACTTTTTAATATGCTCAATATTTTTGATCTACCTTAAAAGACTCTAAAAAGGGAAGAACCTATGTGAAGAGCTTGGACATGGGAGGGAGAGCAGCAAATGCACTGATTCCACCCATACTCGGTAGCTCTCTGAGTACACACTGCTCTTGGAATGGATACCTTTTGGGTATAAACATACTGTGTTAATGAAGAAAAATAACTCCTAGGAGAGGTGGAGTATACAATCTAAGAAATGATACCTGTATTTGTGTAGCCCAGACAATGTTGGAGATGAAGATATTAAACAGGAGTATCCTATGTGACTGCTGCAGAAGTAAATTTAATTTCTATCTACTTTATAATGAGAAGACCATTCTCATTTTAGGCATTCTCATTTTATTTTATGATTTTAATTTTTTCCATTATAGTTGATTCACAGTGTTCTGTCAATTTCCAAAGTGACCCAGTCTTATATATATACATACACACATATATATACACACACATATATACACACACACACATATATATGTATTCTTTTTCTCACATTATCTTTCATCATGTTCCATCACAAGTGACTGGATGTAGTTCCCTGTGCTGTGCATCAGGCTATACATCCACTCCAAATGTAATAGTTTGCATCTATTAACACCAGACTCCCAGTACATCCCACTCCTTCCCCCTCCCCCTTGGCAACCACAAGTCTGTTGTTCTCTAAGTCCCTGAATTTTTTTTCTGTGGAAAGTTTCAATTGGGAGTTCTCATCGTGGCTCGGTGGTTAACGAATCCAACTAGGAACCATGAGGTTGCGGGTTCAATCCCTGGCCTCGCTCAGTGGGTTAAGGATCCTGTATTGCCATGAGCTGTGGTGTAGGTCATAGATGTGGCTCCAATCCTGTGTTGCTGTGGCTCTGGCATAGGCCGGCGGCTACAGCTCCAATTAGATCCCTAGCCTGGGATCCTCCATATACCGTGGGTGTGGCCCTGGAAAAGACAGACAAAAAAAGACACACACACACACACACAAAAGGTTCATTTGTGCCATGTATTAGATTCCAGATATAAGTGATATCATGTGGTATTTGTCTTTCTCTTTCTGACTTACTTAACTTAGTATGAGAGTCTCTAGTTCCATCCATGTTGCTGCAAATGACATTATTTTTTCTTTTTTTATGGCTGAGTAGTATTCCATTGTGTATATGTACCACATCTTCTTAATTCATTCATCTGTTGATGGACATTTAAGTTGTTTCCATGTCTTAGCTATTGCAAATAGTGCTGCAATGAACATACAGCTGGGTGCATATATCTTTTTCAAGAAAAGTTTTGTCTGGATATATGCCCAAGAGTGGGATTGCTGGGTCATATGATAGTTCTATATTTAGTTTCCTATTGCTGCTATAACAAATTATCAGAAACTAAATAATTTAATAAGAAATTATTTAGTTATTAATGTCTTAGTGGCATTCTCATTTTAGACCATTCTCATTTTATTTACAAGGAATAAATAATTTCTTATTAGTAGCATAATAAATAATTTCTTATTACCATCACATTTCAAATACCTCTTCCATTGCTTCCAGGTGCAGAGAATGCTGATCAATCAGAGAGAAGAGAGTTGCCAAAGAGAATACAAGTGCAGGTCAGGGTACACCAAAACAGAGACACAGTGAGCTGCCACACCATGCATGCAGCCAGTTTCATTAACAAGTAAGCCTAGTAAGTCAAGTAAACCCAGCATATTTCCAAATAATAACATCTTCCATAAAAATCAACAAGAAAGACCTGATATCCAATAAATGTGTTTTGATTAAGCATGACTAGTACTAAGAATTCTAAAGCAATAATTAGAAAGAACTGAAATAGATCATAATGCTGTAGGTAAAGGAAACCTAGACTACCATGACAGCCTCCAGGTAAAAGGTTCTTACCAATCCTTCAGGCAGAGAACTAGACACAAGATCTAAACCCCTTGTAATCTTTAGAGCCTGCTGCAATTCCACTTGTAAATGTGATCGGGCATTCTCCGTAAATTCTTCTGTCATGTCCAAAAAGTCTTAAATATGTTATACATAGATACCTAGATGGAATAAGCTTCCTGCCTTTCAGGGCCAAGATTCTTAAATCAAGACAAAGCAGAATCCCTTGCTTCAGGCTGCTATTAGGCTGGGCTACATGCTATTCTACTATGCCATTTTTCCTGTTTACAGGGTGGTCTCTTGTGTATTATTTCCATTGATTTTTATAACAAGTCAGGAAAGAGAGCCACAGAGGTAAAATGACCCCCAGATCGCTCTTCAACTTACATTAGACCAGACTTTCTCCATCTTGAATGAGTAAAGATTATCTTTCCATTCGAAGTAGAATTACACTGTAGTTATCCCCATTCAAGAGAATTTTATTTTATTCCTCATTCAAGGTCCTGGCTTTCCCTCAATTCTCTTCAAGCATAAATTCTGAGCGGTTCATAGCTTTTCTTAAACAGAGCCCATATTTCTTTAAGAGGTGTCTTATCTGAACCATTTGATATATAGAAATCAGTGAGGCTAAAAAATCCAAATAACAGTAATAAAAGGTCTTAATAAGAGGAAGTAGGAAATCAGAATTACAACTTCACAAGCTCTTAGAGCTCATTTAGTCCCTACCCACTCAATTTCTCAATTGAAAAATTGAGGCCTGAATTCACATGTTAGCCAAGGGCAGACCTACCACTTCTGAATTTCAGAGCAGCACTTACTACATTTCTGAAAGGGCTGTTTGGTTGCAGTAACCTTCTCACACTGATTGCACTGCTATGCAGCATGATGGCAAGCTTCATGCTGTGGCTGCCTTAGGCAGTACTCCTTGCCCTGGCCATCTGCAAAGAAGACATGGGTAAAAAATAGGTTCCCAAGCTTCCTTTGAAGATACTGCCCTTTCCAGATACCACAGTGGGTATAATTAGATTGTGTCAAGGAACAGAGTGAGTCTCCCCAGCATCACTAGTGTACTTTGTACTTCAGGCCTCAGTTCCTGCCTGCTGCTGCTCTTTCTGTTCCATTTATGGCCCACAGAGATGCTTGCCCTGCTCCCTGTACAGGGGGAAGTCTACAGACGTCCCTCCCAGTAACAGCTCAAAAGACAGTAACTACAAGGAAGTGTGTCTCTAAGGCCCAGTCAGTCTCCTGAGCCCTGCCATTTCTAGAATGGTGCCCCAAGAGCATATTGGTTTTCCTCCAAACTTAGTCAAGATCAACAGTATTAGTTTCCTATTGCTGCTATAACAAATTATCAGAAACTGAGTGGCTTAGAACAACACAAATTTATTATCGTACTGTTTAGAAGGTCAGAGGTCTGTAATGGGTTGGTGGGCTGTGCTCCTTCCAAATGAGATTCAAGGGACAATCAATTTTCTTGACTTTTCCAGATTCTAGACACTAGACACTGCCTGCATTCTTTCTCTCATGGCCTCTTCATTCATCTTTAACACCAGCAGCTGCTGTGCTGTCACTTTACATGGAACTATGTCTCCCTTTGATTTTAGATATCCCCTTGACTTAGATTTTCATCTACAGTGCCCTGCATTCATAGGGGTTTATCAGTTGTTGATTTAGTAAAGAAATACATGATTCAAGTATAAATGGAATTTTAAAATTGATACAAATTGCACATAATTAAATGATCTTGAAATCTCTGTCTCTCTCTGACCCCTGCTTCCATCATCACATCGTCTCTAAGTCTGGCTCTTCTGCCACCCTCTTTCACTTACTAAGACCCCTGTGATTCCATCGGGCTCACCTGGCAGATCCAGGATAATCTCATCTGCAGAGTCCCTTTTGCCATGTAAGGCAGCATATTCACAGGTTCTGAGGACTAGGACTCTTTGGGTGGTCATCATTTTATCTGCCACACCAGACCGCAGCACTGCTGTGAATGCTCCTCAGGCTTCCTAGCCTCTCAAGGAGCTCCCCTTTCTTCCCTCCAGGGTGCATATAGGTTTCCAGATGCAATGCTCTCATCTTGATGCTGTGGTCTGATGAGTGACTTGAGACACTGGGCTATCTAGCTTCCAGAAGCCATGGCTAAATCTTGCATCTATTTCCTAAAGCTGGTAGTGATTTCTGTGGCTCACAAATTTTGTGCCAGGTACACAGCTATCCTTTGCCTTGGATATGCCTACCCCCAGTCTTATATCAGAAAGGGAGTTAGCCTTAGTGACAATATAGTCTAAGACCTTTACCTTACGAACGAGGAACCTATAATCCAAAGAGGTAAAGTGACATCCTTTATGTCATAGAGTTGTGACAGGAGCCCAGGTCCCTTTTCCCTCCAACTCTTGTCTTGCTTTCTTATTCCACATGCCCTGTGGTAGCGTTGTTAAATTTAGCTAAGGAGAGACATAATATTCACCAGAAAACCATAATCCAGCCCCTCCCACTGAAAGCTTCCCTAAAGGCAGGGGAAACATCCTGCAAGAGGCCCAACCTGATGGGGAGGCACCAAATACTTCACCAGACACTCTGAAAACAAGCCAACTCATTAAGACAAATCTTTCTCTGGAGCTCAAGTTTCAGCTGCCAGGTTGGCACCAGAATCTCATTAGGATGAAAGAATCACAAGACACAGCTTATTGAAGGGTCAAGATGGAAAGTCCAGTGACCTTATTACTCAGGAGATGAGGGACATATTTTTGTAAGCAGAACCAAGGAACTAATATGGCCTCTCATGGTGAGCTGCAGAAGAGGGGCAGAGATAAGAGGCTACAAATATCCCCAGTGACTTTAATATGATGAGAAATTGTGCTCAAATGAAAGGCATGACCACCTAGAACCCTTCTGATACATCTGAAGGGGTAAAGGTTAACTGAAATAGAATGTGTTGATGTCACTCTTGCTTATGTGCTGTACTTGGTCCCGGGTACATTCCTGAGTCTGATGCACACGTGGTTATCCTTTCTAACCCTTCGAGGATAAGCCAAGTAGAAAGAGAGTGGGGTGGGGATGCTCTGGTTTGTGACCTGATGTGAACTACTGATGCCCTGTACCCTACCCAGGGAGGCAAGAATGCAACCTGCTTGTCCATCTGCTTATCTATCTTTGCCTAGTCAGTACCACCGGATTTTTTTTTTTTTTTGGTTGTTGTTGTGGCAGAAAATAGTCAACATGTTTTTTCCCCAAAACAATTTTAAAATAATTCAATAGGATAGTCTCAAATGAGTGTTACTTTTTATCCCTTTACATTAAAAAATAATGACATGTTTTATCTTATTATAAAATAGTACATTTTTATGGACTCAAATTTGGAAAATATCAGGAGCACATAGAAGAAAATGAAAATCACTGATAATTGAATCATCTAGAAATAACTTCTGCTACTATGTTGGTGTATTGCCTTATAATCTTTTCCTTATGTACACATACAGCTTCCTCTTTTATAAAACAAGTCATATAGCACACATTGTATAACCTTTTAAAAAATCTAATAATAGGTCTTGAATACTTTTCCCATATTATTAAATTTTTTTACATAGCATAAATGTAATGGCTGCAAAATATTTAGGTATATTTTATTTAACTGAATCCTTATTGTTTGAGCATTTAAATGATTTCTAGTTTTGTTTTTTTGTTTTTTTTTTTGTCTTTTTGCTATTTCTTTGGGCTGCTTCCACGGCATATGGAGGTTCCCAGGCTAAGGGTCTAATCAGAGCTGTAGCCACTGGCCTACGCCAGAGCCACAGCAACGCAGGATCCGAGCCGCGTCTGCAACCTACACCACAGCTCACCGCAATGCCGGATCGTTAACCCACTGAGCAAGGGCAGGGACCGAACCCGCAACCTCATGGTTCCTAGTCGGATTCGTTAACCACTGCGCCATGACGGGAACTCCCTAGTTTTTTGCCATCATAAACAATACCATCAAGACAGATTTTTAGATAAGCCAATGTGAAATATTTGGTTGCGATGGTCTCCCTTAGGTCTGTCAGGTAGTCTACAGAGAAAAATTTTTTCCTTTTGATTCTTGAGGGTGAGTTAGTATGTTAACAGCACTTAGCCAAGAAGTGATTTTTTTCCCTCTCCAAACCTTGTAGATTCTGAAAAAAGAGACTAAACGGTCTTTGAAACTTAAGAATCAGAGAGACCACAAGAGCTAAACCGGTCTCAAGGCCTTCTTGATGAAGGGGGGCCTGGCCAGCACAGCTCAGGTGATGAGAGGCGAATGGACAGGGAGAACTCTGTCCAGGAGGCATCTTAAAGGACTGGAAAGGGACAGAGGCACCAATGACCCTGGGGCTGGGAGACGTGTCTTAGCAAGCCCAGAGGTCTTATCCCATTTATAGAGGACAGATGTCCTAAAAGGTCTTCAAAGTGTGCCCACAATTATATTCACTTTACTCTAAAGAGGTAAAAAAGACAATAAGCTTTACAAATAGCACTGTACAGTTAGACACAAATAAATGCATATAACAGATGAATATATCCATATCAAGGGTGCTCAGAAATATTTTACTAATGGGACATACTATAAAATAAAGTTCAGAGACCATTGCCTTAAAACAGAAACTTCATAGCAGAGAGCAGAGTGAGCAGCATAGCCAGGGAGCTTCTGGGGAACACTCAACATAGATCCAGTTTGGATCACCCCATTTGAAACAAGTGCAAGAAAGGAGCATTGCACTGTCCTGGGGGGGGGGGGTGGGAATTAATTCCAATTAATTTTTCCTCTATTTCAGTTTGCCTATTTCTCCTGACTGCTCTCCTAGCTTCAACATCCTTCTAAAACCAGGAGTCTTTGGTATAAACTGCTTATACAGACAAAGTGAGAGGAGCAGTTATTGACCACAGGAGCTAGGAAAGAGGCGTGAAATGGATTTTTCTGAAGAACCTCTAAAGGTACCAACCATGATTTCAGACTGCTGGCTTCCAGAACTGGAAGAACACCAATTTCTGCTGTTTAAAGGGACCAGGTTTGCATTCATTTGTTGCAACGGCAACAAGAAACTAACACAAGGGTAACACAGGAGTGGATGAAAAGGCTAAATGACACACTCTGGCATTGCAGCACCCTTGTCATCGATAGCAACTTTACCAGGCATTTCAGAGCTCTAGGACAGTACTTCTCAATCTTTGTGAAAACTAAGCAATCTAGATAAATAGAAAAAGCTCGGTAGCAGAGTTCCATCCAAGTCCTCCACCAAAAAACAAAACAAAACTAAGCAAAACTTGAGAATCAGTGCCCTGGAAGAGAACTGAGTTGATACAGGAAGGATGTCAGCCCCTCAGAGCCGAGTCTACTCCCATCATTCCTGTGTGTGCACATGACGAGGGGCTGGGAGGGACTTTGGGGAAATGCTGATACTCTGTTTCCCTGCTTTAAAGATAGGGTTTAGATAGAGATCAAAATCTTACTTTCTCAAGAAGAAAAATATGTTTCCTTGACTACATTCCAAAACACATGAAGTAGTACACATTAAACATGCTCCTGTCACTTTTTAAAAAGTCAGAGAATGCCTCAACTTGATGATTCCTCAAGATCTTATTAATTTATAATATTGTGTTCCATCAAGATCATCACTTTTTATTATCTTGCTTCTCTGAATTGTATCTCCCTTATTATTCTCAGCTACAGGGGCCATAAATTAAAATCATTCAGAATTTATACTCCTACAGTTCATTATCTATGATTGGTATTATCTCACTGCCTTTCTCTGGCCCTTCTGTATGCCCTGACAAGAAATATTGCAATAGAGTCTAAATACCATCCAACCAATAAATGTTGAGTTAAAAAAAAAAGCCTCAATTGACTACATTGCCCTAAAGGGTGCTCCATTACCCTTCTTATCTCTACCACTCACATTCTTTCTGCCAAAATGACAGAGAAAGTGAGATTCTAAAGGGTTGAGAGTTAGGACTGCGATTTAGGTCCTTGCTTTCCTGCTGTCCGGACTGGGCATGTCATTTTCTCTCTCTTCACCTTTACCTCTTTCCCTGAAGGTCAAGGACATTAAGATACAACAGCCTGATTCATGAAGAGAAACTCTACTTCAGAGAACAAACAGGTAGCAATGCTGACCCAAAAATCAATGAGTGGTCCATTACTAGAAGTTTTGAATACCTCTCAGTGACATTCCAGAAGCATCTCTCCAAAAGCCAAGAGGCTGGTCTCTTGTTTCTAAGACTGATCAAGGCTGTGTGAGTATAGAGCACTCCATTAGACCCCAGGAAAAACAAACACAAGTATCTGACAGTGGTGAGATGCCCCCAAGTTATGTCTGGATGTGTTTGTCACTAAAGAACTTGATAAAGTGAGTAAGTATATCCATAGTGGCTTCTGTCATGGCTGTTCCCATCATCGTCCTCAGTGATGAGAGACACTACAATGCTAGGAAGAGTAGGGACTTTTCAGAGAGATGGAAGTTGGCAACATTTACCAAAAAGTGAATATTCAAATCCCTGCTGATTCATCAAATGGGACAAGGTTCACATTCAGTGCATGTCCTGGCCCTTGGGACCTAGCTTTATAGAAACATAAAAGCCTCAATGTATTTCCACACTCAGGAAATTTTAACACCAAGAAGTGAATATTTCTCCCTCCCTTCCTTTCTTTTCTTTTCTTTTTTTTTCCCTCACAGTACTCAGTGTAGCATGCAGGTGCTAGAGATCATAAGCTAGAGGATGGAGGAGGAGAAACAGGTCAGAGAGTGGTGATAATACACAATCTACTTTCACAGCTTTAAAAATTATTTAAAATTTTAAAAAACACTGATTTTCAAGTTATAAGTCTGACATTACAACATCTGTGGACAATTGCCACTTGGCCCTCTGTCTTAATCTCACTGAACTGTGATCACAATTCAATGGTTGTCAAATAAAAAAAACAAAACCCTTACCATAACAAAAAATGCATGTACTGCTAGGACTATTTCTAGAGGTTAAGAATTGTATCTAGAGACACCTCTAAAGGTGGCCAAATGGGAGTAAGTCTGAAAGGGGGTCCGTATCAATAGTACAATAAACCTAGCCTCACCTCAGAATTACCTGAGAAACACATACACACATAAAGTAAAACAGAGTCCCATGGAAATTAAAGCTACAATGAGATGTATTTCTTCCACCAGATGAATAAGAATGACAAAGTTTGGCAATACCAGGTTCTGGTGATTATGCAGGATCCCAGAGAGGAATACTAATACATCACTAGAGGTAGCGTAACTTTTGTGCCATCACTTTGGAAATAGATTGGATTATCTACTGAAATGGAAGCTGCAACTCGTGACCCAGAAATTCCACTCCAAGTTTTATGCTCTAGGGAAACTCTTTAGACAAGCACATATACCAAGAGGCATGAACAAAAATGCTGACAGTAGTAGTTGTTGGTGATAGCAAAAACCTGGAAATAACTTGAATATATAATGACAGTAGAAGAGATAAATTGTGGTATTTTCATGCAATGGATTCAAAATCAAATGAACCACAGCTACATGCATTAAAATGGGCAAATCACAAAACAAGAACATTACTCCATTTATATAATGGATTGCAAACCCAATCAATATGTTGTTTGAGGCTATATACAAAAATGGTAAGGCCATAAAGAAAAACAAATTAATGACTAACATCAAATACAGGATAGTGGTTACTACCACAGAAAGGGAGAGAGTTTTGATCTAGGTGGGAGACAGAAGAGGTTGTAAAGGGACTGACAATATTCAAATTCTTACACTTGGTGGTGAGAACACAAGTACTGGTTTTATTCTAATCTTTAATCCATGCATACATATTGTATCTACTTTTTTGTACATGCTAGATTTTATAATAAAATTTTAAAAGTACAGATTTTTAGGCTCCATCTCAGACCTACTGAATCGTAATATTAGGCTATAGGGCTTAGGCAATAACTTCTATAAGCTCTCCAGAAAATCTGGATGCACTATTGGGTTAAGAGCCACTCTCCTACAAACACACACACACACACAAACACACACACACACACACACACACACCCCACATTACATACCAATATCCAGGTGAAAGCAGCTTAAAATATAAATCAAGGTCAAGAAATTTCAAGAGAGTCATAAAAACACTAAAGATCAGCCTGGGAGAGTGTGTAGAAAAGAACCCTCACAGTTCAGGGTTCAAGGCTGATGTAGAAGCCTGAGAGCATTAGTCATTAGTTATTAGTTCCCCATGAGCTTACTTGAGCCCTGTCCCTGTTAGCTTCTAAACAGCATCTGCCTGAGATAATCACCCCTGAGAACGGGTCCCACAGCAGGCTCTTACACAGCTTTTGCTACAAAGATAGAAACGTGATGTGGAGGAAAGTATTCTTATCTAAGACTCATCATGGCAGACATCTAGACTTGAACCCAAACATACAAGCTGTGTGATCTTTAGCAAGTTGCTTTCCCTCTCTGAGCCCTAGGTTTCTGATCTGATCTGCCTCCCTCAAAAAAATGGAATCTAATGAGATAGCAGAGTTGGAAGGGCTTTGCAAACCAAAATTACAACTCTAATGTCCAGTAAGTCCAGTACTATGTGGGTTATTATTTCTTTTTGAGTGTTAGGAATACAGGCTGTGAATTCTGGGTCAGTAGTTTTCTGGGTCCAAGGAATTGGGAGTGCTGAGATTTGCCTTAGACAGACCTGGAGGCAGAACTAGGGCCTAGTGCCTCCACATCTCTCTCCAAAACCTCAGCAAGTATTAAACAAGCACCCGCTACTTATCCTGAGCCTACCTTTTCCTGCCCTGATAATTCAGAAGAGGATGTTCATAAAACAGCTGAGAACTACTGGAAGCACCTTGCAAAACTAATATGCAGTCTGAATATTCATTAATGTCTTTGAAACGGACTTTTAATTCAATTATATAATATCTTCCAAATTAGGATTACCAGATTTGGTAATGCAGGACAGTCAATGTTTGAATTTTTTAGTATAATTGGAATAATTTTCAAGTATAAGTATGTCTCAACTGCTGCATGAGACATACTTGTACTAAAAAAAAATTGTTGTTCACTTGAAGCTTAAATTTAACTGGGTCTCCAGTGTTTTATCTGGCAATCCCATACCAAATGAACAAACCGATCAGCAGTTTAGTCTATATCTTACATTGGGAAATCTGCACGAAAGAGAGCTATAAAATCCTATTTCCTTTAACTGATAAGAGAGTAAATGGTTGGATTGATCTTGAAACTGGACTTGCATCCTCCTTTTCCTTGTACAGACCAAGAAGACACGGAGAGGCACAGATATTGTAAATAGGTTTCAAAGGTAAGAGGATAGAACACGGGTGGGGAAGCCTCAAAGTCTCAAACAGAAATAGGTGTCCTAACCCCATCCTGGCCCATCCAGGACACTTTGCAGTGGCCTCGACCCTTACCTCTGGGCATCTCCTTGGAATGCTCTGTCTCGGGCCCATCCAACAGGTCCATCTGGGAGGCCTCCTCAGAGGGGACGCGGCGCCAGGACCAGCTCTGGTTCCCTCGGTTATGCAGTGGAGGGGAATACTCCAGCTCACAGGGGAAGTCAAAGCTGCATTCCAGACCTGCAATGACAGCCAACAGTCAGTGGAGCAAACTCTTCCACTCCTCCACTCCAGGAAGTTGGCCTTCATCTCATTCACAACCTTCACCCTTCCAGGTATGGCAAGCTGTCAAGTCACAGGTGCCTGAGCTCCATATGGATGAGGGGATGCTTTACATAACTCAGACTATGGGAGGCATCCTCAGAGAAGGCAGGTAAAACAAACAAACAGCTAATAGTCTGGACAATGAAAAGTTTTGCATCCTGTGAGGATAGCTGGGGAATTGGAGAGAGCCTGAGGTCAAGTGGGCCTGGCTTTGCAAACAGTTAGGTCTCAATTTGTCAGGCAAGAAAATTCACCTCTTAAGCCTCAATTCCTCACTTACACATTGAGGATGACAGTATCTACCTGTGGAGATTGCTGTAAGAATGAGTACATGAGTCTATATACATGAGTCTGATCCACAGTTGACACTTAGGAAGAATTCTCATCAGGTCCTGCACTAAGAGAGGCCCAAAGGGAACTTAAGCTACGCATAGCCCTGTTTGCCAGCCCTATCATCTACTCTTTAACCACCCTCTGGAGAAGAATGCCAAGGTTATGAGAGTTAATCTGAATTTATTCTCTCTTGGGGACAAACAGGGAAGGTCACTGGGTGAGGAGAGAGAGAAGAGAGGCAGGAAAGGCCTGTGCCCTGGGATTTTGTTTGATCTTTTTCTGGGCTTCTTTGCAAGAATCATCTTTATGTCCAATCATTCCACATCTGCCCTACTTTTGGGACACACTCATCCTCTCCTTCCCCTGCCTTGCTCACTGTCTATTACCCAAAGGGGCTGAAGTGCTTTGTACCTAGGAGGCTCTCAATGCTCACTGGTGGATCAATAGTGCATGTGCCAAGACGCAAATTATTCATCCACTCTTATTTCAAAGAACAGAGGATGGAAATATGGGAAATTTGATTGGTAGCCAGGCTTGGCCAATCTATCCTCATGTCTGGAACTTGGTGCCTTCATCTGTAAAATAAGTTTAGACTAGACGATTCTGGAAAATATTATCCAGTGAAACCTGGGTTCCAGCTCCAACTCCGCCGGTGATTTGCTGGTTACTGTGAATAAGCTACCTCTCCCAGCCTCAAGTTCCTCAAATTCAGAATGAGATCCAGACTAGAAGCCTTCTAAAGCTCCTTCTTGACTGTACCTTTTTGAGATTCCAAAGTCCTCGCTCTCAGAAGGGTTATAACTAATTGGATAAACCAATCTGTGTGGTGGTGCTAATGGTTATAACTCCCAATTATCACTGTGCATTTTAACAGCTGCTTCTGGAGCTACTGCTACTTTGATCTCCAAGATGAGCCTCCTGCTATGAATTTCATAAGGCAGAGGAGAAGCAGGGCCAAGTCTAGTACAGGCAGCCAGTCACTGGGACGTCTCTTAGTTATACCACAGACACTAGCCTTGCCCCTGGAGTGACAGCAAAGTAATTCCCACTGATGCTGGCCAAACTACCTAAGTTTAGGGGGGAAGGAAAAAAATCCTTTAATTACACTTCTATTAAGTATCTTCTACTTCTCAACCAGCAGAGATTTATGTACCAGCTGCTCTCTAGGAGCTGCCATCCTCCTGTTCCTAAGGTTAATACCACTCGCCCTTTCACGATTCAGACAATTCACCTTTATAATGTCAAGCTGAAAAAGGCCTTGTTTGAGTTGACAGGCCACTTGATGCCTACATATTTTATCAGCCTTGAAGACTTTCTACCTGCCTCTGGGGGCTGAGCTGCTGCTATGAGTTGGTGTCCCCATATTGCAGACTGCTGTAATCTTTAAGACTTGCTTTCCAGGCACCTGATTTTGAAAGCAGAATGCAAGAAGAAAAACAATCCAACATTTTGTGTTTTGTAGTACAAAAATTATCCTTATAGTGAAAGGTGAAACCATTAAGCCTAGCTCCTTTGGGGATTATCAAAAGGACCCATCAATATTAGTCAATGATCAAGTCAGAGGATGGCAGGGAAAGATACTGGCCACCCCCATCCCACACTGACAACTACTGGTGCCTTTCCCAAAGCTTCAACTTCTGAGGCTCATCCTCCATCTTGACTTTTCTTCTCCAATTGAAGCCACCCTACTTCTATTTGGGACAGAAGTGTGGCATGCCAGCTCAAATGCTGCAAGGTAAATAGGGCCTGTGTGCATGTTAGACAAACGGACAAGAGAATATACAATCCCAGCATCAAATGTCATCATGCCTTAGATCCTTGAACTCTGGAGAGTCTGATAATTGGCTGTGTTTGGGTCTGACTGCCTAGTAAAACAGGCTAGGCAGATAATCTTATTATCAAATGGGTATATTTTGAAATTCTTGCTCTGAAGCAGCCTCTTTCTAGCTGTCAAGGCTGTGCTTTGTGGCTTTAAATAGGAATGGAGTTAACATTACTGCTCATTTTGAGTGAAATCAGATTGAGCTTTTCTACATTCTGATTTTACTTGTTATAACAGTTCAACACAGGTTTCTCTCTTCTGAGCTGGTCTTAGTGCCTTTTGAGCAAAATACCTGGG
Organism: Phacochoerus africanus; assembly: GCF_016906955.1. Classification (NCBI taxonomy): domain Eukaryota; kingdom Metazoa; phylum Chordata; class Mammalia; order Artiodactyla; family Suidae; genus Phacochoerus; species Phacochoerus africanus. The sequence continues at coordinate 114,117,068 of NC_062548.1, read as the reverse complement.
ACTTGTCTTCTCTAAAAACACCAGGTTCAGGCTCATTTTCCTTAGGCCATTTTCTGAGCTTCTAGACCCTAGGGTGCTTCTTGGATCTCAAGAAGGAGATGGCATGAAGCTCCAGCCTCATCCAGAATGCCGTAGAAGGGTGATAGGGAGCCTTGGTGTACTTTGGACACTCAGGTTTTCCCCTGGGTGGACTTAGAAAGGGCAAAAGTCTGCCTTTGTACCTAGACGGACCTCGGGCTCCCCCAGAATCCCTTGGATCAAGGTCCTTTGTACCTCCTTCATCCTGACCCTATAAACCCAGAGACCTCCCACTAGCTTCCTAAGTTTCCTTAAAACAATTCAAGTTAGGAAACCAGTAGCCTCCTTTAAATTTTAAGACATCTCCTTCCAAAGATGGCTGGATTCCAGGGAACCACAGCAGGCAGGGGCCAGCTGGGCAGGGCCACCGGAGCCCATTGGTTGATATGGCTCAGCCTTGGTCCATTAAGAGGTTTGGAGTGAAGAAAGTAGAATCATTAAAAAAGGGAAGCGTGCCATGTTTATCAGTCCCATGATACTTCACTCCTTTTCATTGTGTCCCTTATTACAAGTGTTCCAGAAGTCAAGCTTGGGGTTGGACTTATGAACTCAACTTTGGTAGCACGAGGTGTGTGTTTATAGAGGGACGGTCTCCATAAAGGCCTAGTATCATAATTAATAACATTTACTGAGGGCTTACTGGTCAGACACTGCTAGACACCCTATATCACTATCTTATTGAGTCCCTATGAGGTAGGCAGGACTTTTAGCCCCATTTAACAGTGTGGCTTAGAGAAATGAAGTCACATCTGAGGTTATTCAGAGAGGAAGTGACTGATTGGGCTTCCGCTGCCTGGCTTCCTACCTGGGACCTAGTTAACAGAAGAGAGGGTGGAGTGGGCAAGGTTTCTATGGCCATCGGGGGCCCACAAGAGAGTTTACTCAGCTGTACACTTGGCCCTGTATATTCTCCTCTGAAAGCAGAGAATTATCAGCTTTTGCCGAAGACTGTGATTTTGCCTGGGGGTTATTTCCCTGTCTCTAGATTACCGTGACCTGATGTTTAACTGTGGGGATGCGGAGAGCCTGACACAGAGTCTGACACTCCTCACTGGCTGAATGGGCCTCAAACCCAGCTCTGCAGTCTTTTCCTGTGTCTCTGCCCATACATCTTATTCATTAAGCAACCTTACACCATCATGACTGTTTCTCAGGGGAAGAGCTGAGATCTGACTCCAATCCTGCCAGCTGTCAGCTGTGCAGTGCTCTCTCTCTCTCTGAATCTTGGTTATCTCAGGGATTAAGACTAACTTCCCGGAACTGATAGGAAGGCTCAGTGAGATGATGCATGTGCTTGGAAGAGAGAAATTCCCAGAGCACATTAGTTGATTCAGAATTTACACAGTCACGCCCTTTTGAACACAGCTTCCTGTTTACCATGAGCAACAGTATTTACGTGGGGCATTCAACTGATGGCACATGGCCATTTCCTTAGTATTTTGTTGCACTGTGCGAAAGTTGGTGTTTCTGCCTTAAGTGATACACACAGAGTCAGCTGGTAGGACTTCAATCAACATTTGAGGCCATTTCTCTCATTGGTGAAAACACCAAGACCTGGGGAAGGGAAAAGACTTACTCGGGGTCATGCGGCTGGTTAGGGAGTCCTTCACACACAGTGTGGAGGGCACTTCTGGCTGTAGAGGCCTTTCCTTTCCTTTCCTTTTATTTTTTTTGTCTTTTTAGGGCTGCACCCATGGCATAAGAAGTTCCCAGGTTACAGGTTGAATCAGAGCTGTAGCTGCTGGCCTACCCCATAGCAATGTGGGATCCGAGACACGTCTACAACCTACATCATAGCTCACAGCAACACTGAATCATTAACCCACTGAGCAATGCCAGGAATCAAACCTGCCTTCTCATTGATACTAGTTGGATTCATTACTGCTGAGCCACAATGGGAACTCCTGTAGAGGCCTTTCCCAATGCCATTCTCCAGGCAGCAAGAGGCTTGGGCCAGGCTAAAAATCAGAGTTACTGAATCACCAGCTCTCATCTCCTCAGGCTCGGCTTATTGGCACATTTAAGCTGAGGCTGGATTGATTCATGGGTGGCATGTACAAATGCCCATGTATTCTTGACAAACATGGTTTTTATATTCAACAAAGAACTGTACGAAGCATCATGTACATGATAGAGTTTGCCAAAGGATGCATGGGGGTGAGTTGCAGAACTGGTACTAAAATCCATGTCCTAACCTTGTATTTTTACTATTTTTATTCAAAGCTGTGAGTAGCAAACAAAACAATACCTTAAACAACGTAAAAAATTCTTAAAAATCCATACTTGTGTTTTTCTGGAATAAGCTGGCAAAAACATACACAGCTAAGATTCAACTATTTCCCAATGATTTGACAGCTCAATCTCCAATAAGGCTTTCTGGCTTTGCTCATCCTAAATGTCTTCTTCTGCCAGCAAGCTATTTTTCGACGGTGGCAGGAAGTTCCTGCTGAAGAGCAGGTCTGTGCACAGGCCAGAAGCTATGCTGACAAGAGAGGGGAGAAAAGGGGTGGCCTGGGAGGGAACTGGAAAGATCACCAAAGAGTTCTTGGAAACTCTTCCAGCTCTGGGCCAATGGCCTTGTGCTTTGGGGCAATTCATTTAAACACCTGAGTCTGAATTTCCTTATGGATAAACCAGAGAGAATTATCACGATACTGATGCTGATAAAAAAAATAATAAATCAAATAAGGTAATGAATGTGGAAGTGCTTTCTTAACTATGACATAGTATGTACGGATATGCAGGACACATCAACCCTGCTGGGTCTCCCTGAGCCTCAGATTTACTACCAGGAAGCTAGAGATGAGCTGAACTGATCTGACCTTGGAGGACCTAGGGAGATGCTGCTGACTAGAACAGACACCTTCCTCCTTTGCCTTGTTTAATATCAATACCTCAAGGGGGAGGGTGGACATCAGCATGTCTGGGGAGTAATCAGAACCCCCTGCATGGGGTCTGGCTGCTCAAGGCGAAAGCCTGGTTTGGTTACTTACTAGCTATGTTATCTCAGGACAAATTAGTTAATCTCCCTGTGGCTCAATTTTTTTTTTCACTTTAAAATGGGGATTAAAGCAGGGATGCTCCTATTCCTCAGGGAATTGTGAGGAGGATTAAACACAACACATATTTCAAGCACCTAGTGTGCGGACTCACACATTGAGTATTAGTAAGTGCTGGCAGCCATCACTGCTGTTTTCCAAGTGGCTCCAGGCTCAGCCATGACAGAGGGCAATAAAGGGGTCCATGTCCACCACTGAAGGCAGAATGCTGACTACATCAAACCTTGTTGAAGCTCTGACACAATCTTTTGTTTTGTTTTGTTTTTTTGCTTCTTAGGGCTGCACCCTTGGCACATGGAAGTTCCCAGGCTAGGGGTCAAATCAGAGCTACAGCTGCTGGCCTACACTACAGCCACAGCAACTTGGGATCTGAGCTGCGTCTGTGAGCTACACCACAGCTCACGTCAATGCCCAATCCCTGACCCACTGAACGAGGCCGGGGATCGAACCTGCATCCTCATGGATACTAGTCAGATTCGTTTCTGCTGCGCCACGACAGGAACTCCTCAATCTTGTTGTTTGATGTGCTGATCAAGTTCCCTTTAGAAATGAAATCATGCTAGACCTTGAGAGAAGATCTAGGTTCTATCGCTGGCTCTGAGGTATTACTTCAAGCAAGTCTCTAGGCCTGTTTCCTCATCTGAAAAATGAAGTGATGGAATGAAATGATTCTCAGGTCTCTCCCATGTCCGCCATTCTATGACCAATTTTCCTGTGGACAGATGTCTGAAACAAGCTCTTTAACTTGGTTCTAGCCAGCTGGTCAGCAGAATCCCAGGAGTCCTGACTTACAGCTCAGGCCCAGATGATGAGAGGCTTCTACTCCCTCCTCTGGGTTATCTCCTAAAGGAGCACTTGGCCCACCAGTCACCTTTGATATTAACCCACCAGCTGCCATCAACATCTGGACACATACTTTGTAAGACCTGCCCCCTGCCTGCCCCCCGCCCACAACCACTATTCATTTGTCGTCGGGCCCAGAACTGAAATCATTCACTTCCTTCTCTCCAGCTTGTTCCCTAGAATGCATCTGGGAACCAATCACCCAATTCAAGACATCTGTTTAGCTCACTTATAATCAAGCTGCAGCAAAGAAGGGCCGAGTCTCCTTCAATCAATCAATTATATAAACACAGCCTCGGAAGACAGTCTCAGAAGAGGGTGTGTGCCCACAATGGTGGGAGATCAGCATAGAAAGTTCTCTTATCTGTGGCCATAGCAATATCACAGATTGAAGAAATGGGACTTGGCTCTTCATGTCAGAACAGAAAGTTGGAAATTATTAACATTCTGAAGTTAGAGCCTCCTCATTTTATAGATGGGATAACTGAGGCTCAGGAAGGTAAAGTGACTTGGCCAAAGTGGCAGAGCCTAGGGACTGGAGAAGCAAGAAAGCTAAGACTAAAATCCAGATTGAACTTCCAGTCCAGTTTTCTAACTGCAATTTCCAGGAGGCGTTTATGTGGAAAGTGGCACTTCTAGCAGAATAAGCCTGGCTCCTGAGAGCATGGTGAAACCCTAGTAGTTTGTACACTGCTCAGTATCACATCCACCCAAATAAAACCAGACAGTTGGAGGTGTACTCTGAGCAGTGTGGTAACCACCACAACCAGAGAAGCCTGATGGTCCTGGGAGGTCTTGACCTTAGAACATGCAAGACAGCCCTCCCTACCGACTCTTCTGTCTTTGCAGGTGAGGCTCTCTTGGGTGTTGGAGGTGAAGACGAGGTTCCTTCCTGATTCCAACCTCAATAAAGGCAGATAGCAAGCTTCCCTAGCAAGAACCCTGTGACCTTCCAAAACTCCAAATCCAGTGGAAGAGAGGTACCTACTCCACCTGACCCTCACAGAAGCAGAAATGGTGAAGCCAGGGGGACACAGAACAAGAGAGACCTTCTGCCAGAAGGACCAGAAACTCATGGAGGAGGCAATTCTGGGGCTTCAGCTTGAAGGATAATAGGATTCTGACAGATGGTAAAGGTTTAGCTAGAGAGTTTGTTAATATAGGAAAGGAAGTTCCCATCGGTGGCGCAGTGGAAACGAATCCGACTAGGAACCATAAGGCTGCAGGTTTGATCCCTGGCTTCGCTCAGTGGGTTAAGGACCCGGCGTTGCCATGAGCTGTGGTGTAGGTTGCAGACACGGCTCGGATCCTGAGTGGCTGTGGCTGTGGCTGTGGCTGTGGCTGGCAACTGCAGCTCTGATTTGACCCCTAGCATGGAAACCTCCATATGATAAGAGTGCAGCCCTAAAATGACAAAAAAGACAAAAATTTAAAAAAAATTTAAAAAAAGAATATAGGAAGGAATGAGGTTATTCCAGGTGGTGGGGAACTAGTATTTTTGTGTAGTTGTATGAATTTTGAAGCTGGATTGCACAACATTAAATCCCAACTCAGACAGTATCATGGTTAAAGGAAAAGTGCTTTCAGGTTCCAGAGAACAAGACTAGGGACTTAAAGAGTTTTAAGGAAAAATCTAGCAAATTGAGCCATGCCACCAAAATGTATGATGCCCACTGCACAAAACCTGGGGCTTCCCTGATATTTCTCATGAACAAAACCACTTTCCTAGTTTGTACTTCTTTCCTTTCATGTCACATGATAAAAGCAATTACGGATGAGTCTAATTTATCCAACTGGAAGGCAGAGAAGATGTTAAATGTCACTTTCTGTCTCTCTGTCTATCTATCATACATCTACTCATCCAATGAGCATCTACGATTTTCCAAGCTCTTTGCTCCTGCCCCTCATAGAGATTCTAGCCTAGTTATCTGTGGCCCTGAATCATCATGATTCCTAGACTATAACCTCTAAGAGGTCAAGGAATCCACGTATTGTTTCCTTTGCATCCCCAGTGCATAAGCAAGTGTTTTGTACTTAGTTGAGTTCTTAATAAACACTCAGTAGATGAAATTGCAACATTTGCTCAACAATCCAGGGGCAAACTAGGAGTATACTTGAGTCTCTCAATCCCTAATCTGAACTTTTCTACCCCCGAGGGTCTCTCTTTTAGTAAAGGGTATGGATGTTCCCATAACCCCTCTTATTTCTAAAGTCATTTTAGTTGACTGCAGAAAAGACATGTGTCTAAGGGGAAAACAGTTCCTGGGCTGGACATAACTTTGGTTTAGAATTCAAAGCTGTGACTTTACTTCGGGTAGGCTTATTTTGCTCTTCTCAGTCTAAAAAAGCACATTCAGCAACATGAGTGAGCTGAGGAATTTTTGTTTTGACAGCTTTGGGACATCTGAGATATTGTATACAGAGTATTTCTAACCAGCCTCGGAAGACATGTGTCCAAAACATATGTAGGAAAATGACTGATCAAGAGTGAGAGAAATGAGAGAAAATCCTCTTAAAATGAAATGTTTTGTCAAGAGCAAACTTAGGTGCAAAACTTCATGTCAGAGGCGACCTCAGATTAACAAAACTTGAATAGATGACTAGGAGAAAGTCCTAGAAATTATGACTCGCAGGGGCTGCGGCAGTGTGGTCAAATAGCTTCATCTTACAGATGAGGAAACTAGGCCCTGAAAGATCAATGATCTGCCCCAGGCCAGCAGCAAAGCTGAAATTCAAACCCAGGCCATCTTCTTGGCAGAGCCCATATCTAACCCCTCAACAGAAGAGGCATGTGCAATGATTCATATTTTCTCAGTATGTGGGCTGCAAAGAATTTACTCACATGTTACCCCCATCTGTTGCTCCCTTATATCATCACTTTCATTCCTTGGGTCTTTGTCAGCCCAATGGGTTCATGCTGCCCTAAGGGTTGCATCAGTGCAGGGCCCGTACCATCCTGGTGTGGGTAAACGCACATCAGTATAGTTGCTTCACCATAACTGGGGGAACCTCTTTAAAAATAAGATTCTGGGAGTTCCTGTCATGGCGCAGCGGAAACGAATCTGACTAGCAAACATGAGGTCTCGGGTTCCATCCCTGGTCTCGCTCAGTGGGTTAAGGATCGGGCATTGCCATGAGCTACGGTGTAGGTGATAGACGCGGCTTGGATCCACTGCTGCTGTGGCTGTGGTGTAGGCCAGCAGCTGTAGCTCTGACTTGACCCCTAGCCTGGGAACATCCACATGCCACAGGTGTGGCCCTAAAAAAGGAAAAAAAAAAAAGCCCTTCTCACTGTTCTCAGTGGTCCCCGGGGTCCAAGGCCAAGCTTAGCATTCCCTGTCTCCAGAACATCTCCCTTCCTAAGTCCTCTACAGAACTGCTCTTCCTCTCTGTGTTTCAGGGAGCTCTGAACAAGCCTCTGTTACTGCACCTGCCCTAGAGAAGGCATGTCTGCCTCTTCCTGAAGAGCTCCTTGTATTATTTGTATTTATCATAGCCATTCCTAGAGCAGAACCAGGGATACAGTTGAATGTTTATATCCATCCTCCCATTCTCTGTGGTGTCAGAGAACGCACTAAGGGGGAAACGGTTCAGACAGGTAGGTAGGAATGCAGCGACAACCCTCGGGAAGAGATGGCTAAAAATTGGAACAAGCTTTAGGGAGCCACCTGCCCAGGAATGAGAGCTGAGACCATGTCAACAGGAGAAAGAATACATGGCTAGGAGACCACACAATCCTGAATGATCCTTTCCACATTTGTCTGTTGATCCATCTCTATTTCCGTTCCCTCATCTACCTCTCTTTCTCTTTTGTCAATCCCTTTCCCTCTCTGTCTGTGACAATCTTTTTTTTTTTTTTGTCTTTTGTCTTTTTAGGGCTGCACCTGTGGCATATGGAGGTTTCCAGGCTAGGGGTCTAAGCTGTTGCTGCTGGCCTACACCAGAGCCACAGCCATGCGCGATCTGAGCCTCGTCTGCAACCTACACCACAGCTCACGGCAACGCCAGTTCCTTAACTCACTAAGTGAGGCCAGGGATCAAATCTGCAGCCTCATGTTTCCTAGTCAGATTTGTTTCCGCTGCGCCATGACGGGAACTCCATGTCTGTGACAATCATTTTTAAGTGGATCTCTTTTGACTTGATTTTCTTGCATTTGTGTCAGTTGGTTAATAATTCTTTTATTACCTTTAAATCTGACTTGTTTCCTTTCTGTTTCTCCTCAGTCTGCCAGTAACATAGAGATAAACTGTTGGTATTTATTGAGTCGATATATGTGTCTTCATTTTAAAGGCAAGAAACATGATCGGGTGGAGCATTTTAAACAAATCTCTCCTTGAAATACCTAAGTCAACTTCATTGGTCCCCAGCAGGTCACTGGTCTGCGGGTGACAGACGTACCCTGCTGTTCTTGTATGAGAGCTGGCACTGCCATCCCCTTTGAAACTCAGTCTTTTTGATGAATGCATCCAGAGCCATGTGCTTATCATGCTGTAGATAAAAACACAGCGGCATGGACTGGGAAAGAACTTGACTTCCCAGCTCAGTGGAGCAAGGCTGGGGCTAGGAAGAGAATACAAAAAGGCCTGGCCTATCAGGGCAGAGGAATTAGTAAGAAAGCTTTCAGCCCTGACAATGGTCAAGAGGGCAGGGAGCTGCTTTTCACTGACTACAGGCTCTTGAGGGCAGAATGGCTGATCACCGCCAGCCACATTAAATATGTAATTTCAGAAATGTGATCAAACTGACTTTCTGCCAGAGCTATGAAGCAAATCCCACAAGGGGCAGGAGGGCGCTTTTGTTTTCCATTTTGATTCTGTAGGTTGATTTTTTTTTTTTTATTTGAGAGAGAGAAAGATTTAATTTACTCAGTCTTTTCAATCAAAGAAATTGATATATTAACAAAACTGGTGATTGTGGTAACATCAGCAGGGGAAGTAATTAAAAAGTCTAATCTTTCTTTGTTTCCAAAAGCACCAGTCCCTAAATTGGATGTATCCCAATGGGCTTGAAAGCAGACAAAGTTTTAATAGAACTTTTATTTAAAATCCAACAATGGCTTTGTTGTGCCCTAATGTTGACCTATTGGGAGTAATCTTTCTTTTCCAGGATTCAATATTCTGGACATTGGAAGACTGGAGGAATGAAGGTTCTGTTAGTTTATTAGGGCTGTCATAACAAAGTACTACAAAATGGGCAGCTTGAAAGAGCAGAAATTTATTGTCACAGTTTTAGAGGCCAGAAGTCTGAAATCAAGGTGTAAATAGGGCCGTGCTCTAATGGCTGTAGGGGAGAACCTGTCCCATGCGTTTCCCCTAGCTTTTGGTGGTTGCTGGCAAACTCTGACATTCCTTGGCTTGAAGATGCATTGTTCTAATCTCTGCCTCCATTATTACATGGTGTTCATCCCGTGTGTCTGTACCTGTATCTCTGTTTTCTCTTCTTGTAAGGACATCAGATATATTGGATTAGGGCCCACTCTAATCCAGTATGGACCCACCTTAATTGATCTTCAAAGACCCTATTTTTAAATAAGGTCACATTCACAGACACTAGGGGTTAGAGATTCAATATACATCTCTGGTATATTGGACCCATAACAAGGACCAGAGTCTATGGCAGGGGAGGTAAGACTACTCATGCTACCTGGGAGGCCAACATCCACGTTTAGGAAGAAGTGAATTACCCGGCCTACCTGGAAAGTCTCAATTTGGGGATAAGTCTTGGTCCTACAGCAGCCCAGATCTTGGATACCAGATTGGTCATTCAGTGCAAACACCAGCTTATCCAGGAAATTAAAACCCTCTCCCCAGAGTTAATTTGAATTAATTCTGTGATATGGTAGAAAGAGCACTCAACTTGGAGTCAGAAAATCTGTGTGAAATCTTTTCTAATGCTTACCACCTCCATAACTTGGGAGCATGTGCTTAATAAGTATCTTTAGCCCTCAATTTGCATTTATATAAAAATTAAATATAAAATAATTTTCACCCACTACAATTTTATAACAAGTGAGAAAAAGGGCTGTGGAAGAGTTTTGCGAGGTACTGTTTTTTTTTTTTTTTTCCCCCAATAAATTAAAATTCTTTTCTACTCCTCATCCAGGTAGAACCTTTGGTTATTTTGTTCTAAATGTTGATCTAATTATCCTATACCCAGAATGGGCAAACATGAATTAAATTTGGGCAGGATATCATCTGCTTCTGTGGCTCTAGAACTCAAGGTGATCAAATCCCCCAGGGCCCTCAATTTCTTAGCTACCTGGAGTTACTGGATGAAACAGATTTTTATCTGGATAGGGAGTTAGAGCCCAATCCTTTAGCCAAGCCTATAAATAACTCTTAAGGCATCACAGCTACATGATAAAAGGAAAAAAAAAAAAAGATTTTTCTTTAGATGCCTCCCCTCCTTCAAAGCCTTGGGGAAGAATGTACAGCTCTGTTTGCTGCTGATGAAATTAGCCGGCTCCCATCATTCAAGACAAGAGATAAGAAAGAGCTGGAATCTGATACCAAATGCCATTGAAGAGAGTATATTTTACACAACATAAAAGGCCCCAATGTAAATTAGAAGAAATATGGGGAGACTTCAAAAAGGTAGGTCAAACTTTTTCCTCAAGCAGATAATTACTGGCTGGGGTGAGTAAATCTTATTAGCCTCTCTCCACCACCTCGTCTCTTCTCATAAAACACCAGTGAAAAGAAAGACCTACGCAATTTAGGACTGGACAGCTTGTCTGAGAGGGCCGGCCCGCTACTGTCTATCATGATGCATATGGCTGGGTTGTGGATGCGACCCTGCCACCTTCCCTTCACTTCCCCCGCAGACGCCCCTTCCACCTCCAGAAGGCAGGTGAAGACAGCCAGCCAGGCACCAAGCTCCACCACTCAAGGGCCCACATCAACTTGCTGAATCTTGGTTACTTCTCACTGTCTAAAGAACTATCCCTTCAGGCAGCAATTTTCCAGTTAAATTTCTCTGCCCAAGTTTGAGGCCTTAAAATTAATGAAGTTGTTAACATTTCTCAAAATGTCTTTCACGGCAGTCGAAAGGTGTGGATTTATCACCAGTGAGCCTGTGGCCTCTCTGGGTCATAAAGAGATGTGGCTGAGCAGGGAAAACATCCTTAAGGGGACAGGAGTCTCTGGTCTTCAGTTTGCTCTGCCGTGATTCTCAGAACTAGCTTGCTTTCAACCTCCGCGCCTCAGAGGCACTCCTTGTGGCAATGGGCTGAGCTGCCTACAGAACTTTTTATGTGGAGAATAAACTCTAAGAAGCAGGAGCAAATCTCTCACATGTGTGTTTTTCTTATCACCTCTAGCATCTGGCACTAAACCAGGCACAGAAATGTGGTGGGGACAGGTGGGTCCTTCTAAGTCTCAGCTGAATTAAATATAGGAAGAAGATGACAATGCTCTGAAATTACCACTGCATTGAGTCAAAGAGCCACCAGTCAAGAATCACCTCTTCTCACCCAGACTCAAGAACAGTGATGGTGCTGACTTTGGCAGTCTCACGGAGCATTTGAACAATGTCTGGCCAATGGTTTGGGTTCTACCAAGAAGGGAAACCGTGAGGATTCTAGGCCACAGGGAGCAATGGAAAAGGATCCGGGGAATCCTCCAGATCTACTCCTTTGTCCCGAGGAGCATGCCACCCCACCCTCATTTTATAGATGAGAAAGGTGAGGCCCAGGGAGAGGAAGTAGGTATATCAGAGACAAGAAGTGGACATATAGCAGTTTAAATAATCTCCAGTGGTTTTCTCCTTTCTTTTTCTTTTTCTTTTTTTTTTTTTTTGCCATTTCTTGGGCCACTCCAGCGGCATATGGAAGTTCCCAGGCTAGGGGTCCAATCGGAGCTGCAGCCACCGGCCTACGCCAGAGCCACAGCAATGCGGGATCCGAGCCGCGTCTGCCACCTACACCACAGCTCACGGCAACACTGGATCGTTAACCCACTGAGCAAGGGCTGGGATCGAACCCGCAACCGCATGGTTCTTAGTTGGATTCATTAACCACTGCGCCACAACAGGAGCTCCAGTTTCCTCCTTTCAACCCACAACCTCTTTCTGATGTTTCAGAGAGAACACATGCAATACGCTCTGGGTCATGCAGAAGGCAGGCCTGCTTTTTTTGGACATTTTGCATTTGATAAAAGTTGTAGAGATACTGAATGACTTTGAGAGAAAATTCAAAAATGTTATCTAAAGACTGGTTCTATCACAAATCTGGTTTTACAAAGCAATAAAAGTATAAAGGACCAGATTTCAATTATTTATGAACACCTGCCTTTATCCTAAGATGACACTCAATGTCTGGCTTAAATAAAATCAAGAAGTAATTCTTATCTGGAATCTTCTGACAACTACTGATCTTCCCCTCCCACAGAAGAGGCTTGTGAGTAGCAGCAAACATCCCAGCAGAGTAAGGTCCTAAATTGCCCTAGGGCTTTTGATGCATTTATTTTTTTAAGTTTGACATGAAAGTACAGCTAATACAAACTAAGACTCACTGCTTTACGGATGAGGGACACTAGCAAGTGGAATCTCTGTTAGGTGCACTTGAAAAAGCTCAGGCCAAAGGGCAGAGATTTAATGGCAAAAATAGGTAAATATGCCCAGAAGGGAACCTAGAACTCAGTGCTTGCTGGGTTCATAAATACTTAATTGAATCAGGCCTGATGAATGAGTTCCATCTCTGAAGGCCTTCTGCATTCATTTATCAAGTACGAGCCTCTATGACTTTCTTCTGTGTGATGGGATAAGGGGGGAGCAACCCAGCATAGTGCCTGCCCTCATGGGCTTCACTCTAGAGGGGTTCAAGAGAAGAAAAAAGTCCAAGTCAGATACATCAGCTCTTCTCCGCACCTACCCTTTCCGCTGCAGAGGCCCAGCTCCTGTGAGCTATTAGGATGAATGCAGAGGATAAGGAATGCCACATCTCATAAACATGGCCTTAGCCAAGCAGTTCGAGGAGGTAGCTCTCTGGGATGAAAAGTGAATGTAAGGGAAGAATTCTGGTTTTACACTTAGAAAACCCACTCTGTGTCTGTAAAAATTGGATGGGACCTGGCCTCCTTACCTCTGAGGTTGTTGCAGAATGAAATGAGCTAAAATAATATCTAAGAACAATCTGAGTACTTTTAAGGAGGTACCTAAATGTCAGGGAATCGCTTGAAGGGCCCCAGAAGACCTGCAACCATCATAATAACAATCTTCTCTCAAGAGGTTCCATCTCTCAAGAGATCAGAAATTCTCATGAGTTAGAACCCTGTATCCAGAAAGCCACAGTCAAAATTCAAATAAGCATTACATCTAATGATTGGTAAGGAGACGTCAGGAATACTACACTCATAAAGGCTGGGGGATGAGCTATGGCAGCAACAAAGCCCTTTGTTTCCTCCAGGGTACACAGTGCTGCGGTCAGTCTGAAGAGGTCAGTCCTGGGGCGAATGGTCTTGTGAAGTTGGGTCTCAGTGAAAGACTACAAGGATGGAAAGCCTTCTCTGACAAGGCAGACACCAAGAAATGAAACTCACAGTTTCTTTAATCATGAGATGATGAGTGCACATCACAAATAACTGTAAAATATACTTACCATATCGGCTGCGATGAGACAGGAAAGGGAAGGAATCTTTCATTATCCAGGTCAGATTCCATGCAAAAGAATCAGGAGGAAGGGAAGGTAGGTTTGTCGGTGACTCCAAGGAGATGTAACCTGAACATAAAAAACAAAGAGAATACTGATCTTTGTGCTTGGGATGTGTCTTCAGCTGTCATTCATATTGCTTATAAAAGAAAATTCATAAGAGGCTTTCATGATATCAATTGGAAAGTGAGGGGGAAAAAGACCAAGCCACTAGTAGATTGAATTGACCTCAGGACCTCAATGTACATTTTCTACCAAGGGCAACCAGATCTAAGAAGTCTGACTCTTGTGACAAAGGCCATGCCAAAGATTTCTGGAAGATGAGGCTAGGCTGCGTAACAGCTTGGTCTAATAGCTCTATCCAAAGTCTATTCTGCCTATAAGAACTTGTGCAACTTTACAAAGAACTTTAATTCATCTCATCCAAATAATGCACCAGTCTACAATATGTTCAGACTTGTAATTTCATCTAATGTTGTTTGCTAGGCTTATTGCCTTATCAATGAAAGGGTTGAAACTGCACTCAGAAGTTATGAGTTTTTGACAATTATGTTATTTTCAGGAAAAAAAAAAAGCCAGGTGATGAGTTTTCCCATAGTCAAAGGTCCAGGGAACCACAAATGATTAATCTTTCTGATATGCATGAGAGAAAGAAGGGTTGAGAGAAAAGGAGCGAAAGTATTATTTCTTTGCTTAACAGTACCTCAAGTGGGTTTCACGTGGTGAAAAATAATCATAATATATCCACAAACTAAATAAACACAGGGCTGCATGCTCTTATACAGTTCTTTCCAGAAACCCCCAACTCGAGCAGTATTTGCTAATGCTTTATGGCAGGCAAGGCTTTTTCTGCTAAAGAAGTAAGTGTTTGAGTTTCAGTTCTGATTAGGAGGTAGATTAGCAGCAAGACTGAGGGTAGGAAGGAGGCAAAGAAGGGACCAGAATTTCTTTTGCAGCCTCCATGGGTCAGAGATTATGCTGGGCTCTTAACCCATGTAATTTCACAGTGCCTCTCTGAGATAAGTATTGTCATCTCTGTTTTACATATGCAACAACTGAGGCTAATAAGCATTATCATCTCTGTTTTACATATGCAACAACTGAGGCTAAGAGGGGCAAATGACGGAATCAGGAACTGAAGCCAGGTTTACCTGGCCTCAAGAGACCATGCTCTACCATGAGTGGGCTGGTTTTCTGCTCTACCAGTAACTGCTAAACCACCTGGAGTGATCTGATGAAAAGGAAGAGGAGTAAGAAGAAAAGGAAGCAACAACAGCAGAAGCATTTTTCAGCCTCTGTAGATTCCTCCACATCACCTCCAGCATGCACTCCTCCAGGCCCTATTCTGCCTTCAACCCTCTTCACACATTTTAAGGAAACAACTGGGTATATCTGGGTGGCAGTTGGTTTCTAGACCTCACCACTGTTTCATTAACAGGTGGTGCCCTTGGGGAAAGCCCACGTGTCCCTGCGAGTAGAACAGAATGGGCGTTCTATGTTCTCCTTCCTAAAGGAAACATGCTGCTTTCCAAAGACTGGAGTTGGAGGTGCTGGGTTCTGAGCATCTAGAAAAGAATATTTGACTTTATCCCATATCTAATCTCAAGAGATAGTAATTGAATTGGTTAGTACCCAGATACCTCTTTTGCAGCATTTCTACAAAAAGGCCCAGAGGAATGACTGAAAGGGGTCTGAAGTTACGCTAGTAAATTTCATATAGAAGCCATCTCATTTCACCTTCACATCAATTCTGTTTTATAAACGAGCAATGTGGCTGAGAGAAGTGTGGTCCAAGACCACACTAGGTCTATTTAGGAGCAGGCCTGAGTTTATCAGACTTATAAAGAACTAATAATATGAACTAAGCACATATGGACCAGGTATCATGTTAACCGCTTTAAATGTGTGATTACATACACTTCTTACAACAACTTTGTGAATATGTACATTATTGGTCCTTATTTTCAGCCCAGGAAAACCCAGGCTGAGAGAGGTTAGATACTCTGACTGTGGCCACATGGGCCGCAGGTAAGAGGGCAGAGTCACAGACCAGGCTGGCCTGACGCTACTGCTCATGCTCCTTGCACCACCCTTCATGGACCCCCACAAACTTCTGCATGGTGATTTTCCCTTCAGCATCCACACAGGTCAATGGCTAAGAGCAGAGTGAGAATGTGCTCCAGAACAAGGCAACAGCATGGGAGGTGTGAGAAAGCTTTGACAACCAACTACTTGCAATTACCCCCATGTGAATAAAAATTGGCATCTCTATGTCTGTGTCATCAGCATAGCTCAAATTTTAAGTAATTTTTAAGCAACAGGAATATCAAATCTAGGCAATATTTACCTGTTTCAGAATGATGTGATTTTTTTTAATCATAAAGTTTGGGAATGGGATTAACTTCTTCCTGGATTTGAAGAACCAAGTGGATAGGGCTAGACTTCAGGAAGCACTTAAGAATCTGTGAGTGAGCACAGAATGGCAGATGGCTTTTAATATGGATAAAGGCCAGGTTATATATTCAAAGATAAAAACAAATCTGAAATCACTCAAAGGAAGGGTTTTGAGGGCTGAATCATGGCCTAATAAGGAGTTATGAGTGTCACTGTGGGTCATCCCTAAAGACATAAGCTTAAAGCATTTTATATCCAAAACTGCCAGTAAATAGTTGTGCATCTTCAAAGTTAAATACTGGGGAGAAAGTAAGCATTTTTATCCCGCCTTTACAGGAACTGCTAGAACTCTGCCAGTGGGCGGGGTTCACATGGTCCCCCAAAGAGAGATGGATAGTAATTTGCTGGACAGACCTAATGGGGCAGTCAACCAGAAGGAGGGCCTCGTCACCTGAAAAGACAAAAGACCAAGAAAAACAGAGTCTACATGAATGAGGTCGTTGGCCAAAATCAGAAGCGCTGACACAGAATTGCATTCTACTTAAAGTTAATACAATGTGTATAAATTTAGAATATAAAGAAAGAACTGCATTTACGTACAGAAAAGAGGCTCTCTGTTCCCTTCACACTCCCTGCACCCCTCCATCCTAACCTCTTGTAGGAATAGGGGTTGCCAGCATAGAGAAAATCTATGCCATAAGAAGCAACCCACTTAAGCAATAGAAAACCTTGGCTTTTTGGTGCTTCCCTCTGAAAATGTGAAGCTCCAGACTGAAAGGGCTCTCACCAGCACAGACTTATGGGGTGAAGGTGTGACTTAAGACTTGTTGGCTCAAGTAGAGTTGGACTCTGGAGGTGGAAAGGAAAGGAGAGGGGAAAGTAGGAGCAAGGGCCTTCGGGTGCCCAAGTGATGCCCAAGGCTACCTGAGGGGAAAAGTATAGAAATGCACTCTGGACTGAGGGCATTACTGACTGGCTACAGCTGAGACTATTTTAGGGTTTTTAATTATTGGTGGGGGTGTGATATCCTGAGCCCCTTCCAGGCACCACAAGGCATCTAGGCAGAGCGAAACCCCCAACTCTTGATGCCACTCTTTTCCCCTGGGCACATGCCCCTCATATCTCCAGCTTAGGGTTCATCGCTACAGCAATTCCACCATAATAGTTCCCTGGCAAACAACTGCAACTCCTTTGTTTCTTTCCTCCTTCACTGTCCTGAACAGCTAAATGTGAACGTAAGAGAGAAGCGGAGCTGAAGAGGAGGAAGAGTACACCAGATACTGGTAAGTCTCACTTGTCAGGGCCATGCACCTCAAGAGTTTCCTCAGGACTGCCCAGGAATCCTGCTCAATTCAGCCTCCCTCTCTCTAGCCCCACTATTCAGGCTTCCAATCCCCTCCTCCCATTCCCCTACATTCTCAGCTAGTGAACTTGTTTCTTATTTCATGGAGAAAAGAGAAGCAGAATCTACCAACTTACAGGTATCAGTATTTATATACACGACTTTCTCTCCTGTTATAACAGATATGCTGTCTACACTCCTCAGCAGTGGCTGTCTCTCCACTTAGGTGCTCATTTCACCACTCCCCCCCAAAAATCCGCTATTGAGATAGTCTGCCATTTCTCCTCCATCGACAATTTCCCTCTTCAGAGGTCCTGTTGTGGCTCAGCAGTAGCAAAGCAAACTAGTATCCATGAGGACATGGGTTGGATCCCTGGCTCCCCTCAGTGGGTTAAGGATCCGGTGTTGCTGTGAGCTGTGGTACTGATAGCAGACGCAGCTCAGATCTGGTGTTGCTATGGCTGTGGTGCAGGCTGGCAGCTGCAGCTCCAATTTGACCCCTAGCCTAGGAACTTCCATATGCTGCAGGTGTGGCCCTAAAGTAAATAAATAAATAAATAATTTAAAAAAAAAACAATTTAAGGGGTTCCCGTCCTGGTGCAGTGGAAACAAATCCAACTAGGAACCATAAGGTTGCAGGTTCAATCCCTGGCCTCGCTCAGTGGGTTAAGGATCTAGTGTTGCCGTGAGCTGTGGTGTAGGTCACAGATGCTGCTCAGATCCCTCATTGCTGTGGCTGTGGCATAGGCTGGTGGCTACAGCTCCGATTAGACCCCTAGCCTGGGAACCTCCACGTGCTGCAGGTGCAGCCCTAAAAAGACAAAATAATAATAATTTTTAAAAATTTCCCTCCTCTATGAAGTCAATCTCATCTGTAGCAAACATATATCATCTAAAAAAAAGAAAAAGAAAAAGAAAAAATTTCCTTGACTGTCACACTCTTCTTCAGCCATCATCCCTTCACGGCTAAAGATGTATCTATGTTTCGGTTTCCCCTTTTCACTTCTTATTTTCTCTTAAACTCAATAAAATCAGGATTGTTTCCACTACTTAGGGTCAAGGTCACTAGAGACCCCACACTGCAGCTACAATGAATAAGTCTTGGTCCTTATCTTACTAGACCTCTCAGCATCATTGGACCCCACTGGTCCTCCCCGCTTCTTGGATTCTTCACATCTCAGTGAACCTTGGCTGCCATAGTCCTGGTCTCCCACTTCAGTGGCAGGTCCTCTCTACTCTTCCTTGCCAGATGCCCACCCCCATCCTCCCATTTTCTGGGCTGTACAAAAGAAACATTCTCCACTTCCCAGCAGTAACTGCCTAGGAGATTTCACTGCTGAATCTTGTATTTCATCATGGTAGTTTTAACCAGCTGAAAATGATCAATGACCATGAGTTTCAAGTGACCCCAGGACACAAGGCCCTTCCTGGACTTCACTTAAGACTCTTAACCAATGAACAAGGGACTTGTTTTAACCAAGCACGTACAGACTTATGAATTCATTCTCTCCTATCCAAAGTGGTGATTTTCAATTCTGAATTGGCATGACCACCATGTAACCCTTTTCCTAAGGCTTTAAAAACTCTGACTTTTATTCTTTAGAGAACTACTCAGTGACTTTCTTGCCTTACATGTAAATAAGCTCAGCTTTTTTTCTTTTTTTAAAACTTGATGGGGGAGGAGGTGTCCTCTCTTTTATTATTTGACAGTTGTTAAAAGTTGGAGACTTGGGACGTTTCTCATCTCCATCCAAACTCACTCCTAAAAGTGATCTCATCAAGTTTCATAGCTTTAAATATAATCTATATCCTAATACTACTAAATTTATATCTCTAGGACCACCTCTCCCTGGAAGAGGGGAATATATCCAATCACCAGTCTGATAGTTGCACTTTATTCCCTGCTAAGTATCACAGACTGAACGCATGCAAAAATAAACACTCGAGGAGTTCCCGTCATGGCCCAGTGGTTAACGAATCCGACTAGGAAACATGAGGATTGTGGGTTCGATCCCTGGCCTTGCTCAGTGGGTTAAGGATCCAGCGTTGCCTTGAGCTGTGGTGTAGGTTGCAGACGCAGCTCAGATCCTGAGTTGCTGTGGCTCTGGTGTAGGTGGGCGGCTACAGCTCCGATTCGACCCCTAGCCTCCATATGCCGCGGGAGCGGCCCAAGAAATAGCAAAAAGACAAAGAATAAAAATAAAAAAAATAAACACTCGATGCCCCTCCACCTAAATCCAAAGTGTACCTTATTTTAGAAAATGATGACAAAACTCTTGGGTTACCTGGACCAAAGCAAAGGAAGAATCCTTGACTTCTTTTTCCTATACACCACATCAAATCATCAACCAATCGCAACAGCTCTATCTGCATTTTGCCCCTCTCTTCTCTCCCCGCATCACCTCTCACCCTGACAACTGCTTATAAGCTCCCAGCTGGTCCCCTGCTTCCACTATTTGCTCACCTTCAGTGTGCTCTCCACTCAGCAGGTAGCTTGACACTTCAGCCCTGAAATAGTGTTTATATTTCTTGCCATGGCCTAACCCTTTAAGGCACCACATGACCTGGCCCCTGGTTCTCTCTCTAACTTCATTTCCAACCATTTTTCCCTTTTGCTCATGGAGCTCCAGCCCCACAGGCTTCCTTGCTATTCTTAAACTTGCCAAACACTCGCACCTCAGGGCCTCAGCCTAGGAGGCTCCTCTCCCCTAGAGCCAAGGAAGAATGGGCATTCCTTCTCTCCATCCAGGTCTCTGCCCAAATGTCCCCTCCTCAGAGAGAGCTTCCTGCTCAGCTGAAGCACACCTCATTAACCACTCTCTATCCCCTTGCCCTGCATTTCTTATTTCTTATATTTATATTCATTTGTTTATTGTGTTTCTCCTGTATTAGTTACTGCTATGTCCCTATGCCTAGCACATAATAGGAACTCAATGAATATTTGTCAAATGAAGGAAACCGGAGCCCTTGCAAAATTATTTGCTCTGGTACTTTTCAGCTGTTTAACTCCAGCTAATCACATACTCCATGAAAACTCAATGCCCCCAAAATGATGATTAAAAAAAGGAATAAGGGATTCTTTACTAACTCTCAGGGTTTTGTTAAGGGCCAGATGAAATAATGCACACATGATATCAGTCATGACATTCTTGAAGTTTTATGCTTCTATTTCTGTTTCAGAATCTGAAACGAATGGGTGTCTTGACCTTTCCTATCTGAGGATCTAGGATAAAATGTCCAAAAATCAAAAGTGCTTCTAAAGAGCTGCTTCTCGGAGTTCCTGTTGTAGCTCAGTGGTTAACTAACCTGACTAGCATCCATGAGGATGTGGGTCTGATCTCTGGCCTCACTCAGTGGGTTAAGGATCTGGCATTGCTGTGAGCCGTGGTGCAAGTCGCAGACGAGGCTCAGATCCCTTGTTGCTGTGGCTGTGGCATAGGTGGTAGCTAGAGCTCTGGTTGGGTGCCTAGCCTGGGAACTTCCATGTGCCGAGGGTGCAGCCCTAAAAGACAAAAAGACAAAAAGATAAAATAAAATAAAATAAAATAAAATAAAATAAAATAAAATAAAATAGCTGCTTCTTTATTGTTATGCACTAGCTAATTATTAACTGCCAATTGTCCACAACCTTCACTACTCCAATTTCAGCCAACTGGCAATGTCTCTAGTTACATGTCTCACTGTGAGTCTATTTATTTCTAAGTCAATGTACATAATATAGTAAGTATATCATAATTGCATCGGTATAAATAATAAAGACCTATGTGTGTGTGATGGTTATTTACATGAATGCCCTGGGTTCACTAGCAAGCATGTTTTACAAACCTCCATCAATAAAATGCAAAAATACTTCTCTTCTAAACACTCTTTGGAACTGCTCCTGCTTTGCCTTGTACACATTTTACTTATTTATTTTCCTCTCAACAATAAAACAATCCGTGACAGCTGGCTAGTTTCTCCCCCTTATTTGAAAACACACTTAATAATGCATTCTTTTACAATGATTTTGTGTCACACAAAGCAAAGCTCAATGTGGCCAAATAAATAGCCATCCAGATGTCAAACGGTGGTGAGCAGGCGCAGCAAGACCCGGTGACCAGGGGCAGCCTCCCGTCTGGGATCGGCAGCCTAGGGAATGGGTTTCAGTATTCAGGGGCTGAGCCCACACCTGTGCAGCCAGAGACCTCAGCGAATTTACATGACTATTGGAGTCGGTGGTGATGCTGGAGGTGCGGCAGGTAGTGCATTTAGTCTGAAAAACAGAGATCTGATTTTCAGAGAGGAGAGGGAGAACTAGCAGATGCGTCCTTTGTCCTAAACACAGAGACTTCCCCACACCTTCCCCAGGCCTGGAAAATGAGGGGGCTGAACCAGCTGTTCACTGAGCTCCTCTCTGGTTCACACAGTCAATCCTCCGGAGTCTGCTTTCACATTTCCTTCCAGCTGGCTCATTCAGAGAGAAGCTATTAGTGTCAGGGCGGAATGTGAATGGAACTAAAAAGGCCCCCACTCCGCCTCACCTTTCTCTAAACTCCATTCTGGCCCCGTCAGGAAGGTTCGTGCTCTTTCTTAGTAACTCAAGTCCTGAAGCAAAGATTATTATTTCTCATAATGTTCTCTTGTAACATTGAAAGGCATAGTTTCAACACATGTTTCTTGCCTCTCCCCAATCCCAGAAGGACTCATGTATAACTACTGAGTTCATTCAGAGGTGAACCCCATCTGTCAGTCAATAAAAGCAGGCATTCCTTCCCCAGGCAAGGCATTAAGGAATATTGAGGGCAACACAAAGGAAACTGTCAGCTCTTGGGAAGTTGGTTACTTGCAGGGTATACCAGATCCACACCAAAAAGGAAATAAAGGGATTGTTGCAGAAATGGCTAAAATGTGTTAATTTGAAACCATCACACTTTGGCCTCTACTTGCTTTTTCATCCTTATTTCTCACTCAAAATCATTTAACATTCTAGGGTCTTCATTACACAAAACCCTCCAAACTTCTGCCCAAGCTGATCTCTGCCTAGAATGTCCTCCTTAACCTGTTAAAAGCCCAAATGAAATCCCTCCTTTTCCAAAGTTCCCCATCTTTCCTGAGCTGGAGCATGATTAAAGTAGTTGAGTCGTGATTCAGAGGAACCCAAAGCAAAATCTAACTGGACTTCCTTGCTGTCTTAACAACCACGGCTTATTGCCACTTAGGACAGTGCCATTTAGGCCATTTATCAAATATGTTCAAACTACCTTGATTTTTTATGACAAAACTAGTATAACAGTTTTGTAATTTCTTTCACAAATCTCAAGCTTACAGATTTTGAAGAAATTAGGAAAAACTTTTCATGGAGGTTGTTGTTCTGTCTCATGTAGGTCATATTTCCCAAGGTCAAGGTCAGGGCAAGATCAGGCACAAGGATCCCCTATACCATACCCTGATATCATGTCTATGCAGGCCACCAGTGATTCATAATTCATGGGCAAGGCCATATAATTAAGGAAATGTGACAGTCAATGCTACCCCTTCAGAATTTGTATCACAAATTGCTACATTTTGACCTATCTAGAGGTTACCTCAGAAAGGTCCTAAGAAGGAGCTCCTGATTGGCCTATGAACCCTGCAGTGTCTCCTCTTGCCCTGGAATCTCTCCTTCAGATGTGCTTGGTCACTGTTGCTACTTACCTAGCCCAGGTGGGCTCACCAGCTTTGGGTAGTAGAGGAAGACTAACTGGCATTTGTATTAATCCAAGAGAGCAATAGAGAGGGTACTACATTCCAGGTGGCCTGATGCTTCTCTCTCCCTCTCCCTCTCCCTCTCTCTCTCTCTCTCTCTCTCTCTCACACACACACACACACACACCCCAGGTCTTGACTGCTTCCATTAGCAGGGCAACATGACTCTCTATTCTGGGTCCATTTCTGCGGCTTGCTTGTGCTCTACTCTTTATGAAATTTACTCCACTGTGATCTCAAGCCTATCTTCTCCTAAAATATGTTGACTAGAATAATAATCAAAAGGAAGACTTTGAACTGCCACCAGGCCTTTCATCTTGTGATCTCAGAGAGCTTTACCAGGCACTAAATAATTAATGTGCCGCAAGTGGCACAAAGACCAGGCAGCCTAGGGAACCATCCCTCAAAGAAGGACTCTTTTCTTTCCAAGTGAAGGAGTGCCTATGGGGACAACCGCCAACCAGTAGAGCCAGTACCTCTGAGTAAACTGAACAAGAAGCTACAAACTATCCAGAAACAACTAGTCTTTTGACCTGATGTTTCTAGTTGTGAAGTGACAGCTACAAGGGTGACCCCTGGGGAAGGCATGACCCACTTCCATTAGAAGATGTGACCTCCAGCATGGAAGAGTGGATCTTAACTATTGACACAACAGCTGTAGTTTATGACTTACTGGTGTGTTTTGGAGCCATTCACTCATAATTCTTACAATAGTCCTATCAGTTAACCCCTTTTGCAGATGAGAAGACTGAAGCTCAGAAAGCACAACTGCCCTACCCAAGGTCACATAGCTAGTGAGAATCAGGATAGGACATTCAAATGAAGACCCCTGATATATGAACCAACCAGAAATGCCACTCTTCAACAGAGACCTCTTAGAGATGATGTTCTTTGCCCTGGAGAACAGGGACATTGTGCTAAATACAGCAGAAAGATTGATCAGATTGCAGAATCCTAAAGCATTCTGCTAACTGAGGATGCAGGTCAACTAGGAATGTGACTTAGAAACATATACCTTCAGTCAGGACAGCTAGTTCTCCAGGGCCTCAAGTTCAGCTGGCACTGTTTCCATGGCAACCACCAGGTCTGATGTGTGACCTTGAAATGGGGCCCTGGCTGGTCCAGGGAAACATTTGGGATGGGGCGATGAGGAAGGGACGAATACTTTCTAACTTCCAGCCCTTTCAGTCCTTCTTTATCTAATTGTCACTCCTTTCATTCCAGGAAAAAAAAAAAAAAAAGTCTATCCTTTAGGAAACCACACTTTAAGTATTACTTTGCCTAGAAGAACATATCCAGAGTCCATGGCTGGACATATTTCCAGAGTCTAGAAGCAGAAGCAGAATGCTCTAATAGGCAAGTGTGTTAGATGGAGACCTGGGTTCCTGGGAACAGTGATGTTACTGTGCCTGCCTGGGTTGGCTATCTAACATTTTTTAAGGTTTGCTTCTCTGCATATAAAATTGAACTCATCATGCCTTCCCATCCAACTTTAGGGATACTCTGAGAATTAATTAGACAGAATATACAAATCCCTCAGGCTCTTTTGAAGAAAGCTACATTAGAAATCCTTGTACTGTTACCAAGGGGCACTATCTTGATGATACATTTCAAAATATTCTTCACCTGTATTACTAAAATAAACTCAGCTTGCATTAAAATAGATAGGCCAATAACCTAGTTTGTTTCTCCTTGTTCTGGTGCTGCATTTCCCTTTTGCTTCCATTCATCTTACACTGTGAGCAACAATGGTCAATGCTACCCTTGACTCCTATGGGGAGGCCCAGGGTGAGAGAGTTGGGAAGGATTGCAGAGATCATTTGTCTATCTTTTCCCATAACATATACAAGGAAGCAGCAACACACAATGAGCCAGTGCTTTACCCAAAGTCATCTCATTAGGGAAAACTTGAGAATCTGATCTTCCGACCCTTTATTCTGTGTCTTACCCAACCATGGAAGAAGGTAGTAAAGAAAGGAGGAGGGAAAAGATCTAGGGGCTCTTCAAATCTTTAAACTAGTGCTCTGTGCCATACTCTGGGATGAAAAAGAAAGTAATGGAAAAACCAATACTTTGTGACTTTTATGCATACAGGCCCCAAACTGGGTATTTTACAATCACTGTTTCGTGTAAATCTCACAATTTTATGAAAGGGAGATTATTATCTCTATTTCTAATGAGAGACCTGAGGCTCAGAGATATTAAGTAACTTGCCCAAGGTCCTGGAGCCAAAAGGGATGGAGCTACGATTAATTCATTTGATTAATATTTATTGAGCATCTCCTATGTGCCAAGTTTTGTCCTTGGCAGTTGGCATGCATTAGTGAGCAGAACTAAATAACTCCCTCTTAAAGCTTACAGGCTGAGGAGCTTAGAGTGTGGTGAAGACAGCAGTTCAACACCCTCACAAATCCTTGCAACATCTCAGTATTGGTAGATGTTAGAAAGGAGAGATAAGCGGCCCTATAAGAATGTACAGAAGAGGAACTCAACTCATTCTTAAGGTCAGGGGAGGACTGTCTGAGAAATTTATTCTTGTACTGAAGCTTTAAAGTATATGAGTAGAGTTAACTAGTTTAAAAAAGTGGGATGGGGTGAGAAGCCAGGGAGGGTCTCCTAACCTCTTTACTGTCTCTTCCTCAGGTCAACTAGTAAGGTCACCTAGAAACATATACCTGCAGCATATACCTGCAACCCAGGTATATGTTCTGCCATGCCTTTCCAAGGCCTCAAGTTCAGCCAGCACTGATTCTATAGAAACTAACACCAGGCCTGATGCCTGCCCCTTGAGATGGGGCCTTGGATGATCCAAGGGAAGAATGCTTAGGGTGAAATTTGTTAGAGGCCTAGCAGTCTGATGGGGAAGGTGCTGAGAAGGAAACACAGGGCATTAGACTCTTGGACCTCAAGCACACAATCATACACCAAAGGGAAGGGCTGGGACCTGGTGTCTAGATTCTAGGCTCCTTCCCTATAGGAAGGTTGGCCATAGCCTGAGCACTGGATAAAAGACAGGAGGATAACTAATAGGACAGAGCAGTCCTGCCAATAGGGTGAAGCCATTCTACATGCCTGTTCCAGGAGACTTTCCTAGTTGGCCATGACGGAGGTCTTATCCTCAGGTAGGAGAACATTGCAGGTATCTATGCTCTGATCAATATTTCTGCTATATATAATTCAATGTCCTTGCTTTCTAGGCTAATCAATAGCAGAATCTGAGTGGGGTAGTAGAATAGCTGGTTGGTCTATACAGCTGGGGACCTCAGTAACACCTAACTTCCTTGGTGGCAAATAAAGAACAGTACTCTAGATTGAGACTTGGGCCCTACCCTCTCCAGCCTCCTGCCCCATCCCACTATCTTTAACTAGTTAACTAATTCGCATTAGGACCTCAACCGAAGTATCAATTTCTCAGGCAATCTTCCCCTGACCTTAAGGATGAAATCAAATTAAGATGTATTAACTGTTACAGGTCTGAAAAATGAAAAGTCAAAGATGAAACTGCCCCTAGAACTACTCTTGTAGCCATCATAGCTCCTAACAATAAACCCTTATTCGCAATCCCCTCACTATAATCCAGGCAACACCATCAAATCCTTTCTCACTATCACACTTTATTTTGTTTCAAATGTAAGGTGCAGAGAAATGAAGCAGGGGGAAGGGGCTGGTGCAGCAGGAAGAGAGAGAAAAGAAGAGGTAGGCAGGTGAAGGAAGAGATAGTAACATGATGAGCAATAAGAAATGGGCAGAAACAAAGACAAGAAGAAAGTAGAGAGGGAGACAGAGAAATCATCTCATATTTTTCACTATTTGGAAGTTACTAAGAGAAAGTTATCCAAAGTACCTCTGCAAAAAGGCCATAAAACACCTTGGGGAAAACATGAAAGTCATGCCACCACCATACAGATGAGCACCCTGGAATTAGCTGCCAGAGCAATGTCTGAAAAGAGGAAATTCAATGGCCCACACTGCTGCCTCCTCCCCCTGCCTCCTGGCTTCCACCGCCTCCAAATCGCCTGGCTCTAAAAGCAGAGGCAGTAATTTGGAGCCAGCAAGTGTGAAGGAATGTCGGAGCTGTTATTTGCCTTCATGCAGCACATCTTGAGTGCATCTTTTAGAAGGATAATTTAAAATACTTTTTCAGCTTCACTATAGAAAATACGAAAAAAAAAAAATCAGGAATGTCTAAAGAAGAAAATAAATATGACCCAAACCTCCATATCCAGAAAACCAGTGTTAACATTTTTTATGGCTTATTGTTTTCACACACTTATCAAGATTGGCTTAAGGCCTTGTCAAGGGGAAAGGCGGGAGTGAATTCCTCTCTATCTGTGAGATCTGTGTTGGCAGGACTGAGAGAAGTCATTTCTGAAAGACCTGCAGGCCAACACCAGACAACTCACACCTTGGAGCACAGATGCTAAAACCATGGAAACTTGAGATGCTCTCTGCCCAGGGCATAGGCCTGCAGTCAAAGGTAAGCACCACAGGTCAATCTTTAGAGGGCAGGACTTTTGCCTGGGTGGACTTGGAAGCAGCTGGAATGTGAATGCAAAAAGTCAGGGGATACTGAGTACTCTCAGCATCACTGTGCTTCTCTGGGCAGAGGGGTAAAGAACTTTGGCTCCAGCGGATGCCTTAAAGAAGTCACTGGAACCGAAGACTACAGAAAATGTATTGTCAATGGTAGACGCAGTACAATGATTTCATCAACTAGGAAAAAAAAAATTTAAAGTGGAATTCCATACTATTCTCAAAGGGACAGTCAATGAGGGTAAACTAAAGACAGAGTCCTATCTCTCTGTGGCCAGTGATATACCCAACAAATGTATGGCAGCTCACATGTATTCAATTATTTGATCCTAATAACGATCTTGTAAGATAATTTTTAAAATCCCAACTTAGAGAGGAAGAAAATCAAAATCAAACAGGTTAAGTCAGTGCTTCCTAACCTTTTTTACTATATCACAGCACGCAGAGAAAATGATAACATGTGTGGCCATCTGCAGCACACACATGACCATGGCACACTGGTGGGGAAGGAAGCTCTGGGCCAAGAGTGTGGCCACAGCCACAGTTGTGAGAAGTGACAGAGAGCACCACCACCAACCTGAATCTTGCCCTGGGGACCTCTTGAAACAGAAATAGAAATAGAAGCCATAGAGGAATCCTGGGGCTTACTCCATGGGCAGAGTCAGGAAAAGAGCCCGTGTGTCGTCAGGCACACAAAGAGGGTCATTTGGGTAAACAAGGGTCTTAAAGATGGATCTGATAGGGCCTTAGTAAGCTCCCTTCAAGCATTTATAACTGCTGAGATGCTTCCCCAAAGAAAAGGGGTAAAACTCAGCTCCTTTCTCTACTCTGGGAAATTCAGAAAATAATTTCACAGGATGGTTTATTGAATGGCCCAGAAGTAATGATTACAAATGACTGAGTTAACTGCTGTACGTGGCCTCATCTGTCATCATACCAGAGTCTTATCAGAAGTCTCATCAGGATTAGTGGCTCATCATGACTGATGACATTTGCCGACCAAGCCAGCTTGGATCCCTCTCTTGCCCCTTCAATCATAGTGGCAGGAGGAGCTTTCTAAGGTTTGAGCATAAACTCTGAGAAATTGCCTTCAGCAATGACTCCAGAAGTGGCTTCGAAGATAATGGACTCTTTCTGCAAGCGACATTCTATCTCCCCAGGATGTCCTGGGTCTTGCTGTCATTGGGGATTCTGGGCAGCACTGGGACATGATGGCTACTAGCACCATGTGTATAAGAATCTAAACCTTCTGGCCTGCTGAATAAAAGGTGATATTCAATATGAATAGTTTACACTCAGGCAGTGTCTACACAACATTAAACCTCTGCATGAAAAATGAAAATACTCTCAGTTCTCCATCTCCAAAGGCAAAGCAAAGGTTTCCATTCTCATTGGACAGCGCTCCTTATACTGACCCAGCCCAAGCAAAGCAGCCAGCCAGGACTAAGCACTAAAAATATTTGGAGCAGGTGAATGAAACACAAGCTAAATTGGATAATACTACTTATGCCTTGTAGAGGGCACCTGACTTCTAGGGAGGTTCTATCAATGACCTAGAAAGGTGATGTAAGAAGGCGAAGTCAGTTCCCTTCTAATTGCTCACACTCAGCAACAGATTAGCAGTGGGAAGGGAGAAGGCATCACTTTGCCTTGGGCCTTGCACACAGGGTAAACAAATTTTAGGGTTTTTTTTTTTGTGGGGGGGGGTGCATCCAGAGGCGTCGGGAATCCCAAAACCCATGAATCATGGCATATCATTTCCTCCATAAAAATACATTGCCGAGTTGCTATGAACTGTGGTGTAGGTTGCAGATGTGGTTCAGATCCTGTGTTGCTGTGGCTGTGGTGTAGGCCGGCAGTTACAGCTCCAGTTTGACTCCTAGCCTGGGAACTTCTATATGCCACAAGTGCGGCCCTGAAGAGCAAAAAAAAAAAAAAAAAAACAAAGAAACACTGCTGAAATAGGTAGAAAACACATCACCCACTGCCTAAGTGACCTGTGACCACACCCAGGCTGAGGTTGAGGCTTTCAAATTCTTACCTTAACAAATGACAATTTGTTACATATCATGGAATTTGGACACAACTGCAAATAGTAACAACTATGACTATTAAATCTGCCACTACTAAGAAGTTGCTATAGTCAGAATATGAAAGTTACAGGAATAAAACCAGATCCGAAAGCTATTTTTTTCAGGTATGGTGAGGTTTACTGGGAATATGTTGGAGTTCCAGACTCTGAAACAAACAGAGGGGAGGCAAGAATTGTTAGTACACACCTCAGAAGTTCTATCTGTGGCTTCCTCACTGTCCACATTTGTAGATCTGCATTGTTTTCTTGTCCAAGATGAGTAGCAATTATATCCACAACTATATCCACAATAGGGTTAATTCACCCATGAGGCGAAAAGACTGAAGGAAGGCATGTTTGTGGGTTGTTAATTGTTAGGAAGAGCCCCAAAATAAAGATATGGAGCTTCTGACCTTCTGTTTTGTTTTTTTGTTGGTTTGTTTGTTTTGCTATTTCTTGGGCCGCTCCTGCGGCATATGGAGGTTCCCAGGCTAGGGGTCGAATTGGAGCTGTGGACTCCGGCCTAAGCCAGAGCCACAGCAATGCAGGATCCAAGCCGCGTCTGCAACCTACACCACAGCTCACGGCAACGCCTGATTGTTAACCCACTGAGCAAGGGCAGGGACCGAACCCGCAACCTCATGGTTCCTAGTCGGATTCGTCAACCTCTGCGCCACGATGGGAACTCCGCTTCTGACTTTCTGGAGTGGATATAAGCAGCATGGATATACAACCAACAGAGAGAAACTCTAGAATGTAAAGTAGTCTAAAGAAAAAAGCTAGGAAATGAGTAGAAGGAAATCCACTCACAGAGCAAAGAGGAGACCAAAAGAGACCAAAGATAGAGATATACAATTGGCTAGGTGGGACTCCACTCTACTAGTGGGGCCCTCACCCTGCAAGGGGGAACTGAAGAAGAGTAACCCAGCCAGATTCTCCGTTAAGTCACGTAGAAATTAACAAGCATGAATGGGAAGGACAAAACCTGCTACCACCCGAGTAGAATGAAATGGTAGCCAGGGCCTCTTCCAGTTTTGAATTGTCACTGTTTACAGATATATGATGGGACATGTGGGTTTATGAAAGGGGTTGTAAACTAGATTAGGAAGAGGAGGCCAGATGGGGAATTCCAGATGGTGCCATATCATCTTGGAGTTTAGATCATGGGCTTAGGTATCAGACTTACCTGAAATTAACAGCTTCAGTACTTAACTACCACCAGGGTGACCTCAGCCAAGCAATTCCACGTCCCTAAGCTTCACTTCCTTCATCTATGATGTGGGAACAATGATAGAGTCAATCTTACATGCTTGCCTTGAGAAGTCCATGAAAAGGTACTTATGAAGCACTTAGCACAATACCTTGTATAGAATAAGCATTCAGTAAATGTTATTTATATCAACATAAACAATAATGTCTTATTATTATAGTAAATAAAGGAAGTGCTGGACAAAAAGACATTCATTAAGAGGTCTGAAGTCTAAAATTTCAGGACGAATCCATATGATGCCTAAGAGGGAGAGCAAGAGTTTTGTGGGCAGCAGGCAAAGACAGGGAATTCAGACACAAAGATGGGGCAGGTTTTCAGAGCTGTGTAGACAATGAGAGGAAGGCTTGAAGGAATGGTCTTGGGAAAAGGTGGCAATGTGAGCATGGGACTGTAGATCTTGGCAGACCATTGGCCAATGTTGAAAAGTCCAGTCGTCAATGGCCTGAATCTGGAGTTCTGATGCTTACAAAGAATAGATTGGGTCAGATAAACTGTAGTCTGAAAGCTAATAAAGCATAAATTAGGTTTCCAAGGTGTGAACGCAGGCATGGAAAAAGAAGTTAGCTACTCAGGAGGGAGACTTGGGGAACAAGCCAGGGGGACAGGGCACAGAACCAATTCTCAGCCCAGGTGTCAGCCTTTTTTCTGACCCTGTTTCCTGGATTCACTGGCTGCAACCAAGTCATCTGTAATCTTTATATTCACTCCCCTCACCCACATTCAATCCCAGAAAAAGTGCTGCAGACAATCTCTATCACTGTCTGTAAGTTCTGAGAAATCACAGAGATTTCAAGTTGTGCCAGAGATAGGAGATTGGCTAATTTTTTTCTGATTTTTTTTTTTGCGGTTGTTAATAAGAAAAAAAAAAAAAAAAAAAGAATGGATTTCAGGTACCATAGGCTTATGAGCTTAACAATGCTCTCTGGCAAAATTCTAAAGTGGATAATTGACCAGATAGCTTGAAAAATTTTAGAAATACACACTGAACATAGGGAAACAAAACTAGTTCAGTAGGAATAAGACACAGTCTGGCTGAAGGTAACATTCTTACTATCCAAAGAGCAATACATCTCCTCCCCGCCAAAAGAAAAGGAAGTATAAAATCAAGACCTTTGTAAAATAAATAGATCCTGATCTTCTCTCCCTTCCGCTCTCCCTCCCTGTGTTTGTCTGTCTGTCTGTCTCTCTCCTTCCTTCTTCCCACACTGACCTGCAGTAATACAAATGGCTAATAAATATTTGACAAAAATTCTACTCCAACAGTAATGAAAGGAAAGCAAATTAAAACACTGAAATGCTACCCTTTACTTACTAAATTAGAAAATATTTAAAGATAATTGTTAATAATTTAAATACTTTGAATTAATTTAAACTAAATTTAAGATAAATTTTAAAATAATTATGTTCAACTCCAATGAAGGGAAATGAGATAGAACATTTTATACTTTCCTGGTAAGAGTATAAGTTATAAACTTAATGTTATTTATAATAATAATTTAATAATGACTAACACTGAGTACTTACCATGTATAAAGCCCTATACACATGCATCACTTTATTATTTATTACCAAACTCTATGAAATAGATATTGATACCCTCATTTTGCATCTGAAGACATTAAAAGGGTAAGTGTTTCCAAGTGCCCAGAGAGTCTGATTATCATATGTTATCTGGAAGAGGGAGGATAAGGACTGGTGGGAGAGGATGGAAGTAGAGGTTAAAAAGTTCCACAAGTGATTCTGATTTGGATGTAACCATCTCTCTGATAAGAATAGCAATACTGCATTATACTGTACAGAAGCAATTTTGGCAATATTTACAATCTTAAGTGTACTCATATCACTGAATTTGAGTCTATCCTATGAAAACATTCTAAGGTTATAAAAATGCCTGTGAAGATTTATACTCTACAATAATTTTACAATATACTCTACAATAATTTTATAATAGTAAATAATTTTACAATAGTAAATGCTATCTCAATGGGAAACAAACATCTAGCAATAGGTAGAATGATTAAGTACTAATAGGAATTACTTTTACTGTATGCTCATTATGTGCCAGGTATCAGTTTAAGCTTCACTTGAACTGACTCATTTATTCCTTATAGAAAATTTAAAAGACAGAGGTTATAATTATCCTCATCTTGCATATAAGAAAACCGATCACAGAAACGAACCCATGGCAGTATCAGGACTAGAACCCATGTAATCTTACTCTAGCATTTTCATTATTAACTGTCAAATTCTATATATTCAATTTATTTCCATGATGAAATATTATGGAGCCATTAGAGATAATGTTTTAAGAGAGTTTTCCATAGCATGAGGAAATATTTACATTATACGCTTGAAAAGCTGCATATAGTATGATCTCAGCTATGTAAAAAATATACAAAGAAAATGCCTGGAAGGAAATTCATCAATTAGCAGTAATTGTCTTTGAATGGTCTGGTTATAAGTCATTTATTTTCTTCTTTATACATTTCCGAATTTTTCTAATTTACTAAAATAAGCATATGCCCTTTTTATTTTATTGTTTTTTTTTTTAATCCAGGGTGAAAAAAGGGAAGTTGTATTCGTGCCAAATTATCCTTATTTCCATTTTGACAATGTATTTTAAAATATGACAAAGTAACTTACATTGAGTGCATTAAGGAAGGGAACAAGTTTAACATAAAATGTCTTGAATTATTTACTAATGGAACTATGCTTCCTGTAAATAAAAGAAGACCAAGATTATGGCTTATGCACTCTTAAATTCTACCTCCTTCACCTCAGTATCTAACACAGTGCCTTACACAGGTAACGCCTGGCAAATATTTGCAGCATTTGCAGAATGAGCAATCTTAGCTTGTTTAATATTTTTTTAAAAATCAATGACAAGGCATGGAAGAAATGCTTATGGAATTTGTACTGACAACTGATACAACAGAAAACAGTCAAGATTTGAAATTATCTAAGCCAAATACAGGACGAAATGTAATATTCATTAAAGTTTTCAAAGTATCAATTATTTATATATTGAAAGTCTTGAAACAATTAATCCATTGATTTGCTTCTGATTCTAGAAACATACCAAGGAAATAATGAAGAATGTACAGAGACTTAGCCTGAATGATGTCCCTTCTAATACTAGGTAACACCTGAGGATTAGAAACACTTAGATACGTAACAGTGATGACAGGTTGCAAATACCATGGGCATCCTTAAAATAGAATATTAGTACAAGGATATTGTAGAAATTTATTTATTGACATAGAAATATTTTCATAATATGTAAAGTAAAAAGAAGCAAGTAGGCAAGTTATAAAATAAGTTATCCTAACTTGGTTAAAATACATAGTGATAGATAGCCAGAGATAAATTTATGGAATACAGATTGGAAAGCTATACAGTAAAATGTTAGCAGTAGATACCATTGCATGGTATAATCATGGATAGTTTTGTGTATTTGTGTATTTTTCATTGTGCCCCATTAAATGTGAATTACTTTTTTACAAAAAATATAAAAATATCCTCTATACAATCACAGAATGTGTTTTGGGGTGCTGCAGCTGGTGCTGATTTTACAGTATTTCATTTAAGAAAAAAACAAAACAAAACCCCAGTTTGGATATATGATTGCCCTAAGCTCTTACACAGCTAACAATACAGTATGGCAGCTAAAAAGACGTTAATTCCAATCTTAAGTGACATGACTAGCAGCAAAACCTCCGGACTATAGGCAACACTGACTCCCCTGGGCTCTGCAGTGGGCAAAGCACATTGATAATTGCATTCTGTTCTTGCATTGTTTTAGGAAAAGAACCAACAAACCAGGGAGTCCAGAGCACAACAAGCAGGTGGCAGGGACATCTGCTATGAAAAAGGTT
The DNA here is from genome assembly GCF_016906955.1 of Phacochoerus africanus. Lineage (NCBI taxonomy): Eukaryota > Metazoa > Chordata > Mammalia > Artiodactyla > Suidae > Phacochoerus > Phacochoerus africanus. Next base: position 114,082,232 of record NC_062548.1, on the reverse strand, counting down.
TGCCCAGGAAAGAAGAGTCTTCTGAGAGGCATTACCTCTTCCATCCTCCCCAACTTGGTATCCATTTTATTTTACATAATGCTCCCTGAGTATCTACTACCAGGAGACATCCTGGGCTGGTTCTCCAGAATAACACAGTATGTCTGCATAGGGGGTTGGAGATAGCTGGTGTTGAACTTTATCAGAGCCAAGAAATACAGAAAGATCCTGATAAGAGTAACTGGTGGGCCTAATAAGAATCTAGAAATGGAGTTCCCATCATGGCTCAGCAGAAATGAATCTGACTGGTATCCATAAGGATGTGAAGTTGGATCCCTGGCCTCAGTCAGTGGGTTAAGGATCCGGCGTTGCCATGAGCTGTGGTATAGATCGCAGAGGAGGCTCTGATCTGGCGTTGCTGTGGCTGGGGAGTAGGCCAGCAGCTACAGCTCCAAATAGACCCCTAGCCTGGGAACTTCCATATGACACGGGTAGGGCCTTAAAAAGACAAAAAAAGAAAAAGAAAAAAAGAATCTAGAAACCCAAAGCCCAGCATGGGAGGAGTTGAAAAGTGAAGAGATCCTAGCAAGAGCAAGACAGAAAGACAGCTTGGGCAATCTCAGATGAGGGAGGAGCTCATGTTCTATTACACTCGTGCATTTATTCACCAAATACTACCTGAGGACTTGGATGCTATAGACATAAAACTAAGTTTCATAGCCAAGTGGCCCTGGCCTTAATGGAGTTTAGAACTTACATCAATTGAAAAAGAACAATCAAATGGACTTTGTTGAAAAGTAAATGACACATTACAAATTTATATGTTATTTTTGCAGAAGAATCATGCTCAAATTCTATGTATCATTACTTTCATCATGAAAAAGGCTTTCCTGTTTATGTCCTGACAGCATAATGCAGCATATAAGCCCACTGGGCAAATTCTTTAACTTGCACAGTCATCTACTATTTTGTTGTCACTCCAGAATTACAGAGTGGTAATAACACAGCTCATGAAGCAATCTCCGCTTATATTTAGAGGAGGTGGCCCAGGTTTCTAAAACCAAAGATTTAGGTATATAAATCTTAGGCCTTTCAACATGGAGAAAGGATATCAAATGAAAAACTGAAATGATCAAATAAGGACCATTAGAGAGAGACTCAATTATCCCCTATTGGAAATAAATTCATTAAAAAGTGGTCTGGTCTTAAGGACATCATTTGCCCTATCTAATATTTTGAAGCTATATGCTTAAAGTTTTATGAGACTCAAAATGTTTATAAATTAGAACATGGAAGATTATTTGTTATTGATAACACAAATCCCAAAATAGCAAAAAATAATAATAATTTCTGTGATATGTGATTTGAAGCGTATACAGAAAAAGGTGGAAAGAAAGAATGTAGTTATATATTTTGCAAAGTTTGATAAACCTGGATTTACATTTTCATCCTGCCACTTAATAGGTATGTGATACAGACTATCAAATGTATTTGAGACTCAATTTTATCATCTGTTAAAAAATGGAATTGAGATGAGAATGCTGCCTTACATAATTACTAAAAGATTTCATGAGATATGTACCGTGCACACCAAGCATATATCAATGACTGCTTTAATGTGAGTCTCCTCCCTGTTCCCCACAGACTCAGACTGTTGGAGGTCAGCATGGGTTTTGACTCTGCAGCCACTGATTCACAACATGGCAGTGCAAAGAACTCCATCATCAAGGTATGAGAAAAAGAACATATGTGTGTATATATATATATACACACACATGTATGACTGGGTCACCTGGCTGTACAGCACAAATTGACACAACACTGTAAATCAACTATACTCCAATAAAATTTTTTTAAGAATAGTGGAAAAAAAAAAAAAGAACTCCATCCTCATATGTGCCAGGCACTCAGAATGTAACTAGGAATGTAGATAAAATGTCAAAAACATCTTTCAGTACATGTAATCAAGTTTTAAAAAATGTATTTGTAATGTCTCTTTTATCATTTTTATTGCATTCAATTCAGCAAACATTTATTGAATGCCTACACCATCCATATGGAACTTCAAAGAGCTATTGCATTTTGCCATGAGGTCAGAGATGCGTGTTTCACATCTGTCATGCTCACATTGAGAAGTTTTCTGGCCCCAGCACTGCAGGGCCAGTTTACTTGATTATTAAGCTCTACTCTGGCACAAAGAAGATCTATTAGCTTCATGAATTAACCAAAAAAAAAATGATTCTTCCCACATAGGAGGAGATCAAACTTATATTCAATTTTTAAAAAGGAAGAAAGAAAGGAAGAGATAGAAGAAGGGAAGATGGTCTGAAAGAGGGAGGGAGAGGGACCCCTGGTCAGTCACAGACAGACAGACAGAGGGCAGACAGAGGGCAGTAAGACAGAAGGAGTATTGGTTAGACAGAGGAATAGTCAACAGACTAACAGAAAGACTCTTACTTACCCTCTTGTTCTCTTATTTTTGACCATGACAGTTCTTACCTCTTTCATGAACTATTAAACACTTTAAAAATGAGAGAAAGTATTAGGTTCTAAATGCTAATGAAGAATGTCAAATAAAATAGACAAATCATACTAACATAAGAATACTTGATTTTTTTAAACTCCTATAATCTGCAGACTGAAGCTAATCAATCTTCTTTAAAAAATCTGAAAAAGAGGTCAGATTCATTCTCAATTTTTTTTAGGTATAATTAATTAATTAATTAATTTTTAATTGTTATTTCCCCAATACAATTTTTTTTCTACTGTACAGCATGGTGATCCAGTTACACATACATGTATACATTCTTTTTTCTCACATTATCATGCTCCATCCTAAGTGACTAGACATAGTTCCCAGTGCTACGCAGCAGAATCTTGGGGTTAATAGATGCAAACTATTGCCTTTGGAATGGATTAGCATTCTGAATTTTTTAAAGTCAAGCCACTTGGTTAATAAACCTACCCAACCCATGTTTCCCTCAGTGACATTCATCTAAACATTGGGAAGCTCACAGGGACCAAACTCTACTCCTTTCTTAAAATTAGAGTTGAATCATTCTGATGATTCTTCCAAGACAGGAGCCCCTCTGGCCTCCACTCTCTTACAGTCTCTGGGGCAAGTTGAAGGTGCCATACATAGACTGAATGGGGCTCATGCTGCATGGCTCCTACATAGCTAGGGGAGACCCTAGTTTGTAAGGCTTGGCAATTATATGCTAGGGATCCAAAGGGGATTTGGAGGAGGAGATGCAGTGGGCAGGAGAATCACTCAGCCAAAATGCTGGGACTCAAGGTTTCAGTCACTCATGAAAAACAAGCTAAATACTTTTGCCACAAAACCTGAAATCTGCCTTTCCTGTAAGTATGCACATTGGCTTCCAACAACTTCACAGCCAAATGGTTCCCCTAGAACTTAGAGATGATTTTTACCACATGTCAGGGCCTGAGTTTCCATTCGGCCTCACCTCAGGCAGGGCCTATATGACAGGTATGAACTGGGGAGGCAGGTGACTTTGCCCAGGGCTCTATTACTAGAGGAGACTACAAGGCCAGGTTCATTATGTAAGGTGCCATCTTTAAATCTAAGGCAGCTCTGCAGACAAACACCCATAAGGCAAGCATTCTAAATTGCTTTTCCCATAGCAGGCCTGGGCTTATAGTACAAATACCTCTTCTAGTCACCCTTGTGATCAACAGTCTCTGTTTACAGGCTGCCTCACTTGGGATGGAGTTGAGAGATGAGATGGCAGCCCTGCCTCTGTTACAGCTTATGGACAAATCACTCTCAGGGTGTGAGTCTCATTCATAAGACCAAGGGGCTAGACTAAGTGACTGCCAAGGTCCTTCCTAATTCTCATTTACCTACACCCTTTATATCCACATCTTAGATCCTCCATCCAGCTACAGATTCAATGCTGGACGCTGACCCCTTAGTCTAGTACTCTAACCAACCAAAGTTAACAACCACAGCTCAGAGCCAGGGACCCCCCAGGTGAGAGACCACTGGCATGCCAAACCTGACCTTCTTTCCCATTCTAGTAAGATGAGCAAAGATGCCTTGGGTTGCAATCTCAGTTGAGAATCCAACCTCAAACTGTTATTCTCTCCCTCTCCTTTACTCTAAGAGATAACAGCATCTCAGAGGAAGAGCCAACCTTATATACAGCTGCAGTCCCCACCAGGATGACAGCTGCAAAGAAAGCTGAGAAACAGAGTCCTTCATGTGCCAGCCATTCTTCAGTTAAGGACTCACAACACCAAGCACTTCTTACACTGTGGCAACATCTCTGCCAATATCACAATAATGGCTAAGCTCTAGGCAGTGGAAGAGAAAACCCAGTATCCCAGTGATATAATACAATCTCAGTAGCTTTAAACAGACTAAGAAAAACAAGTTGTGTTCCTGCTGGGCTCTTAGTATTAATGTTTTCTGACATTGAGTTTCATGATCTGCCCATTCATGGTTGGGGGTTATGTGTAGAAAAACAAACAAATCCATTTTTCCATATTGATATTCTATAAGCTAGATGAGACCTCTAAATTCACTATGATCTTTTTTTTTCCCTCTCTCCAAAGCTCCCCAGAAGTTCTCTTTAATTAGAAGAGCTTCTTCTGTTTCATTTAGAGGTGTGATGTTTGACTTGGAGACCTGGTTTTCAAAGCAACTCCTTTCAGGCTGGCTTTTGTTCATTAGAGAAGACTAGTTAGTTACATACATAAGACAGAGCAGGACTAGACTCAGTGGTATGGAATTAAAGAATAAATGAAGGAGGCAATACACTTCAAAAGAAAAGCCATCCCATGAACGTGGGAAGGAGATGAGAACAAGGACACTTGGAACAGCCAGATCACTTTTCCTTTGTCATTAGAGAGCCCCTGAGGACTGATGCCTGTTTGATTTGGAGCCCGTAGTTTTGACAAAGTCCCTGAACATGACCCCTAAATTGATTTTAAATCCTTCTTCAGGAGAAACTGAAATGATAAAACACACAGCACCCTTTAGAGACCATCTGCCAGAAACTACTCAACAGATGGGGGCTTAAAACTGTTAGCCTGCGGCCTGCCAGTCTTTGTTTAAACTTTAAGAGAATTTACAGGTGTTAAATGGGCCTCCAGGATTGTAGACCTCTTCGGAATGCTAGTTCTAATGAGGACTTTGTGAGAATTACTAGACAACTGGATCAAGAAAAGCCTTCATGGCTCCAACCAAATCCATTCATGGTTCACACGGAGGTCTTGAGATGTAAAATCTCCCTCTTAAATCAAAAGCGTTTAAACTATCTTTTTTTTTAATTGAAAATTCACAAAGAAGGCTCTCAGAGAACACTGGATTTCTATATTACAGCATGCAAACCCTTGACATACAATCAAAAATGCTTAAAGCTTGTATCACTTCCTATTTCCATATTGGTCTGCTGCATGACCTTGGGACTAGCAAGTGCCTGAGAGAGTATCTAATCCAAAGCCACCACACAGGAGGAACTGAAGCCCACAGAGGAGAAGCTACTTGCCCAAAACTTTTCAGAGCTTTGGTAGGAAGAAGCAAGATCCCACTAAAACACAATGTCCTTCTTAATATCTCTGATACTCTAGGCCCAGGGTGGGTGGAGGAAAAGACACTATGGTAGGGGGCAGGATGGACCAAGACAGGGAAGTATGCTATTCTAGTTATTGAATGCTGTGTAGCAAACCACTACAATGCTTAGGGCTTAAAATACTGATAATATTTATTTTTCTCACAAATCTGCAATTTGAGCAGGGCTTGGCAGGTGCAGCTCATTCCTGTTCCACTCAGGATCAGTGGGGCCACTTGAGGGCTGGGGGCTAGAATTCCCCAAAGGCTTGTTCACTCACATGTCTGGGGTTGATGCTGGCTCTTGGCTAGGACCTCACCTAGGGCAGTGGCTGGATCACTGATAAACGGCCTTTCCTTATTGTCGCCTGAATTTACCACAGCTGGTAGCCAGGTGCCAAGGGTGGTGGGGGGAGCACCCCAAGAGGGAAAGCCAGATGGAAGCTATTACCTTTTCCAATGTAGTCTCAGAAGTCACTCATCATCACTTCTGCTGCTTTCTGTTAGTCAGGTATGAGTCACTCAGGCAAGTTTACTTTTAAGAAGGAAATTATACTCTTCAATAGCAGGAGTGTCAAAGAATTTGCAATTGTGTTTTGAAGCCACCATATATGCCAAAGGCTTTTGAAACACATGGGTATAAAATGGGGGTAGGTTTCCATTATGTTAAACAATCCCACAGGAAAACTTGCTTTACCCTGTGACTACTATATAAAAAAGCACAATATTGAATGTTTTATATGCATTATCTCATTTCAATTTCAATCCTAACAACAGCAGAAGCTGCATTCACATTTTACAGATGAGAAAACTAAAACTGAGAGATTAGTTAATTTGTTGATGCTCATTTAACTTGGAAGTGTCAGAGAAAGGTTGTATTCTGGTTCTCAATCCAAAGCCTGTTCTGTTTTCACAAGGTACACTTCAGCAGTGGACAGGAACTATATCCTGGTGACATGTAACAGTTAATTTTATGTGTCAACCGGGCCAAGGAATGCTCAGACATCTGGTTAAATATTATTTCTGGGTAGAATGTAAAAGTGTCTCCAGAAGACATTAGCCTTTGAATGGGTGGGCCCAGTAAATGAGATGGCCCTCCCCAATGTAGGTGGCCACCATCCAATCCACTGAGGGCTTGAATGGAACAAAAAAAGCAGAGAAAGCGTGAATTTTCTCTCTCTGTCTGACTTGTTGAACAGGACATCAGTCTTCTCCTGCCCTCGGACAGGAACTTATACCCTCAGCATTACTCCTGATGCTCAGGCCTTCAGACTTGGACTGCAATTTACACCAACAGCTTTCTTGGGTCTCCAGTTTATGGATGGCAAATCATGGGACTTCTCAGCCTCCATATTCATATGACCCAGTTCCTTATCATAAATCTCATTTTATATGTGCACATGTTTCTCTGGAAAACCCTAATACATGGTACAATATCCTAAAATATATGAGCCTTAGAGAAATGTGATATGATTGAACCTTCTATCATATGAAATGAAATTAGGAAAACTCTCTTTCCTAGTTGTTGGCAAAGTTCACTTCCTGTACAGATGGGAAGAAAGCAGGGGCTATCAACTTGGATAGAGCATTCCTGGTGAAACTGTATTTAACTCGTGTACTAATGGAGGGAACAGTGGTTTTTTTGCCTAGCTGGATCTTTTTCATCCTTCAGGCCCAGCTTAGATAGCACCTTCTCGAAAAGTCCCTCCTTGATTGCTATAAGAAGAAGTTCCCACATGCTGGTATGTTCTGTCACTATCCATCATTTGCTTTCTTCACATCACTTATCCCAATCTGTAATCACCTATCTGTTTAGCCACATGCTCACTGTCCGAATCCTCCCCTAGAGTGCAAATCCCATGAGGGCAGGGACAATCTCAATCTTATGTGTCTATTCCAAGTGCCAAAATAGTGCCTAGTAGACAGTAAGTGCCAAATAAATATTTGTTAAACAAATGAAGGAAGGAATCCTAGACTGAGAATCTTGAGATCAATTATCGACACCCCCTCCCCAGACGCTAGGACATTGGTTCACATTGTCAAGCCCCACTTTCAAAAAACCAGGTGTAATAAAAGTGATCTTAATAAAGTACTTACTATGAGTCAGTAGTATGTCTGTCAGCACTTTATGAATATTATCTCACTTAGTTCTATAACAACCCTGTGGCACAGATATTAGAACTATTCCCTTTTTCTAGGTGATGAAACTGAAGTTCAGAGAAGATATATAACTGGCCCTCATTTAACACGGCTAAAAAGAATCAAAGCTAATGAAGTTCCCACTGTGGCTAAGTGAGTTAAGGACCCGATGTTTCTCTGTGAGGATGTGGGTTTCAACCCTAGCCTCACTCAGTGGGTTAAGGATCCAACATTGCCACAAGCTGCAGTGTAGGTCACAGATGCAGCTGGGATCTGGAGTTGCTGTTGGCTGTGGCATAGGCTGTAGTTACAGCTCTGATTCAACCCCTGGCCCCAGGAACTTCCATATGCTGCAGGTGCGGCCATAAAAAGGGAGAAAAAAAAAAAGAATGAAAACTAAGATTCTCACTGAGGTCTGTTTGACTCCATAGCCTGATCTCTTAGCTATTAGGCAATGCTTCCAAGAATGGGTTTATTTAAAATCTGATTTAAAAAAAAAAAAAAAAAAAAAAACAGAAATCAATTTTGAACAATTCGTTTTTGAAAAAAAAAAAAAAAAACGAGAATTGCATGCCAAAACCTCTGAAAAGCATTCCTAACATAAATACAGTATTTGGAACAGGTCTCTACATGCTGGTAACAGGCACCCAAATTGTAGGAGAACCACTTATAAGCCTCCTCAAGCCTGGATCTTCAGAAGACAAATATGGAAAGATAAGACAATGTTTGGCTTTGTTTGAACCCTTTAAATGAGACGATAACTTGATCTAAATTGTATTAAATGCTCAGTTTTCTACCCAGGGATAGTATTTTGTGCAGAAATCAGCTCCCATGCAATCTCCAGCATCTCCCCTAGTTGAGCCTTGTGATACACTTAGGTAACTCAGACCCATTACTGAAAGAAGGCTGGCGTCTTCTGGGCTTCTCCACAATTCTAGGTCTTTAGGCCAATTTAGGAGACAAAGTTCCTACAATTTTTCCCAGTTGCTGTCTCTGAGATATCTATTGCCCTTTATGTCCTTTTTCGTTCCAAGCCTTTTTATGTTTTCTACTCAGTCCATTTTATTTGAACAAGTACTCCCAGTGTCTTCTCACTCAAAGAGCTGCATTTGCCAGCTCTTCTATTCATCCTGCAGATACATAATGGAATAAGCCATGTATACATTGCTATGCTAAAAGAACCAGTTTCTGAGATGAATCTCATGCAATCCTGTATTTCTCACAAAATCTCAGGACTTGGAGGTACTTTAGGAGGCCAAGTCCATATTTTATCTCAAAGCCCTTGGCAATGACAGCTAACCCTTCTGTTTGGGGGTAGGCGGGCAGTCAGGTCACTCTAATCCATGGGTGGCCAATGCTGACTGAAGGAAAGGGCCTCCTTATTTAGAAATTCAACTTGACCTTCCTCAAAATGCCCTTTAGGAAACTGGAGGGAAACAGTCCATTTCTTCTCCTCTAATCAGTGCTTTATTCTTAATAATTCTTTTGTGTGTCTTTTGTCTCTTTAGGGCCACGCCCGCAGCATATGTAGATTCCCAGTCCAGGGGTCTAACTGGAGCTACAGCTGCCCGCCTACACCACAGCCATAGCAACGCCAGATCTGAGCCACATCTCTGACCTACACCACAGCTCACGGCAATACTGGATCCTTAACCCACAGAGCAAGGCCAGGGATTGAACCCACAACCTCCCGGTTCCTAGTCGAGTTCATTTCCACTGCACCACAATGGGAGCTCCAATAATGTTTTAACTAGTCTGAAATTCTCAAAGCTTATCTTTAGAAGCATGTGCTTTTAAGAAAGCTTGCTTCCATAATCAAACCTAAAAAACAATTCTCAAGAAGAATTTTCTACAAGTAGTAGACATTAAAAAATAAAAACAAAAAGAAAAACTGTTGGAGTTCCTGTTGTGGCTCAGCGGTAATGAACCCAACTAGTAACCATGAGAATGCCAATTTGATCCCTGGCCTTGCTCAGTGGGTTAAGTATCTTCTGCTGCTGTGGCATAGGCTGGCAGCTGTAGCTCCAATGGCATCCCTAGCCTGGGAACTTCCATATGCTGCTGGTGCGGCCCTAAAAAAAACCTGTTGTGTGATGGCCAATGAGCACATGAAAAAATGCTCAACATCCCTGATTATTAGAGAAATGCAAATCAAAACTACCACAAGATACCACCTCACACGAGTCAGAATGGCAAATAACAAATGCTGGAGGGGATGTGGAGAAAAGGGAACCCTCCTACACAGTTGGTGGGAATGTAAGCTGGTACAACCACTGTGGAGATCAGTACGGAGATACCTTAGAAATCTATACATAGAACCACCATACGACCCAGCAATCCCACTCTTGGGCATATATCCAGACAAAACTTTTCTTAAAAAAGACACATGCACCCGCATGTTCATTGCAGCTCTATTCACAATAGCCAAGACATGGAAACAACCGAAATGTCCATCGACAGATGATTGGATTAGGAAGACGTGCTGTATATACACAGTGGAATACTACTCAGCCATAAAAAAGAACAAAAGAATGCCATTTGCCGCAACATGGATGGAACTAGAGACTCTCATCCTGAGTGAAGTAAGTCAGAAAGAGAAAGACAAATGCCATATGATATCACATATCTGGAATCTAATACACGGCTAATACAAATGAACCTTTCCACAGAAAAGAAAATCATGGACTTGCAAAGTAGACTTGTGGTTGTCGAGGGGGAGGGGGAGGGAGTGGGGTGGTTGGGGAGCTTGGGGTTAATAGGTACAAACTATTGCCTTTGGAGTGGATTAGCAATGAGATCCTGCTGTGTAGCACTGGGAACTATGTCTAGTCACTTATGATGGAACATGATAGTGTGCGAAAATAGAATGTGTACATGTATGTGTAACTGGGTCACCATGCTGTACAGTAGAAAAAAAAATCGTATTGGGGAAATAACTATTAAAAAAAAATAATAATATTTTTTTAAAAAAAGAAACTGAGATACTCATAAATAAGCATGTAACCCAATGCCTTCACCAGCACCCAGACCATAAGGCAGGCCAAACCCAGTAACACTACTTCTCTGGTCCCTGCTCCAAGTACACACAGGCTCAGCTGAGGTGCTGTCTGGGATGGCTGTTCTTGGTTTGCCACCTCTACCCTGAGATACGTCTCAAGGCTGTCCTTGATTTCTAGGGTCTGGGGCTGTTTTAGGGGAGAAGCCACACCTCTACTTATCACAGATCCCAGGTAGAATGTGTTCCCATCCCATCAAGCAGGAGGACTCATTTCTCCTCTCCCTGTCTTGTGGGAATCTTGAAAAGAGCTTGTTGAACAAAAGAACATCACCCTGATTTCCATATAGACAAGTGTTGGGCTAAATCAAAGCTACCCTCATGTGGACCAATAAATGACTGAGCTTATCTAATTGGACATGTTTGAATTGGAGGAAGCTATGACCTCTTTTTCTTTGGAGAATGAGAGGGAGAATGGAGTCCCACCACCCTCCATAGGAGCTTCCCTCCTGTGCAGCAATGATTAGATCTTTCCTTTGGTCTCTTCCTGAGGACTTCCTTTCCCAGGCACAGCCACCTCTGGGACCCTTCAGCAAGCAGTCCCTTAGTTAGCAACAGGGTCTTCTGGTGCCCTGAGGATATTTATGTAATTCTGTTGTCTGTTCAGGATTAGGTGTGCTTAGCACCTGAGGAGCTGTTTTAAAAAACACCAGCCCCACACCCCCCAGCTATATTATAATGAGGGTGGGTAGAAAAGCTCCCTTAGTGATTTCATTAAGATTACCCTCACCTAGACCTCTGATTTTCAAAGTGTGGTGTTCAGAACAGCAAGGTCAACATTTCTTGGAAACTTGATAGCAATGCAAATTCTCAGACCCCACACCAGACCTACTGAATCAAAAACTCTGGGTATGGGCCCAGAAATCTATGCTTTAATGAGTCTTCCAGGTAATTTTGATGTGCCCTAAAGTTTGAGAGCAGTGTCCTAAGTGGTCAAGAGGAGTGGATTCAGGTGAGTTGTTTGTTGCTCTGTATAGGCCAGGGCACAAGCCCTCCTTAAAATCTTCTATGTTAGTAGCTCTTAAAGTACTGTCCGCTAACCACCTCCTATGAATCACTCAGGGTTTCTGGGCCCCACTTCACTTTTGCTGAATCAAAATCTTTGTGGTTGAGGATCTTAGGATAACACTTAGAGAGAAGTGACACTCTAGAGTAGACAGAGGACTCTTACACAGAACCAGTGTCCCATGGGTCCTGACTCAGACATCCTGGAGCATGCCGTGATGTGTAATTAATGAGGTCAACACCTAATGAGTGTGTAGGGTTGGGGATACCAACCCTTTGTCGAGTCTTTGTTGTGGGTCTTACATTGTTTAAGAAGAGGAGTTCACTAAAACATCCTTCCAAGCTACCTTTCCTTTTTTCCAGGGGAGAGCGGAAATCCATTTCATTCATCACCACCTACCCCAGAAACACAAGATTTAGGACTCACTTGACTTACTCATTTGTTTGTAGTTGGTTTCACGTAGCTTTCCGGAAAATGCCTGCCAACAGTCCTTTATACCTTAGTGTGAATTGAGGATAATTCATCTTTATTTTGAATCTTGACATTTCAGAAGGAAAAGTTTGACAGTGTGTGCTGAAACAGGCTCTAGTCTTCCATTCAAGGAACTGTAGGCATCAACAGCAGATGAAAAGGTGTTTGGGGGAGGGAATATTCAAATACTGAGCCTTCCAGGAAGTCTGGGATCATGTTCAGTACCTGGGCCTAACTTCTGAGTATTGCTGGATGGTTTCTCTTTTGTATTTATGGGAGGGAAATGGTTGGGCTGAACAATCTCTGGGACTTACATTTTTGGAAATTCTTTGGAGTATTTGTTGAGCATGCATTCTGTGCTGGGCCCTGGGCTGGACATTGAGGGGATGGGAGATTTAGTGATTGATGGGTGGGGTGAAGGAGAAAAGAATAGCTTTATCGCTTTGCCAGGCAAAAGGGGCCACAGTGAGCTCATACCTACACAAGCTGTGTGTCCCCAGATGGGAGATTTACCATGATATTCCTTCTGGTCTCCCAGACCAGGGTGGGAGAGGGGGCAGAGGTTTTCTCCCAAAAGACCCCATTATGAAAAAAATATTACGCAGCGTTCCCATCTTGGCTCAGCTACAGCTTCAATTCGACCCCTAGCCTGGGACCCTCCATATGCCACAGGTGTGGCCCTATGAAGACAATAAAAGTGGAGGACAAGGAAACCTCCACTTTTATTGGTGTGAAGAAACTTGTTCATTCATTGATTCATTTGTTCAACAGGTTTTTTTTGTGTGTGTGTGTCTTTTTTTTTTTTTTTTTTTTTTAGGGCTGCACCCACGGCATATGGAGGTTCCCAGGCTAGGGGTAGAATCAGAGCTATAGCTGCCGGCTTATGCCACAGACATAGCAACTTGAGATCCAAGCTATGCCTGCGACCTACATCGCAGCTCATGGCAACACCATCCACCCACTGAGTGAGGCCAGGGATCAAACCTGTGTCCTCATGGATGCCAGTCAGATTCGTTTCCACTGAACCATGACAGAAACTCCACAACAGGTTTTCTTTAATAGTTATTTCCCCAATACGATTTTTTTTTCTACTGTACAGCATGGTGACCCAGTTACACATACATGTACACATTCTATTTTCGCACACTATCATGTTCCATCATAAGTGACTAGACATAGTTCCCAGTGCTACACAGCAGGATCTCATTGCTAATCCACTCCAAAGGCAATAGTTTGTACCTATTAACCCCAAGCTCCCCAACCACCCCACTCCCTCCCCCTCCCCCTCGACAACCACAAGTCTACTTTGCAAGTCCATGATTTTCTTTTCTGTGGAAAGGTTCATTTGTATTAGCCGTGTATTAGATTCCAGATATGTGATATCATATGGCATTTGTCTTTCTCTTTCTGACTTACTTCACTCAGGATGAGAGTCTCTAGTTCCATCCATGTTGCGGCAAATGGCATTCTTTTGTTCTTTTTTATGGCTGAGTAGTATTCCACTGTGTATATACAGCACGTCTTCCTAATCCAATCATCTGTCGATGGACATTTCGGTTGTTTCCATGTCTTGGCTATTGTGAATAGAGCTGCAATGAACATGCGGGTGCATGTGTCTTTTTTAAGAAAAGTTTTGTCTGGATATATGCCCAAGAGTGGGATTGCTGGGTCGTATGGTGGTTCTATGTATAGATTTCTAAGGTATCTCCGTACTGATCTCCACAGTGGTTGTACCAGCTTACATTCCCACCAACTGTGTAGGAGGGTTCCCTTTTCTCCACATCCCCTCCAGCATTTGTTATTTGTCGACTTATTAATGATGGCCATTCTGACTCGTGTGAGGTGGTATCTTGTGGTAGTTTTGATTTGCATTTCTCTAATAATCAGGGATGTTGAGCATTTTTTCATGGGCTTGTTGACCATCTGTACATCTTCCTTGGAAAAATGTCTATTCAGGTCTTTTGCCCACTTTTGAATTGGGTTGTTGGCTTTTTTGCTGATGGGTTGTAGAAGTTGCTTGTATATTCTAGAGATTAAGCCCTTGTCAGTTGCATCATTTGAAACTACTTTCTCCCATTCTGTGAGTTGTCTTTTGTTTCTTTTTTTATTCCTAGGTAATGACTGCATTTTCAGGTCCTCTTGCCTTCTGCCCCTCTGAGTTAATGAATGACACCAGCCAACTGGTTTCCAAGGCAGCATAGGATCCTAATTGTCAGAACTGTACCTGTATAAAGCCCCAATCTGCCAAACCTTAGGGACACTTCTGAGGCAAAGCTGTCTTCCATGAGGTGATGTAGTCAGGTAAGGTAGAGGCAGAGGGCGTGCTCACTGTGTGCTCATATTTTGGATTTGGGGGCATTTTCTGGCTGAGGTGTTGTCTTCTTGCTGGACCACAAGTCTCAATCTTTGGTGATGTGAATATACTATTAATAATAATACTATTGTTAATACTTTTAATAATAACCTTAAAAGAAAAATGGTAATTTTAATTAACATTCTTGAGTCTCGTATATTATAGGTAATGTTGTCCCCATTTTATTTTTGTCCATACCCTCAGTATATGGAAGTTCCCACCTGGGCCAAGGATTGAATCCAAGCCACAGTTGCAACCTACACCATAGCTGTGGCAACACCAGATCCTTAACCCACCGTGGCACAGCAGGAACTCCTATTATTCCCATCTCAGAGATAAGGAAATGGAGACGGAAAAAGGTAAAACAATTACACAAAGCTACCACTGTCTAACTTGGGTCTTTGTCACCAAAGACCTTCCCTGTCCTCCATACTCTGCCTCTTATCCCTGCACAGATTACACCATCTTGACAGAATGGCCTTGGAAGGTAGAAAGAAGGAAAACTAGTCTTGTCATCTGACCATCTGAGTGACTTCAAATAGTCATTTAGCCTGATTGAGCTCCAGGTTATTTAATTTCTATTGTGGGGATCATGCTGAGGATAACACACAATGGAGTTTATAAAGGCATTTATACCCTACAAATCTACACTTAGGGGTGGAGATGTTTTTATTTTCAAAGGCAGGGAAATAGTTCAAATCTCTGTTCATTCACTATGTAGAATTAGAGTTTCTTTTTATCTTAATTCATATCACAGATTACATATATGGGCACAGAGTTCCTAAACTGAGGTTACTGTGTTCCTCAAGAAAATTCAATTATACTAGTTAATAAACTTTTTTACAGACAAAACAAACAAAACTACGCCAGCACCACGGAATGGCTCTCGAAGGTAGGAAGAAGGAAAAACAGTCTTGTCACTTCAGCCAGCTGTGTCAACCTTGCTCCCCAAGACTTTGAGGGACACACCCAAGACTGAGCAAGGGGATTTGGATCTGGAACAGGGATGTGGGCTTGGCTGGCTGGATGCTCACCCTCCAGCAGCAGCAGCTAGCTGAGTGTCTGCCAGGGTCGGCAAGCGATGCCAAAGGAGATATCCTCTGTGTCGCACACATCCAGCTGGCCATGGGATATTGGGGCTGGAGGGAGGGGGACTTCGTGAGTTCCAACCCTCATTCTCATTCTTACCCCAGGATAAGTGCCTGTCTCCTTGGCTCCACCTGTCAGTATCCGGTTTCCTTTTGTCTATGTCCTGCTAAGGGTCTGCTAACTCAGAAAAGGTCTTTGAAAGTAACACGGTTCTGCCCAAGGCAGAAACACACAAAGTGAGGAGAAACAGGTTGAGAACTTCCAAGTGCAATAAAATAGAAACCCTTCCAGTGTTCCCAGCACTGAGGCACTAAAATAAAATCATTTGACAATTATTTGCCTGGATCGAGAAAGTGAAGTCATTTTCAGAGCAGCCACTAATCTTAAAAAAAAAAAAATAATAATGAGTGTTATTTGATCAGAGCAAGGAACCAGAGCACTTGAAGATTTTGCTGCCAGAGGCTCTGTACTTTCATGAGGTATCGACAAAGACTGGAGGGTGAGTTATGGGGGGGAGCGTGACCACTGTGGGCATTTGCAGAAGTGGTAGGAGTCATCTAAGTTAAGATCAATGATTTCCTTGATTACCTTGCTTTCCCCTCTTGCAAACCTGGTCTCCGTCTCAATTTCTATTCCTACCAGCCAGAAAAATAAAGATTGTTTACAGAGCTGAAAT
This sequence comes from Phacochoerus africanus, assembly GCF_016906955.1. Lineage (NCBI taxonomy): Eukaryota > Metazoa > Chordata > Mammalia > Artiodactyla > Suidae > Phacochoerus > Phacochoerus africanus. Next base: position 114,065,889 of record NC_062548.1, on the reverse strand, counting down.
AACACCTGCTTGGTTTATCTTATTTTAGAAACAATAAAAGCTTGGGAGTTGGAGGGATTAAGGAGGAAAAAAATCAATTGTGTTCTTTCATGTTGGAAACATTAAAAAATAAGTCACCCTGCTCTCTGCTCTAAGGCCCAATTTGGCTCTCCATTACCCAGGGCAATTTCCAATTTCAGCCTGCAACTTCCCAAGGTTTAAACTCAACTGCACTGTGACGTGGTGCCCTTGAAAGACTCTAAGAAACTTTTGCTGGTCAGTTTTCGATAATTCTAGGCCATGTATTTGATGCCAAACATGCCGAAAAAAACACACCTACTTTTGGCACTAACGCCTGAATCTGGCTGAAGTACTTTAACTGTTTTCAAAGTGTTGTTACTTTATGGCATCTTTGTAAGGAAGGCAGGGAGAGCTCCCTCCCCCCATTATACAGATGTGAACACTGAAACCAAAATTGAAAAAAAAAAAAAAAAAAAGATGGACTGATCCCAAACTACAAGGATAATAAATGGTCAGGCTGGAGGAGAATCCAGGTTTTCTGACTTCTAATGCAGTTCTCTTTCTGTTCTGCCATGCATCTTTGCAGGATGCCACCAGCCGAAATACAGGAGAAGGCTTATCAGATAAGACAGCCAGCCTATCTAAGGTGATCCTGAACAAGGACAGCAGGATGCTGGATACAGCATCCTTTTTCTTCCAGATGCATCTCCCTGCAGAATGAGATCTGGAGGAGAAGAGGGCAGTGTGAAGGGTAATCCATCTCTCTCTCTCTCTTTCTCTCTCTCACACACACCTCCTTCCCAACTTTACTACCTGTAGGCATGACATCAGCCACTTCCTGACTCAGTTTCTTTACCTTTATGGGGGAATACATTTTCTAAAGCAGTGTTCCAAACCTATATGGCAATGAAGACCTATGTGGCAATGAAGACCTATTTTCAGGAAAAACATTTTTGCCAACCGATGCATGTTGTTAGTCGTACCTGAGTAGTCACTGATACTGTTATTTATCAACAGGAAGAAATATTCTGGGTTTATATTTTTCTAACCACAACAGCTTCTAAATTCATCTGAAGAAAAGTAGTACATAAATGTGCAGGACAAAACAGTTCCTCCGTCGAAGTAGCTGCTGGGCACCAGCATGGGTATGACATGGCAAGGATCTTCCATCAGACCCGGCCCCGGAGCTAGTATGAAGCTGGATTGAGATTAGCTTCTTACAAAGAAATGTTTATGTATCTTCTCCAGCAGCATCTAACAGTACTAACTTTGGAGGGGATGCGTGGGGAGGGGCAGTGAGGGACCCTCTAGCAGTTCTCCACAATGAAGTGATTTCGCTCTGAAGCTGGGGGCCAGCACCACTATCTGTGGGCTCTTGGTGTCTCAGCTCGCATCAACCTCAGCCCTGCAAGCAGGGGCCGTGACTCTTCACAGGTCAGGGGCACTATGAGGGCCTAGGCTGCATCATAAAACACTCTCACCAGGAAGCTCCAAAGTGTCAAATACCAAAATACCCTCGGCTCTGCTTTGAGATAAAATCATTGGTTGGTGCTTTGAGAAGGAAACCTGAGGATGGGAGAGGGTTCTCCAGGGACCTATTTCACACGAGCACCTACTTCTGCAGACTGTCTCAGGGGACCAAGCTTCAAAGGGCACATGGTGGAAAATGCTAACCTGACGTCTTCCTTCTCCTTGGAATGGATCCTGCCCTGCAGAAGAGGACTAGGGCTCAGAAGCGGGAAGTGGGAGGCAGGGGCTGATGGATCCTGGGGTGCCCTGACTGTGCCAGGCAGCAAACAGAGCATACTAGGTCCCTTCTCATTTAATTCTGTTATTAACTTTGTGAAGCACACATTAAAACCCATCTCCCCGTTTTGTACATGGGGAAATGAAGTCTCTGAAAGGGTAACTAACTTGCCTGAGGTCAAAGCCGACTGGTGGAAGAACACTCAGGGCTGGAAGCCTGTGCACTTCCTAATGGATGACCACACCAAAAAGAAAATGGCAATGAATGGGGTTTCAGCCTTTCACGGTATCCAGGTCATCACTGATCCACAGATCCATCTTCAGACCTGCCAGTTCCGCCCTTTCCACCAGTTCTAAAATGACTCCAAAGGAATAATGAGAACAAGTTTTAAAAAGTATATGCAAGGAGGCTGCTGTTAAGCCCATATCCATCTTAGTAGTGCTGACATGGCATGGAGCCAGAATGCCAAAAAGACCCGAATGCCACACTCAGGACAGACAGGCTGCTGAACGTGCGACACTCTGTCCATCTCCTCAGGCATCCTAGGTCCCTCTGTGCTCTGCAAACATGCTGAGACTGCTGCACCTGCAGGCCCCTGCACATGCTGTTCCCTCAGCCCCCAGTGCTCTTCCCCATCTTTGCTCAGCTAACTTCTAGTCTTGCTTCGGGACTCAGCTCAGAGGCCCCCTCCTGGGAGAGGCCATCCCTGACCTCCCTGCCAAATGCCCTCAAGGTCCCCAACACTTTTCCTTGACAGCCCTTTTCAGATTTTCTACTTCATCATTCCTAAGTGCTTGTGTAAGATCTGCTTTCCCAGCCAGGCTATGAATTCCAAAGGGGGCCAGGACCCATCTGTTTATTCCCCACCACATGGTAGGCCCTTGTAAACATGTGTTGACTGCTTTAGAATTGCCCTGGGACTCTAAACGAAGCCCCGTATGGAAGTGCAGTCCACCAGTCATTCATTCATTCATTCATTTATTCTTCAAGTAAGTGCCAGATACTGCACTGGGGATCAGAAGCATAACAATGAATAAAAACAGCAGGATGCTGCCCCAAGGAAACTGATGTTCTAGTGGAAGAGCAGACCAGGAGCAAAGAGCATAGATGTATCGTGTCAGGGAGAGGTAAAAGCTATGATGAGAAAGTAAACAGAACAGGGACTGGAGAGTGACAAGGTGGCCAGGGAAGATCTCTAAGAAGACACAGTTGATCAGAATCTTGTATGTACAGAGACCAAGAACACCAGGGGAGACTCAAAAGAAGAGCGTTCTGGGCAGAGGATGTTGTGGGTGCAAGGACTTTAAGGCAAGAGCCTGTGTGGTAGGGTCCAGGAAAAGCCAGGAGGACACTGTGGCTAAAGTGAAGACTGAGAGGGGAGAGAAGCAGGAGGTAAAGTCAGGGGGGTAGCCTGTTGCAAGAGTATACAGTAAGAGCAGCAGCTGCAGCCAGGCCCTGTTCCAGGTGCCCTATGAGATCCCACCATCCCCATTTTACAGATGACAAGGCAAAGGCATAGAAAGGTCAATTGTCTGTCCAGTGATGTAAGCGGCAGTATTGGGATCTGAACCCAGGTAGTGGGATTCCAGAGCCTAGGGCCTAGTCCCACCACTCCTCTACGCCCTGTACACGGGTTTCCAGATAAAAATACAGGATGTTTAGTTATATTTGAATTTCAGATAAACAGCAAGGAGATTTTTAGTTCCAGTATATCCCAGTATTGTGTGGGCATCCTGTTTTTGTTGTTGCTGTTGTTTTTTGTCCAATTTGTCAACACTATATGGATTTTCCCTATATATGCTGGAATCCTTTAGAGCAGAGGTCAGGAAACTTTTTCTACAAAGGATCAGAGAGTAAACACTTTGGGCTTTGAAAGCCACGTACAGTCTCTGTCACGTTTTTCATTTCTTCTTTTTTTTTCTTTTTTCTTTTGGTTGCTGTTTTTTGGTTTTTTTTGGGGTTTTTTGTTTTTTGTTTTTGTCTTTTTGTCTTTGTTGTTGTTGTTGTTGTTGTTGTTGTTGTTGCTATTTCTTGGGGCGCTCCCGAGGCATATGGAGGTTCCTAGGCTAGGGGTTGAATCGGAGCTGTAGCCACCGGCCTACGCCAGAGCCACAGCAATGCGGGATCCGAGCCGCATCTGCAACCTACACCACAGCTCACGGCAACACCGGATCCTTAACCCACTGAGCAAGGACAGGGACCGAACCCGCAACCTCATGGTTCCTAGTCGGATTCGTTAACCACTGTGCCACGACGGGAACTCCTGTTTTTTGTTTTTAACAATGTTTTGAAAATGTAAAAACACTTCTTAGCTCACAGGGCATACCAGCTGCAGTTTCTGATCCTTGATCTAGAAGGTTCTGAGTACTGGACAGAAATGACCTTACTTAGGTTTTGGTTCTTTGCACACAAGAAAACTCTTGCATAGTCCTAGGAGACAATGTTCACACCTTACTCACACTAGTCCTCTTATTCTGGGAGCATAGAAGACTTGGCCGATATTTGGGTCAACAATGGCTAGAGGCTGCCTTCTGGCCTCAGAATTGGTACCCACTTTGGCATCATGATACAAATGCAGTTCCTGATTAACAAGGCACTAGCCAGCCTTTTCTGAGGATCAGGCTTGTCCTGGTTGTGTCTGGGAGTGCTTTCATGCCCAGAGGACATAACAAGATGAGCAGGATCTGCACCTTGTGGACCAACTCTCCTTGGGCTCCCTTCTGCTCCCAACCCTCTGTGTGTTGCACACGGGACCCTGTACTCACCTTGCTGCTTCTTCTCCCCCCACCTCTGCTCCGGCCTTATTCATCACCCATCCCAAGTGTGACCCCCTTCTGGCCTCTACTGCTTCTTTCTTCTCCTCCTAATTAAAGAGGCTTCAGTCAAAATACATTTCCTCCTCCATCAGACCTGCAAGTTTCCCATTTTCTGGACATTTCAGATTGGCCTGGAAGAGTGTCGAAGGCAAAGTTCTGTTTTCTTTTTAATTCTCACCATGCCCTAACCAGGTCCCTTCGCGTGTGTGGAAGCCACTGCCTCTTTATATGCTTGGTATATATTGCCCTGCAATTTGAGTTCTCCAAGGATTAAAAGCCATGTCTCATAATGCTCTCTCTCTTTTGCAATCCACTCTTCACTTTGCACATAATGAAGGCAGTAGATTATTTGCCAAGTGGAATTCTTTCATGTCCCATCCCCTTTCTCTGTGTGTCTAAGCTGCCTCCTCGCTGCTTGCCAGCCTCATCTCTTTGCTGAAGTTAACCAATTCAAATGAAGGTCTGCAGGATCTTCACATAAGACCTTTTTCTTCATTATTGTACCTTCCTGTTCCTTGAAAACATTCATCATCCTTCACCTAACTTAGGTTTTCTGTCTGCCTTTCCATTTACCCAATTTAGTAGGTAATTTAGATGACTATATGGTACCTGGTGTATAAGAAATGGTAAGTAATAAAACTGCCAAGCAATACTATTGACTGAGCCCTTCACCAGGTACTTAGGAAGTTCCAGAGAAATAAAACATCCGTGTGTGTATGTGTGCGCACATGTGTGTGTATGTATATGCGTGTGCATGCACACGTGTGGGGTGGAGGAGAGGAATGTCATTCTGACTTAGTCTTCGAGGGAAACAGGATATAGTGCAGGAGGTCATCCCCTTGACATTCTCCCTGGGGAGTCACCAGGTCTGGCTATGATCCATCTGACTGTTTTAAATCAGAAGCACTCTATGGCTTTTGGACAGGATTTAAAAATCATAATAAGAAAGATGTCCCTAATTTTTCTCTTTCTTTTCTATAATGTGGTCTTTGGGTTACATGATCCTGTGGAATTTGTAGCTGCAGAAACCCATGAGTGAAAGGTACCATGTTGAACAGATCTGCATATTTATTTAACAGCAGTGCAGATGAAAGTATTAATGTCACTGCTTCCAAAGTCAAAAGCCATTGTCACCTTAATTCATTTGTGCACACAAGATGTCCACTGCTCCTAAGAGCGCAAATAATAGCTTTGCCAATATGAAAGCAAAACATAATCACTCAACAATAAACTCACTGTATGCTGGTAACAGCTGTTATTAACAGCAGGTCTGAAACCAAAACAAAGGAAGTATTACAGGATTAGAAAAAAAAAAAAAAAAGCAGTTTTTAATTCTCATGGAGCTAAACCCATAGGCAGTATGACTAAGCTACTCAGCTACCATTCTGTTCCTGCTTTCAGGCCAGGCAAGACGTTTGGCCTCATTCTGTCTAGCCAGAAAGTGGGATGATGAATTCTAAAGGAGAGTTACTTAGAAGATTCTTCGGGACAGGTCTACTCATTGACCACATATGGATTTTTTTTTCCTCATTGGTAAAGACAACTCGCTTTGATAATTGCTTTTCTCTGGCTGTGAATTTCACATCGGCCTTCCAGATAAATAGAGGTGCATATAGCAATGGCTGATCATCATTTATACTGCAAATCTTCTCTGACAGACTTAACCATGCAGAAAAAAGTGATAAACACAGGCCACTTTGAGAATTTATATATGTGTGTGTGTGTATGCGTGTGTGTATTTGTACATGTGTATATATGTATATATACATATACATGTATATATATGTATATATGTGTATATGTGTATATATATATATGTATATATATGTGTGTATATATATACCCATAAATTTTTTTTCCATAAAGTTAGAATAATGCTAGTACAATTCAGGACAAATGTGAAGTGGGCAAAATCCCCTCCCCTTTCATCACCACATCACACCTCAACACCCCACCCCCATCTTTTCCATGTGTTCAACCCATCTCTGGAGTCTGAGTAATAAATGTGGCTGAGATTCTTGGTTCCAGTACTTCTTTTTTTTTTTTTTTTTTTGTCTTTTCAGGGCTGCAGGTGCCGCATATAGAAGTTCTCAGGCTAGGAGTGGAATCCAAGCTGCAGCTGCTAGTCTACACCACAGCCACAGCAATGCCAGGTCCGAGTGGTGTCCTCAACCTATATCACAGCTCACAGCAATGCCGGATCCTTAACCCACTGAGTGAGGCCAGGGATCAAACCTGCGTCCTCATGGATACTAGTCGGGTTCATTACCATGAGCCACAATGGGAACTCCAGTTTCAGTATTTACTATCTGGGTGACCTCAGGCAAACTATTTACCCTTCTAAGCCTCAGTTTCTTCATTTGAATATGGGGGGTAATCATAGTACTTGCATCCTTATTGAATAAGGATGGCGTGAGAAAATGCACGTCATACTCTGGGCTGCCACACTTGGCACCTAGTAAGGGCTTGCTAAATGTTGGCAAGCATAATTATTCTTGGCCAACCTCCCCCAGTGCAGAACCTCACCAAGACTCACCCTTTCTGGGGATGTCCCAAAACGCTAAACTTCAGAGAAGTAACAATGGACATCACAGAAATACAAAGGATCATAAGAGACTACTATATGTAACTATAGGCCAATAAAATGGAAAACCTAGAAGAAATGGACAAATTCTTAGAAAAGTACAATCTTCCAAGACTCAACCAAGATGAAATAGAAAAGATGAACGGACCAATCACAAGAACTGAAATTGAAACTGTGATTAAAAAACTTCCAACAAACAAAAGTCCAGGACCAGATGGCTTCACAGGCGAATTCTATCAAATGCTTAGAGAAGAGCTAACACCTCTCCTTCTGAAACTATTTCAAAAAATTGCAGAGCAAGGGATACCCCCAAACTCATTCTATGAGGCCACCATCACCCTGGTACCAAAACCAGACAAAGATACCACAAAAAAAAGAAAACTACAGGCCAATGTCACTGATGAACATCGATGTGAAAATCCTCAACAAAATACTAGCAAACCGAATCCAACAATACATCAAAAGGATTGTACATCATGATCAAGTGAGATTTATCCCAGGGATGCAAGGGTTCTTCAATACCCACAAATCCATCAGTGTGATACACCACATTAACAAACTGAAGAATAAAAACCATATGATCCTCTCAACAGACGTGGAAAAAGCCTTTGACAAAATCCAACATCCATTTCTGATAAAAACCCTTCAGAAAGTGGGCATAATGGGAACCTACCTCAACATGATAAAGGCCATATATGACAAACCCACAGCTAACATCATTCTCAATGGTGAAAAGCTGAAAGAATTCCCGCTGAGATCAGGAACAATACAAGGATGTCTGCTCTCGCCACTACCCTTCAACATAGTTTTGGAAGTCCTAGCCACGGCAATCAGAGAAGTAAAAGAAATGAAAGGAATCCAAATTGGAAAGGAAGAAGTAAAACTATCACTATTTGCAGATGACATGATACTATACCTAGAGAATCCTAAAGACTCTACCAGAAAACTGTTAGAGCTCATCCACGAATTTGGCAAAGTTGCAGGATACAAAATTAATGCACAGAAATAGATGGCATTTCTATACACTAACAATGAAAGAGCAGAAAGAGAAATCAGGGAAGCAATCCTGTTTACCATCACATCCAAAAGAATAAAATACCTAGGAGTAAACCTACCTAAAGACACAAAAGACCTGTACTCTGAAAACTATAAAACACTGATGAAAGAAATCAAAGAAGACACAAATAGATGGAAAGATATACCATGCTCATGGATTGGAAGAGTTACCTTAACATTATCAAAATGACTATACTACCTAAGGCAATATACAGATTCAATGCAATCCCTATCAAATTACCAAGGACATTTTTCACAGAACTTGAACAAACTATTTTAAAGTTTGTTTGGAAGCACAAAAGACCCAGAGTAGCCAAAGACATCCTGAAAAAGAAAAATGGAGCTGGAGGAATCAGGCTCCCAGACTTCAGACTATACTACAAAGCAACAATCATCAAAACCGAATGGTACTGGCACAAAGACAGAAATATAGATCAGTGGAACAGGATAGAAAGCCCAGAATTAAACCCACGCACCTACAGCCAACTAATCTATGACAAAGGAGGCAAGGATATACAATGGACAAAGGACAGCCTGTTCAATAAGTGGTGCTGGGAAAACTGGACAGCCACATGGAAAAGAATGAAATTAGAACACTCCCTAACACCATACACAAACATAAACTCAAAATGGATTAAAGACCTAGATATAAGACCAGACACTATAAAACTCTTAGAGGAAAACACAGGCCAAACACTCTCTGACATAAATGACAGCAACATCTTCTCAGATCCTCTCAGAGTATTGGCAATAAAAACAAAAATAAACAAATGGGTTCTAATCAAACTTAAAAGTTTCTGCACAGCAAAGGAAACCCTAAACAACACGAAAAGACAACCCACAGAATGGGAGAAAATCTTTGCAAATGAACCAACTGACAAGGGATTCATCTCCAAAATTTATAAACACCTTCTGCAGCTCCATACCAAAAAAACAAACAACCCCATCAAAAAATGGGCAGAAGATCTAAACAGACAGTTCTCCAAAGAAGACATACAGATGGCCGAGAAACACATGAAAAGATGTTCAACATCACTCATTATTAGAGAAATGCAAATCAAAACCATGATGAGGTACCACCTTACACCAGCCAGAATGGCCATCATCCAAAAGTCTACAAACAAGAAGTGCTGGAGAGGGTGTGGAGAAAAAGGAACCCTAGTACACTGTTGGTGGGATTGTACATTGGTGCAACCACTGTGGAAAACAGTATGGAGATTCCTCAGAAAACTAAATATAGAACTACCATTTGATCCAGCAATCCCACTCCTGGGCATCTATCCAAAGAAAACCACGACTTGCAAAAACACATGTACGCCAAGGTTCATTGCAGCACTCTTTTCAATAGCCAAAACATGGAAACAACCTGAATGTCCATCGACAGAGGAGTGGATCAGGAAGATGTGGTACATATACACAATGGCATATTACTCAGCCATTAAAAAGAACAAAATACCGGCATTTTTAGCAACATGGATAGACCTAGAAATTATCGTGCTAAATGAAGTCAGCCATACAATGAGACACCAACATCAAATGCTTTCACTGACATGTGGAATCTGAAAAAAGGACAGACTGAGCTTCTTTGCAGAACAGATGCTGACTCATAGACACTGAAAAACTTATGGTCTCTGGAGGAGACAGTTTTGGGGGTGGGGGATGTGCTTGGGCTATGGGAAGGAAATTCTGTGAAATCAGATTGTTATCATTATACAACTACAGAGGTGATCAATTCATTTGAGTAATAAAAAAAGAAGAAAAAAAAACCCGCTAAACTTCAAAAGCAAAATGGACCCATCCAATTCCATAAAGCCATCCCTTCTGATCTTTGCTAACTCATATGAACTCTGACCTGAGTATCAATGGTGAGTACCACTGATCTGTGGGTTGCCCTGTTTGACTGGAATTTGTCTCTCCTACAATAGGCATTATAGACACAAATGGTGGGATCCCTGCTCATGTTTAGAGTGGAAGGAGTGTTTGGGACCCTGGAATGCAGACAACTTTGCAGGCAACCCCCTAACCTACAATAAGATCAGGTAAGCTGTTTTCAACATGCCCCAATATGCCCTTGTCTCCATTCTGGACTCTGAAGGAGCCTGGGACTGTTTTCATGCCTACACCACTCCAGAGCCCCATGCTGCCCCCTCCTCCCTTCTGTTCTAAGAAAAGAAACAACTGCCTGTGGTTGCAGGTTTCCCAGAAAACTCTGGTTAAATTACCTCTGCAGCTCTAATCATGCCTTCCAGGAACACAGGGCCCACCTTCCCAGAGAGACTGCATCCCCCTCTTTTAGGAATGCTTGTTACATTGTAGAATCTGGCAGCTGCAGGGGAACTGGGCCTTCGGGGACCCTATCCACTAACAGAGAATGAACTTAGGGAAGAGGCAGAAGTCTTCACTGATGAAGAACCAAGATAATAGGCCCTGTTTATAAATGTGGGCGGTAGCATGGTAGAGAGGAAGCGTCAGCAGAGGTTTAAGGTTAACAGGTATGGATGGAGTTCCTAGATTTTCCAGCCACTTTGCAAAGTGGTTTGGAAAGCCTTGGATGCTCAGCCCTCCTGTGACAGTTGGGGCCAATAAGAGGGATGAGGACTCTCCACTGTAAATGCAGGCACTCCTAAGAACTGGCGCTCTGCTTCAGCTGAACCTGCAGTCACACTCTTCCTGGAGAAGTAATCCCTTTAAAGAGCCAGCACCGGCAAGCAAAACAAAAATAGACTGGAAATGATTTCCAGTGGAATTTAAGCAAAAAATACAGAGCTACTATCCCCTTCTGCTGTCTGCTGGTGACTCACTGGGAAGTCCCTTTTGGTGCCCTCTTTAAAAGAGATCAGTGGGCTTGTCCTCCGGTCCCACACAACCTCAGGTAGAGGGGCACGTTTGTGAAACAGCTCGCCCTCTGTGGATAGGAGTCATACTCTCAGGCAAAACAGACTTCTGGAGGGGGTGAGCAGTCTCTCCCCTTGGGTTCCAGTAATGAGTCCAAAAGTTTAGAAGGACTTTAAGCAGGAGGCAAGGAGAATACAATGTATATTTAGTATCTAATTTAGATGGTTCATTTAAAAATCAGAAAGCATTCACCTCTACTCAAAAATGGCCCATTCTAGGTTAAATTCTTAATTATTCTGGAAACTGCAAATGAGAAGCTATAAATATAGAGGGGGGATAATCACAGTCTGCACAGTATAAATCCAAGTCAATCGGTAAAGGGGGAAAGAAAATCACTTGCCTTTGACATTAAATCCAGCTACTCTTTAAAGCTGGTTTTCCCTAGCCAAGGATTTCACATTTGCTATGACCAAAGCAGCTCCCAAACCTTCTGAGTTTAGACAATACTTAATCTGAACGTCTGATAGTTCATTCTTCTCTAACATCATTGAACATTTCCATTAAACCAAAGTTATTATTATCAACATTATGAGGCCTGACAGAAGCAAGCCCATTGTTCAAACGAATTGACCTCCACTACAATTGACCTTAACATTGCTCAACTGCTTGACAGTCAATTATCTCATGATCTCCCTTCAAATGGGCCTCATTGCTGAAATAACTAATTCATTACAAAGGGAAGGTTATTTTAATAGCTGAGCAGAGGGTTGCTTTTCGTACTCGCCCTGTGAGTATACATTGTGGAGCAATTTGCAGCCCTCAATACACCTGACAAGAGAAAGCATGTGTGCTCAATTCATGTTGTAGGAGAAATAAAAAGTAAACAAAGGATTGGTTAGGACTCAGTTGTGTCTGAGATGATGTCACCACTTAAAATACAGCAGCTCGTGGAGATGTATCCCATTGTGCCTCTGCACTGTGAAGCAGGAGAGGATATGGGAACACAGGGAGGGTCAGGCAAGTAGCTGAAGGCACCCATGCACACAAGGAGGCTGGAAGGAGGGGGCGCTATAAGGTCCTTCCTAGGTCCAGGAATCTATGGCAGGGCCTCAACAATGGCTTCGGGAGTCAGGCAACCTGACTATAGGTCATGCACCATAACTTTAGGGCTGGATGACATCAGGCAAATTACATATCTTTGCTAAACCTCAATTTCTTCATCTGTATAATGGAGGTAATTCTATCCACCATATAGTGTGCTCTGAAGATTAGATGACACCAGTCTAGTATCAGGCACCAAACTAGTATTATTACAATGATAATAAATGCCATTAGCTCTTTCTAGTCACTTTGAGAATCACTTTGAGAACTTTTCTCCAGAGTTGTGACCCTAAGCATCTCTCTCCCAGGATGGAGGTCTTGGAATTGGAGCTTCAAGGACAAGTATTTTTCCAGGCCATGAATGAGGCCTAATGAGATAGGATAGTTAATACAAATGTACTTCATCAACCAGGAAATTAAGTGTTTCCCCATCAAAGCAAGCTCAACCCCCACATTTACCAGATGCTGGAGACCTAGCTGTCTCTAGAGGAGCTCATGGCATCTTTGCTGCAGAAAGCTAGCTGGCCCTGCCTGACAGGTCACAGGCTGTAGCAGAAGGATGGAGGGTACTGTCCTGTCATCCCTTTTGTATCACTGTGAGGGCTGCATTCCATATTTATTAATGATCTGTCTCAGTCCCCTGATCCCTGAAATCATAACCCCTCTCCCCTAATCCCAGGACACAAAAACAGAGTCTTCGCTCCTATTCCCACAATAGGGTCAGGGCCAATTTGATGGGCCGGGGGAGGAGAGGGGAGCTGTAAAGGGGAGATGAAGAAAGAAAAGGGGAGGAAAGAAATGGCTTTCTTCAAGGATCCATGCCCTCTTTCAGGAATCTTCAGGCCTCCTTCCAGTAACAACTTGTTTATTTTGCCCTCACAGCCACCTTAGAGATGGAGATCACTAATGTCCAGGGCACAGGTGAGAGGAGAGAGACCAAAGGCACCTGTGACCTCTTCGGGTCAGCCAAGAATAGAACACAGCTTTCCTTCAATTCCAATCCAACGTTTCCAAAGGATCCCCTATACAGGATCAATTCCTTGACCTCTCCATGCCAATGAATATGCATCACCGTATAATTTTAAATAGCTGTATGATATTCCATTGCATCAATGCATAATTGACTCAGTGGAATCCATAACAACTCATTCTAATGATAGCTAATATAAATAATGCTATGAGGAATAGAACTGAAGATAAATCTGTAGACAAATCATGCTCAAATACAGAAATCTGACCTTCTCTATCTGTTCCTTAAACACCTAGGGTGGATCCCCTTGGATCATCCACAAAGACCAACTCCTTCAAAGGGTGTTCAGTGGCCTTCGGGCTGCTCTGTATCTCTCAGACCTGCAATCTAGGCATTTACACTTACACAGCATGGGCTCTGCTCTTTCCCCAGTCACACTCCATATACTCTATACAGGCTGTCTCTCCACTCTCTGAAATGTTCTTCTCTTCCCCACCAGCCCCTGCTCATTCTGCAAGACATATCCCAGGCAGTCAGTGCTTTCCCTGGGTTTTCCAACACTGCACACATATCTCTGTAATGGCACCTAAACAAACGGCTATGATGTAAAGCTACATAGATCTGCCTCAGAAACAGGATGGTGACCCCTTGAGGAAATGATAGGAACTGAGTCTTTCTCATCTTTGTATGGAGTGCAGTTAGTATCAGGCTTGGAACAGAGCTGGAGTTTAATAAATGATTGTTAAATAAAATCCTTTATGTACTTTTATATAAAAACCTTTATATATCTAGCTTGCAACATTTACTTTCAAATAAGCAGCATGCAATCATCCTTGATGGAAACGGAGCACATGTCCAGGGGAAGAGGAAGAGATGTTTACCACCAGCTTCTGGGTATGGTTTCTACCTAGCCCAAAGCCCAGCTTCCAGAAGGCTCATCTAGAAACCACTGTATACCCTAGCCTTCTGAGACCCTGTCTCCTGGATGAAGTCAATCCAACCCAAACAGGAAAGAGGTAACTCCTCTAAATTCAAAGACTCTTCCAGTAATAATGACATTACTATAGTCTACTTTTGACAATGGTCTACATGCATTAATAATGAGAATCATAGCTAACATTTAATAGGGCCTACTATGTGCCAGACACTGTCATCAGGAATTTTCATATAAATTGCACTTTTCATTTGATTCTCACAGTAATTTGATGAGATATTAACTAGCATTACCCTCATCATAGAGACAAGGAGGTAAGATCTAGTTTAAAGAGGTTAAGTAACCTGATCGAGGTCACCCAACTAATAAATTTCTCTGCTTCCCAGTACCTCGGAGATCCTTACTTCATCTTTTAAAAGGCAGAGCAGGGACAGATGTCAGGAGACAGAGGTTCGGCAAGATAAATGACATGGCCAAGGCCACATAGCTAGCTAGCTTAGTAGACCAACTATCCCTGTTTGCTCAGGACTTTTGCAATTTCAAAATGAAGCTTCCTATGTCCTGGAAAACCCATCAATCCCAGGAAAACAAGCACTCTTGGTCACCTTCTGAGGGAGCAGAACCCACGGCCTCAGACTCCTAGGAGTCTCTTTCCACCACAAACTGTACTTTCTTTCTTCATAATGGGAGATGAAGTCATTAGGATGCAGGTATTCATTTTTCCTGGGCCCTTAATGAAACAAGCATTTCAGAATCTGTTTAGAACATCAATCACTTGGGCTCTCAAGAAGACAGACCCCAGCTGGAACTGTTCTTTCTAGTACACTCCAGTGATGAAATGCCCAGTTCTTCCCCAGCCTCCTCCCCCTGATCAGCACACCTGGACTCCTGCCACTCATCTGTGTAATGTGCCTAGCGCCATCTGGCCTAGCATCTCATGTCCTGTCAACAGGGATGTCAAGCAGACAAGATGAAAGGACATAACTCCAGGGAACACTGCTTGTCTTCTAGCCTAGGCTGGGGAGAAGTTCTGACGATTACTCATTAGGTAGCTATAAAGAGAGAAAAATGACTTGTTACCGTCCGACTGTCAGTTAGTGCCTGGAGCAGCCTTTGCTATTTCTTATTTAAGCAAGTCTTCTGGGGAGGATCCTAGAACTTTCAAATTAAGGTGGATTATAGGCTGGACTATCTCAAGGTGACACCAGGGAAAGTTCATGGTTCAGAGATCCAATGATATCTGTGGCAATGTCTGTGGTTCTGCCAACAGCCAACACATTCTCTCTGTGAAAGTGGCAGAGGGGACAATGGACAGATTTAGCAAAAGGAGCCAGAGCTCTAAAGAGCCTAATCTTCACATCCAGTATCTGAGCCAGCCTTCAGATTCTGAATAAATGTGGGCCTAATAAATGGTAATTGAGCAACTGCAGGAAAGTCTGACGGCTTTTTGAGAAATAAACCTATTCGTGTCCTTGTTAGGACATCTACTCAGTATACTTCCCCAACATGCAAGAAGAAATTGCATAGAAAGAAGGATAGCTTTGATTACCTAAAAATCTACCAATTTGCATAACTCAGAAGACATCAAAAGCAAAAAAAGAAACAAGAAACCAAAGGAAAAGATACAACAAAAGGTCCATTACATTGATATATAAAGTTCTTAATAATCAATTAAAAATTGTAACCCTGAGAATATTAAAATGGGCAAAACTGAACAAAACAGCAATTTAAAAAAAGTTACCTAATATGTAAAAAATATAAGAAGGGGATAGTTTAACCAAATATGGAGATGCAAACTTTAAAAAAAATGACATTTGTGCTTGAGAAATACACACACACACACAGTATGAAGACTAGAGTAGTCTCTTTTATCCTTAGCTGGTGGCATGATATATGGATGCAACTTTTGTGTGTGGCAGCTTGACAACAGGCATTCTCATCTTCTAAAAGGTCCATTTTCCATAACCCAGTAAGTCCATTTGCATAAATTCTAAATAAATAATTAGAAACAGATTAAATGATATTGTATATGATTATAAATTAAAGCACTATTTATAACAAAGAAAAAATTAAGAGTCTAAATAGTTTAAAATACAGAATACATCTACACAGTAGAATTTTACAATCTTTAAAAATCATGCTTTCAGGAGTTCCCGTCGTGGCGCAGTGGTTAACGAATCTGACCAGGAACCATGAGGTTGCGGGTTCGGTCCCTGCCCTTGCTCAGTGGGTTAACGATCTGGTGTTGCTGTGAGCTGTGGTGTAGGTTGCAGACGCGGCTCGGATCCCGTGTTGCTGTGGCTCTGGGTGGGCCAGTGGCTACAGCTCCGATTCGACCCCTAGCCTGGGAACCTCCATAGGCCGCAGGAGCAGCCCAAAGAAATGGCAAAAAGACAAAAAAAAAAAAATCATGCTTTCAAAGGAAATTTAGAGTTGTTAAAAAAAGCTCACAATAGTCACTGTAAAAGCAGTATATTATATTTGGTACGATTCTGATGTCATTAAATTACATGCGTGTGTATTTGTACATATATGGAATTATAACAGAATATGTTAAGGTGATAGCATTATCAGAAACTTTTATTTTTTAATTTAACTTCTCTTTAGTTCTCAGATATGGAATGAGCTTTTATTACTATGTAGTATTAATAATCAAAAAACAATCTTTCATATAAAGGAAGGCAAAGAAGAATATGGAAAGGGGCTGGGGTCTTTGGACTTTCATTTTGATCCTAGCCCATCCTTTTTTTTGTTACCATTACAGGAAACTGTGTCTCTGTTTCTAGGCTGTCTTTCACCTCCCTCTATGTCTCTTTTCTGATGAGGAAAGCTTGTGATTAGAACCATCACTTCTTTTGCTAGCCACTGAGATGCCCAACAGTCAGAAGCAGATTCCCTATGGCTGGAAGGAGGAAAACAGCATTTAGCCATAAGCTCCTTGAGGGTAGAGCCTGGGCCTCCAGTATCTGAGCCTTGGCACCTAGATCTGTGCCTGCCAGGCCACTGAACTGACCTTAGCATAGGTACATTTCAGCACACACAGTCTATCTCTCACTGCTAAGTATCAAGGGCTATTAAATATGTGGGATGCATCTCTTCCTTCAGAGGAGAGATTAGACAGATTTACAGTGAACTATAACACACAAAAAGAGGTACCATGAAATAAACGTGCACTGAAATGCTATGGGAGGAAAGGAGGATATAAACTTACAAGGACAAAGAGAATGAGAAAGCAGACAACAGAAACAACAATTTGGAAATTAAGCAGCAAATGGACTACAAAGCTAATATCCAACTGATTGAACAGAACTGAGAAAGCTGCATCTTCAGCTGACATTGTGGGGGTCTAGAAGCAGCCCCATTTTTCTGGCAGAACCCCTCAAAAGGATGAAGAATTGACTCTACTTCCCTTGTGTGTGTGTGGGAAGGAAGGGGAGCTAAGCAGAGAAGCTTGATCAAAGTCCCCTTCAGAAGCTGTGGATCCAGCAGGAATGAGAAGTTTGTTTGCTTTCTGGACTTAAAGAAAGGGAGACCCACTGGTCCAGGGAGACCCACAGGTCCAGGGGACACCAGGTGCAAGTGGAGGAAGAGAAAATAGTACTGGACACAGGAGGAGAAAGTGGGCATTTACATCTTAAATGTTGAGACCGCCAACCGTCTTCCCCATTGGGTTTCCACACATGTAGCTACCGGGTTTATATCTATAAGTAGGAAACTAAAAGAGCTTTCCTAGGGGGATACAAACGGTGTGAGAGAAAAGACCTAGAGACAATGGCATTGAGGTTCTCCAGAAAAATAGCCCAACCACACTCTACAGAGAAGACCACAAATAACAAGCCCCAATAGCAAGCTCACAGCTGCCAGACAGCATTTGAGTGTTCTGCTCTTAATAAGAGCAGAACCTAGAGTTCATAGACATGTGAGAAAAGTCTCTAAAGTGAAAATGGCTATCAAATCACACACAGGATAAAAGCAACCTAACGGGAATTAGTCAAGGAAAACATCTTATATTCATAATTCATTGAATATCCTGAAAGATATAAAGAAGATATATTGAATTTATACAAACAAGAACTGGATAATATAGAAGAAGAACACCAAAAGAACAAAAAAAGGACTACTGAAATTAAAAGTATTATGGTAAAAATGAAAAGTCAATAGAGGGTTATAAGACAAAGAGATAGATTGCTTCTCGGCCTTTTGGCTAAGATCAAGTGAAGACAAAGAGATAGAAAATAAAACGGAAGAGAGGAGAAAAGTCAATGATAAGTTCAAGGTGCCCAACAAGCAAATAATAATAATTCCAGAAAGAGAGAACAACATATACACACACAAACACACACAACCAAGCAGGCACCAGTGGGGCCTTCTCAGGACGGACCCCTCCCTTATATCCTCTGCTTTACCTCCTCTCTGAAGTTCCTAGATAATAGCAACTGATGCATATTTCCTGAGTTTTTCAGAGGCTGAAAACCATCACCAAATGGAAGAAATTAACTATTGATGATCATGAGCATGTAGCCCCCAGACCTTCTGATGCCTAAGGACTGATCACCATCTGTCAATCAGATAATTGTGCATGAGCTGATCACATATCCTGGGATTCCTCTTCTTCACCTGGCTTTAAAAATGCTTGGTTTGCTTTGGGGAGTTCCAGGTTTTAGACAGAGCCACCTGTCCTCCTTGCATGGGCACCTCTATTGACTTTTCTTCCTTCACCCCAGTCTGATGTCAGTAGATTGGCTTTACTGGCTTTCTTGCATGTGGGTTTGCAGACCCACATTTGGTTCAGTCACACACACACACACACACACACACACACACACATGCGCGCGCGCGCACACACACACACATAGGAAAGAAATTAATCACAAACGAATTCAAGGAGATGTCTCGTGGAGTTCTGCTGTGGCTTAGTGTGATGGGGATGTCTCTGCAGTGTCAGGACTCAGGTTCGATCCTCACTCCAGCACAGCGGGTTAAAGGATACAGCATGTCCGAGACAACTGTGGCTCAGATCTGATCCCTGGTCCAGGAGCACCATATGCCACCGGGTCACCAAAAATGAAAGAAAAAAAAGTCTATCAACTGAAAGGTTTGAATTTTCAGGTTAAAGAGGGTCCATAGAGATATTAAAATAAACTCAAAAGGTACGGTATCATGAAGTCTTAAACAAAGAGGGCAAAGATAAAATCAAATAAACATCCAGAGAAAGAAAAATAAAACAGATTCTTTTCCAAAGACTGCGGATTTGAATAGCTTTGAACTTCTCAACAGAAATGCCAGAAGCTAGAAAACAATGGAGGGATGCCTTCAATAATATGAAAATAAATGACTTCCAACCTAGAATTTCATACTAAGAGAAACTACCGATCAAACATGAAGGTAAAATAATGTCCTTGTCAGATAGACAAGGTGTCCAGTGTTTCCCTCCCTCTACTCAGGATGCCACATGTGGCTGTGCTCCCCCAGCATCACGGGGACACTGAGAGAGGGCTCTAACACAAGA
Organism: Phacochoerus africanus; assembly: GCF_016906955.1. Classification (NCBI taxonomy): domain Eukaryota; kingdom Metazoa; phylum Chordata; class Mammalia; order Artiodactyla; family Suidae; genus Phacochoerus; species Phacochoerus africanus. Next base: position 114,046,337 of record NC_062548.1, on the reverse strand, counting down.
AAGGCAAAGGGAATCCCTAGGAAGGGGCAGAAAGGAGGACCCAGGACACCAGAGGCAATCCATCCAGTTCAGCAGGGCAGAGCGTTTCGGGAGGGATTGCTTACAGGAGATGAGGTTGGCAGGCAAATGAACACATCTGGTATGTGAAGAAGATATTTAGACAACTGGCAGAGAGTTTGGGGGTGAAAGAGTGATAAATTTAGAGGAAACTAAACTAATATAAAAGGATATAATGTAATCTAAATGTAAATACTAAACAAAACAAAAATAAAACAAAACCCCCAGGGAAAATAAAAGCTTGTACATGAAAGGAAAGGTAAAGGCTTAGCCATGAGGCTCCTTTGCGTTGCCATATAATATAAACACTGATTACTGATCTGAGTAAAATTAAAATGTAACACTAGAAAGAGAGGTGGGAAAGAAAGGCATGTATTGGCACATCTAGTAAACAAAGGGTCGGGGCAAAGGACTGGCTATGTTCCTTGACGAATCTTGTACACTATTTACCTTTTAAAAGTTCTGGGGCATGTACAAATTTAGATAAATGATAGAACGTTAAAAAAAAAAAAAGAGTAAACCTCAATTCTTCGAGTTCCCTTTCCTCTCCCAGATCATAATAGTGTTTTCCTATCTGTCCTTGGGGTCAAAGCAGAGGACTGGCTTAACATGCAACATGTGGGTTTTGGGTTAGACACAGTGGGAAAACTTTCTTCTCAGAACTCAAGGAAAATGGGACTCACACAATGGTGTGCTGGAGCTCCAACCTAGATCTCCGTTGTTACGTTTGTCTTGCTGGTTAACATTAATAAAACATCAACTAACATTAATGTGGGAACTCCACTTCTTTGTTGAGTACAAATTTTAAAAACTGGTAAAAATCAAAAGAAACATTGAGCAAGAATCATGTTGAATTTACAGAGAAAAAATATTTATTATTACCTATAAGTTGTGCACTATACTTCTTTCCTATTGGTAAAATATATATTAAGATGTCTATACACATGCACACACATGCCACTGGGCCTTCAGCTATTTCTCAAGAATGAGGAAAGAATGAAGTCTGATTAGAAACAGAATTGGCCAAAAGGATCCCTCAGGAGTCAGTGTTCTTAGAGTGACTTCTACCCTCCCCTCTGTTCTCTACTACTTGGGGAGAAGAAGCCTCTGCCCTTTGGGAGTGTCCAACTCTGACTTCACCAATTCATAACGTGAAGGATTTCTTCAAAAGGCATTGCCGTTGATGCCCATAGAAGGCAAAACTCACTATATAAGGATGGGTTTCTTTGATATAAAGTTAAGAATTACTGATAACTGAAAAACTCATTCTTTTTCAAAGAAATACAAGTAAAATATTTATCCACTGGGACGGGTGATAGAAATGACAGCTGAACTACTTATTGCATTAAGCACTATGTGCATTTTGAGCTGAATTTTGTTTCATGGATTTCCTCATAAAATTATATTCTTCTCAAAAAGCATCATAAAAAATAAGTCTTTAAAAGAGAAAGAATTTCATTTAGAATCTTGAAGGAAACAGGAAAAGGAACAGGATCTGTGAAGACCTCTTTAATGTGAAGACGTCTTTAAAGAGAAGGTCTTAGAACTAGGATGGCACCAGAGTTGTAAAAATCTTGGGAAAAATACAATTTGGTAGGATATTACCCAACTGAGAGGTAATCATATTAAGGAAAATGTCTAAAAGATATAAATAAGGTGCCTGACAATGCTCGGAGCCATTGGAGGCAATGAACAGCAGGGGTGGGAGTGACACACCTCTAGTTAACGCCACCTCCTGAAATGGCCCAGGTAGAGTTTATGTTATACTATCTTCCCAGCCATTACAAATAGAATACTTAATTAGTGTTCATGAAATTAGTACTAATGACTGTCAGCTCATTGTCTCCCCCATGTTGCTTTGAAGTTCCCTGACATACTTCTGACTGAAAGGAATGCTCAGCTCTGAAGCAACTTAATCTCAACCCCTCCCTGACATCTGCAGGCATATGCTCCAGATAGATAAGAATCAACTGCCAAGTTGAGAGTTCAGGGTTCTTGTGCTTTCTGGCTCCCCATCTCCATACTTACCCATTTCAAAACCCAGGGCTTTCACCTTATATCTGCCATTCTATGTTAGAGTTTACTGAGTGCTTTTACATGCAATCCCAATTTCGAGGCTCTGAACAATCCTATGACAAGGGCAGAGCTGGCACAATGCCCATTTTTCTAAGGATAAAACCAGGATTCTCAAAGGTTAATGCCTTGACTGAGGTCCCAGGGCAAAATCCAAACTAGGACCTACTCAGTTGTTTTGGCTTCTAGCCTAGTGCTTTTTCCATAAAATGCTGACATGTAGACTCTGAGGTGAGCCTAAGAAGTAAAAATAGAATACCACATGTCTGATAAATTTCTCCCAATAAAATACAGGCCAGAAGAGAAATATAATAACTAGAGATAACAATTACATGGATTTTGTTATACATATAAAGCCTCTCTTTGAAAATGGACGACATCAATTGTACTCCAAAGAAAAATCAGTAGATGAAACAAACTTCACCAAAGAGTTGCCAAAAAGATGATTTCAAAATTCTGACTTGGGAATGAGTTAAATTTATATAGTTAATCGTTCTACAACTGAAAGAAGGGCTTTCTTTCTGGATGTAATTAACCTGGATATTCTTATCGAGCTTTTCTAAGAGGAGAGAAGATGGAGACAAGAAAAGAAAGACAGATTGAAGATTCAAAACAAGTCAAAAGAAAAGTTTGGGTTTTTAAAAAAATTTTAATCACTGGAAGTGTCAACAAGCATTTCAAAGCCACCTTTGACTGATAAAAGATAAACCAGAATATAACATGATGCTTGGTGGAAGGTTATAAAGGGGAGTCATAAATTAAAAGGTAATTTTGACAAAAGGGCCTTTAAAATCCTTTCTGACCCTCAGGTCTTGATTAACTTCAAGCAAAACCACTCTCTAACCTGGAAGTCGAGGTAATGTTTCATTGAAACGGACTATTTCCATTACCAAAACACTTGACCTAAAGGAAAGTGACAGAATCTTGCTATTTTGTTAACCAAAAGAACTAAAGATAGCCATGCCACTTAGGAGAGAAGGAAAGCCCTCCTAAGTAGCTGAATATCACAGAGAAGAATGAGATGGAGGACTGAGATGTTATACTCCAAACCTCTTACTCATAGTCAGAAACCAGTTCCACCAAATAGAATATGAGTGGTCTTCTTCCTCTGCCCCCCCCCCAAAAAAAAATAAGCCAAAGAAAAGGTAAAAAGAGAGAGAGAGAGGCTCTATATACATTTAGCAGATGATAACGCAGTGGTTAATAGCTTACTTAATCCTGTAAGAGGGAGGTAATAATAGTGCTGACCCATAAGCTATTGCAGGATTAAATTAATTAAAGTAGAACTGCTTAGCATCCTGGCTGGAACATAGTAACCACTCAATAAATATGAGAATAAGCAATTATTGTAGTTCAAAGTCTTATAGAGAAGGTGTTGCCTTGAAGAGGAACCATGAAGGTTGCAGCAAGAAAAGTCTCGACTTCATGGGGTATTTCACAAATTCATGATCATTTTGAAAAAGATATATGACTTTTCAAAGAATAGTGAACTCCCAGGTCTACTAGAGTAACATCTGTAAGGCGGTGGAGAGAGATATTTTCTAATCTCCACTTTTGAAGCAGTGAACTATATGATTTATGGTATCAAAAACCCTTCACCGAATTAGACATATGGTGATCATCTTGCCAGGCATGGTGCTAAGCACAGCACAAAGCTTAATTATATTCAGAGCCTCCCTGAATAAGCACCATATATATATATATATATATATATATATATATTAATGTGTGTGTGTGTGTGTATATATATGTATACACACATTAATTTTACAGCTAAAAAAATATGCACACACACACAATGGAATTTGAGAAAAGGGAGCTTACTGCCAGTAGGACTTTGTGATCAGTAGGCTGGCCCTTTAGGTACAGACATGAAGGAGGTTAGTTAAAAACTGATTGACAAGTCACCAACCATGACTCTTAACCTCCTCCTTGGCTGTGCCAAGGTGGACCTTGGATTACTTGTAACCTGAGTAGAAGTGCTTCAACAGGTGGAACCCCAGAAACCAGGCTATAGCCCCGGATCTACTGGTAACTGACTCCATCATCAGGGGAAGCCAGCCATGGAGCTGAAAACCTTAATTTTCTCATCTAGTGTCAGGAATGAGTCTCCTCAAACTACAGCAGGATGAGGGTGCACTAGGCATGTGCTGATTCCCAGTGATGTATCTGGACCACCAGCAAAGCTGGGGTTACACATGAAACTCATATTTGCTATCTTAAAGCAAAGATCAAAGTATTCAAGGGAGAACTGAAATTCATTAGTTTTTTTTTGTTTGTTTGTTTGTTTGTTTGTTTTAGCCTTCTGTCTTTTTAGGGCCACATCCATGGCATATGGAAGTTCCCAGGCTGGGGGTCAAATTGGAGCTGTAGCCTATGCCACAGCCACAGCAATGCCAGATCCAAACCACATCTGTGACCTACATCACAGCTCATGGCAATGCTGGAACTTTAACCCACTGACCAAGGCCAGGGACTGAACCCAGTCCTCGTGGATACTAGTCAGGTTCATTACCACTGAGCCACAATGGGAACTCCTCATTAGACTTTTTAAAAAACCTGTTTTACAATTTACTATTATTTTATTTTTAATTATATGGTAAAAGTGGGGTAATGAGCACACCACAAACCTTTTAAAGACCAAGGTCTCTTAAAATCATTATCTAGCCTAGAAGCAGGCACCCACAAGGTCAGCGACAGCTGGTCTGTGAGGAAGAGAAGAGGAGAAAGGATGTCAAGGAAGCCTGTGTCCATTCAGACTTTGCCTCTTCACCCTCTCATGCCACCATGTACCCCTTTGCCTATTTCTGGGCCCCTCGGCCCTTCTGCCACTGAGAGTCCCCAGAGTCAGAGATCCATGCTGCAAATTTCTACTTGCTTTCTTCCTTTCCATCTCCCACGTGGACATTTTCTCAGTATAATATATCTCAGAGGGACAATTATTAGAATAGCCCATAAGATGAGGGCGCTGACTGACTGTGTTCTCTAATATGTCTACAGATCACCTGGGGCTTTTATTAAAATGAAAATTCTGATTCAGCGTGCCTAGTATGGGGCCTGTGATTCTGCAGGCTACCAAGCTCCTGGATGATGTTCCTGTCTCTGGTCCTCAAACCAGCTTTAAGTAGGGATGGACTAGAGACCTGTCCAGCTCTGACTGCCAAGCTTGTGAGTTCACAGAGAACCATACCTGCCAGAAGTTCCCAGAACAGTAAGAATCCCAGGGGTCATTCTTACAGATACCTTGTTTTCCGTGTCATCCACACACACACACCAGACCCCTCTTCCATAATGAAAACAGTGAAATCGGATGTGGAAGGTTCCAGTAGCAGGACACCTCAGCTCCAGGCACAGAGGTGGTGCAGAGGAAGCTTACGAAGATCCCAGAATGACTACAGGAGGGCTTCAATAGCGCCAGTTATCTGCCCTGGGGGAGTCCTCAGGAAAGGATAAAAAAAAATCTAGACGAAACCCCCTACATAATTTGCATTTGTAGTACCGGAAATACAAACACATGAGGATGCATCGCGCAGTCCTTCATGTCAGGTGGCTGAGCTAATCTCCTCATGGTGAATTAGATCTGCTTGGTGGCAGTAATTTGCCTCCCTTAAGCATCACTGTGGACTCATATGTGAGGATAAAAGACTGAAAACACTCTCAAACAAAGAACATCTTATGTGTGGACCAGCCTCCCAGGAAGGGCCACTGTCATTGAGTGAACATCCTTGCAAAAGCTAGACTTGAGCAAGACGTCCTCCCACCAGAGTGAGAACAGGCCAAAGAGACAGGATGTGTGTGTTTCTGGATGGCTCAGATTCACTGGCTTTGAAGATGCAAGGCTGTGTGTATGTGCGTGTGTACTGCATATGTGTGTGTGCACGTATGCTTACATTTGAGTGTGAGTGAACGTGTGTGTGTGTGTGCGTATGTGTGTTCTGGGGGGGCGGCAGGAGCAAGGCAGGGAGGAAAGGGTAAATACACTGATCCTTTCTCTAAAATGGCTATCATGTCCTTAATATCGCTGCTCTATTTCCCTGGGAAAGATGACACTAAAACTCTGTCCTTCAAAAATCTAACAAACATGAATAGGAAATAGAGTCCTCTCTTATGAGGTGCAGGGAGGGGTTATGATCACACTATCAGCATCTCCTCCACTCCCTGCATGTCCTGTTACAGGTCTTCCTGTGGAATGAAGGAAAGCCTTGTGGTGGTTTGACAAGGTTCTCAGGAAAGAACAAGGGGAGATGATTTGCCAGCATCCTCCCGTCAAGCCCTCTTCACACCAAGGAGGCTTAGCCCAGGGCCAGGCTGGCAGGGCTAAGCGCCCTCGGTGATTGCGGGGCGGCTGCGGGGGGCGGGGGGGAGCGCAGCCAGCTTCTCTGCGAGCACCCGCCTTGCTTGTCTGGCTATGACTCATAGACATGGATAGAGCACAGCTTCCAAGACCTGTAGGGAACTCTAGAGGAGCAGCCACACTGGGCATTAAGTCAGCTCTCCTGATTCCTAATTCAAGTCAAGGATCTCCCCACACCTGCTCCATGGATTCCTGAGCTGAATTCATGCAATTCTGTCTGCAGATTCCTAAGTGGGTGTTCACAGTAGCCACCCAAACATTAAATTCTGTCAGAGAAGCTCCCCAAGGAAGCCAGTTCTTGGTTCAGCAGATAATACATCATGTGTTAAATCACTCATGGAAGTGCCACCCAGTTGTTAGAATAAAGAAGGTTTAATTGCTAAATATTGGGCTTTAAAAACCAATCAAGTATAGACAGTAACTTTAATTAGACAGAAGAATCAGAGAAACAGAAAGTAAAAACCTTAGTGTTTGAATATCATGTATCTCACTGTGCCCTTATTTTCCAAGGACACTGAGTCAAACAGAGATTAGGCCTCTGCTCCCCACTTTGGGATGGCTATAAGCAAAGGGGCAAGCATATTATTACTTCACTCACACCCAGAAACAGTCCTTCATTTATGGGACTGTTGGACAAGACTGCTTGATCTTGGGAATGCTGAGAAACAAATCACTAGCATCAAGTGTGGATCAAGTACCCCAGCCCTGAAGACAATGGGTATTGATTCTTGATCTCCACATGCACACTCAGAAACACAGACTGAAGATTATCAATCGACTTGCAGTCAATACTGTCTAAACTCTGCATCTATCTTGAAAAAGAATTTTGAGACATGTCACAGCCATTTTCGACTCAGGCATCTCAGCAACATTCAGGATCTTGGTGCCTTCCTGTCTTCCACTGAAGTGAGAGTGCCAAGTGCTCACCTTCCTACTCTGTCTTTCACAAAGCCCATTTCCTAAAGCCGTGAAGGTAATGGATTAGATTCAATGAGTTCATTGTCAAGCCTTCCAGACCCTCACCTACCGGAATGGCTTTGAACTGCACTGCTTGGGCCTCCCACTCACTTGGATATTTTTAGAACTGAGCATGGTATAAAAATGAACTTCTCAAACAGGAAAGGAAAGCAAAGTGCTTAGGGCTGGTTTTCAAAGGGCAAAGCTTATTTTAAAAGACTATTGATTGGGCATAACTGCAACATGACAGGCTCACGTGGGATCAGGCGCATGCAGGAGAACACCAGGTGGAGAAAGCTAATCCCTGGACACCCAGGGGGAGGTCTGAGCACCACCTTGGCTAAAATAGATGGTCTACATTAGCACAGCTTGAGGATTGTAGAGGGGAAAATGCCACAAGGAAGAACCTATTTTGCTTAGGAAAGGTGATGCTGGCGAGAAGTTCTCCAAATACATTCAACATCCTTTCCGTTGACTAAGCTTTAACTTTATCATAATTTGGAAGCCTAAGTTCTAATTTTTAAGATCTGTTTCTCACCTACTCAGCAAAATGTTTTTTGATGACTTTCTAGATGCTTAAGCGTAGTTTGAAGATCAGGCCAGGTAGGTAGGAACTGACTGAAAATACGCCAAGGCAGACAAGCATCATTTTCAGAAAGGACAGACTATCTCTATTCTCCTCCTTTGTTCACTCTGATAACAGAAGTATTTTCCTGTACTTACTATGTGTCAGGCAGCCACCAGGGATGAAGGGAACTGAGATTACTCCCAGGGAGTACAAGATGTGATAAAGGAGAAACTTACACACAAATACTTAAAACACATCCACCTCCTTCTGAGACTGAGCACAACTGTAGCGGCTTGCTCTAGAGAATACTATCTTTGTTTTCCATCTCACCTTCTGCCTTGGCAAGGTCATTCCCTCAAAGAAAAGTACCCCAGCATGCAAGCTTTTGTACAAATCCCGTGTTCCAGAAACAAGTGGAAACCACTCCCTGGCTTCTCCCAGGTTTACCAATAGCTCTAGCTCCCCATCCCCCTATGAGCCTTCCAGGTCAGAAACCAGATTCCCCACCTCCAGAGAGGAGATAGAATGTGCCCAAGATCACTCAGTTGACACCCTAGGCACACTCTTTAGAAAGAGATCATTTGCAAAGTGACATGGAAACATTGTAATATGCAAAGCAAACAAGTACATTTTCTCATCTATATAAAATAACACTGCCTACTTATTATGACTGGTAATGAGCAGTACTGAGTTTTTCCCCTCTCATCTCTCGTCCTTGTGACCATAAGGTTGTAGCCATAGAATATTAAACCTGGCCAGGTTTCTCATGGGCTCTTTCCTCTGTCCCCTATCTCACTCTACAAAATAGACCTTCTTAGGACTCTTGGATTTGTGAATTGCCCACAGGGAGAATTTCTCCCTGGCAAGAAGCTGATGGACCCAAGGGCAGGTCCACCAGCTGACCTGGTTGCAGACTTCAAAAGCCCAGAAATAGGGTTATGGTTGAAAAGAAATGCATATAATGAACTAAAGCAAGATGACAGTCGGAGGTAATAACTTTTGGGCTTTTTATCCCATATATTTCCTCTTACCTATTGACACACACCTTTCCCTATTCACTGCATCAGGAAAGGGATGACAATAGTAGAAAAATCAAGAGCCAAAGTTTTTGCTATGCAAGAGCTTAAGCTTTACAACTGTCTGAGACCTGAAAGGCAGGGGGCTTAAATAAGGGATTTGGAAGCTCGCTCACAGGTTACACTCTCATGCCCTGAAATTAGATTGGGACTCTCTGGAATTGTGCTAGAGATGAATTAGGAGAAGAAAAGAGGCCTGTGAGTCAGACATGAGTTTCTTCATGGGATGCAGTCCAACCCTCTGTCCAATGTCCCCAGGCTGATCTGCCTACAGGTTCAGGGTCCTGGCAACCCTGGTACTTTCCGGGGCCAGAGAAATAAAACATTTTCCTCCCTCCACTGTGCGGTATTTCCTCTCTGTGCCTGTCCAGCATGCATTCCCCTCCCCACCCCAGCAGAATCCCCTCTTGGCCTCAGAATAGTTCTATACCTGTCGTCCTTCCCAGTCTTCAGAGTCCTCCAGCAAAGGAAACCAACTATAGGGAGTACTTTTAGGATGCCGAATCAAAGCCAGGACCTGATTTCCCATCAGCAGTCAAGCCGTAACAATTTCCAGCAGTTAGGGTTTGAATTGAACCAGTGACCTGCAGTGAAGTGAAAGGCTCCAAACACCATTATCAGTCCCCAGAGCAGCCGTCCCTGCGCCCTGGCCTCTCACCGCACCTGTTTGAGAGCACAGGCAAATGAGCCTTCTTGACCTATGTATGCCCACTCTGCTCCCCGAGTCCTTATTCTCAGACCCTTTTGCAGAGCGCCCTCTGACCACCTCCTAGGCATATGTCCTGTTGTGTAAGCCATTGTTCTCAACATTAACATTACTTAAAACAGCTTCTTTAACATCTTCAGTCTTCCTGCCTTGGATGGTAGTGGCATTGGGCTCTATTTCCAGGCTGATTCAAAGAAATCTGAGCCAGCACAAGACATCTGTCATTACTCAAGCGCACTGGCTTAAAGACAGCTGTTACATTATAGGCTCCCCATTTTTCCTGCTTTTTTTCTCAGGGATGTGCTCTTTTCTTTTCAGCATCATAATCAATAGTTCATCTCTCCTTTGTAATGGATCATATCAGGCATCGCTATGCTAAACTGTCACCGGACATTTAGTTTGGATGCTATTCTCCCAGATGGAACACAATTTTCTCTCTTTCAATGCCTGGAATATTGAAAGGGCCTAAGCAACAATGTCCAATTAGGTGTCAAGTCACAGTCTTGCTACAGGACTAAGAAAAGAGAACAGAGCCTCAGCAGCTCGCAGCTCGCAACTCACTACAGACCAATGAAACGCAAACTCAATAAGTGTCAACCTGTCTCATAACAAAAGCCCATTTATTACTGAGAAAGCAGACACACACAAAAATTAGATCAAAGGCCCCCTACTCTTCATTCATGATGTACTGTCCCTGCTGAGCAACTGTAGATTTTTTTAATGACCAAAAAAAAAATTTTAAATACCCCTAGTTCAATAATAAGAAAATTTTAGAAATCTCAGCTGAGTTGTGCTGCCCCAGGAGATGAGCTGGTTTTGCTGCTTTATCAAAGAGCTTTGAAATAGAAAGTGTTCCTGAGGGGTTAGAAAGGAAAGAAGAAAAACACTATCCTTCAGGGAAACTGAAGACTGTAACATCCCTGTCCTCGCCAGGCTCCTTGGGGACAGGCGTCCCTCACATATCCACCCCAGAGCCAGAGTCACAAAGGAGCAAGAAGGCTAAGAAGCCACCTGAATTCTCCAGGATCCCACTACCTGGTGACTTTGCATTAATGTCAATTTCCTTGGGCTTCAGATGTCTCATCTAACACACAGGAACCAAATTCGAGAATGTCCAAGAGACATTTTAGACATGAAATTTTATGATTCTTAGATGGAAGAGACAATAAGAATACCATGACATTAGATGAGAGAGAGAGAGAGCTAGCGAGAGAGAGAGAGGAAGAAATTAGGGAGTGACAAAACAGAAACTTAAAAATGTCTTTATATAACCACAAGAGAAGTATAACAGGAAATAGAAGGGCAGACAAAGTAGGGAGGTGAGGAAAAAACAAAGATGAGGTCAAAAGAACTTTGGGTGTAGTAAACACTAATGATAATGATGGTACCTATTTATTCAACACCTACCATGCTGTATGTACATTTTCTCTAATATTCATACCTTTCTGAGATTGCCTTAATATATTCATCTTACAGATGAGGAAACTGAGGTTCAGAGAGGTTAAAAAATGGGTCCAAATTCACACTAATAATTAATTAGACAATGATTGAACCCAAGAGCCCAAGCCAGCCTTTCCACTATGTTATACTGCCTCCTACACCATTTTCTCAACCGTTCAGCAAGGGATCAAGTGCTCTCTTCTGCTTTAGTTTATAGAGTATAGTTCAAGTCAGGCTCCATAAAGAATCCAAGAAGGCAGTGTCTTTAGCCATCAGCAGTTTTGGATACACCCCTGGTGGAGAAGGGGAAGTTCAAGGTAAACATGCCCTAACTCACTGACAAGAAGTATCACATTATAGGATGAATCCTACTATAGGGAGATGGTGCAGCAAAGAGAGGGACAAGCACTTGTTTAGAAATCAGGAGACAGGGTCTAGATTTTTGCCACAAATTTCTTGCATGGCTCGGCATGAGCCCTCCCTGCCCAACCTACCTGGAAGCACATATGCTATTAGGTACAAAGTGTTAGATACAAGCAAGGGAGATTTCTGTCCCAGGCACTTACTGGTAGTATGTGAGGGGAGTAGGGAGACCAGAGCTCTTTCAGCACAGGACACTGAGGTCCTACTAATTGCAGACACCTATTCACCACTTCAGGAAAATCAGGCTCAGCTTTAAGAAAATTGGTGATTTTAAGTCAATAAACTACCTTTCAGTGAAGACAAACTGGTATGTGAGTGGGATTGCTAAAGTCTTTTTCATTTCGTGCAAGACTCAGGCCTGGCTTCTGATAAATACAAAGCTCCTGAGTACATCTGAAAGATGATTAGATTTACAAAAGTTCCATTGTCCACAACCTTTCACACAGCCTTGCATTAACAAAGAAGAGTTACATAGGTATGAGTCCATTTGATGTGGGAAAACGTGTAAAACAGGAAGCAAGGCATGCAAATTAGTGCAGGCCACAAGGCTAAGACCCAGAAAGAAAGCTGATAGGATTGAAAATGAATCCTGCAGCAGGAAAAAGAATTCAGTAGGAAGGACAGTATGAATCACCACTGGCCCCTACCCTGGTCTCCCCATCAGCATTTACCTATGGGTTCTGACCACACCTTATATTCCATTCCCTTGATATTAGGAAGCACAGGGAAGGGTCAGAGGAATTTCATCCATCCAGGGAACATTTTAGAGTTGATAGATTTCTTTTTTACCCTATCTGTAAGGTTGGAACTAAATACCTTTCTTATTCACTGTTCCCAGATAAAGTGGCTTTAAAAAGTTATTCACCATTGTCATTTCCACTTGTGCCTTCACTCACACACACAATGAAAATAAAATGAGACTGAGGATGATTGATGCGCCTCTTTTTAATGATGAATGCCACCAATTTTTGCATTTCTTGGGGAAGTTTTTCATATTCATTTTCTTGCCTAGCATAGTTTTCCCCCTTTTTCCATCCAATCTTTTATTTCTTTCTCTCACATTATCTGAAACTTCTCTAGGACCCTAAATAGACAAGAGCTGCTCCTCCAGCCCTCATCATTATCCATGAACCAACACAAGTGGCAGCTTCCAACATTACGAAAATGGAAGCACCTCATCCCATTTAACTAAATAACAGTACAACCACCAGAGATTCTTTTTTGACAATCCAAAGGCAAGCAAGTTGCACCTGAACAAATAACTTCACCTAGAGAGGAAATGGCATCCATAATGACTGAGGTTACACAAAAACGTATTAGGAGAGATGGTGCTAGAGAGCTGCTGAGTAATGTAGAGATCACTACATGGTCATTCATTCAATAGTTATTTATAAAGCGTTGATTATGCACCAGGCACTAGGCTAGGAAATTAGAGTTCAAGGGAAATAACGAACAGACACCAGACTGGAGGAGGTCAGAATTCCAGCAATGGGAGCCCAAAGTCCAGGTGAAAAATAAATGCAAATGAAAAGTTTCCTTTTTTCTCCTCTGCTTCTTGAGTTTGAAGAGACAAATGTCCCATGACTGCTCTCAGAGCCTTTGAAAAGGGATCAAAACTCACTCACAAAACAAAAGTTTTCTGAAGTCCAGTTTCCTACATGACAGGTTCCATCTAATCGAAGCAAATATTTTTAGGTGGGCATACTGGCACAACAGTATGCCGTCAAATAATGGTTTATTCATCTAGAAATCATATATTATGCACCTACCATGTACTATACACAGTGGTAAGTGCTAGGTGAAGGATATAAAGATGAATTAATCAGGGTTTCATTCCTCAAGCCACTTAATGATTGATCAAGAAGTTAACTGATGACTAAACCCCATGCTTGTTACTTTACAGTTAAATTTATTCATTTGTGCTAAAACACTTATTTTATTCATACTATGCACATCATATATGTGAAATTAATGATGCCCAGGATTTTCCTCAAAGAGTTCGAATAAATATCCATGGGATGTACACAAAAGATACTTGGACATGGAGAAAGAGGGTAATTCAGGGAAGTCTTTACAAAGGAGTTGACATGTGGGTTGAGATGTGAAGGATGAGTAAGAATTAGCCAGGAAGAGAATGGGAAAGGCTCTTCAAGATAGCAGAAGCAACAAGTATAAAGATACAGAGCTGTGAGAGAGTAGGGTGAGTTCTATAAGGGAGAACATTCATGTGGTTCTCTGAAGGAAAGGCAGGAAATGATGCAGAAAAGGTATCCGGAATTAAATAACCAACCATGCCCTGCACCAATGAATGGGATCAAAGCAACCAAGGATCCTCTTTGGTACCCTTCTGTAAACACTAATCCCATTAAAGTGAGAATAGAATCCAGGCTCTTACTAAAAGTGTTGGTATATGAAAATGTTGCTTAGGCACGGTACAAAAGCATAGTTGTAGAAGTGGAAACACATCATCATTTGCTGCAGATATTAAGGATTTCTATGAAGGTAAGGGAGTTTCTCGAAAGAAAGCAGTGATTACAGTTGATAAGATTGTGCTTCAGAACCTCTGCCTGGTCTTTAGGCTGTGACCTGTCTTTTAGGACAATGAATGGAGTTGTCTTAGCTCATCCAGCCATCGATGGTGAAACAGCTGTTTGGATTAAGGAGCCTAGTGACAATTTGCCAAGTGCCTCGGTGACATGGTTCATGACCTTGTCACATAGCCACAGCACCTGTCATGGTGGGTTTTGCAACAAGAAGGGCTAGAGTGTCATGGGAGGCAGGTAGTGAGGGGATGCTTCAATAGACAAGTGGATATAATATACTTCATCAGGGAAGGAAGGAAGAGGTCTATCTGCTAAAACCAGAGAGGACCTACAGATCCCCAATAGCCTGCACTGGGGACTAGGTGCATCAATCATTTTCTTTTCATTTTTATTGCTTGTTGATGAAAAGGCAGGATTCCTGAGTCAGGGATCCTGAGGTTGTATGGGGAATGCAGGGACTTAAAAGAAAAGGGAGAGAACTAGACCAGGGCTCAGTTTCTGAATAAAAGATAGATGGCTTATAGGCAACCTAGTGAGACTCAGATCACTGGTAACAGAGCAAAGACCTGGTCAGGACTTCAATGAGACTGGCTTATTGTCAAAAATAATAAAACTGAAAGGGACATGCAAAAGTACAGAGCTGGGGGACAACAACGATCCCAGATTCCAGGGTCAAAGGGCTTTGGCTTTAGGGACCAGAGGGCTTAGGAACAGGAGCCAAGAGATCCACTAGAACTGCACTCATGTGTAGCTGAAAAGTAAGAGGAACTGCATGTTCTTACTCAGACCCAGCTTTATGTTGTGTTTCCAATTCCCCAACCAGTGCCAATTTCTTATCACTGCTTTTTTTCTGGAGGTGAAAGACTGAATAGACTGATGGAATAGATTATTGTTTCTTTTTCCCACCCTAAACTTTGCCAGGTTTGCAAATAGACAAATCTAAAAACATACTCCATCCTGGTACTGTGTGTGTGTGTGTGTGTGTGTGTGTGTGTGTGTGTGTGTGTGTGTGTGTGTTGCAAATAGCCAAATCTAAAAACATACTCCATCCTGGTACTGTGTGCGTGTGTGTGTGTGTGTGTGTGTGTGTGTGTGTGTGTTATGTACATGAGCCTGTCTAGATCTGGGTCTAGGTCACTGCAATATCCCAGGGCAATGAAAGAATAAAAATTGATACCATTTATCGAGCACTTAACTATGGGCACTGAGGAACTTTGGATTTCTAATTCCTGTAATGCCAGAGAGTAGGATTTCATTTATTCTTTTATGGGGCTAATGTTGAGCCTCTCCAGTTCTCCCCAGAACTGAGCTTATGATAAAAAATAATCTAATATGTGAATATAGTATCATCATATCTCCCTGTAAAAAGCAAGGTCTAAAAAAGTAATGCCTACACTTAGACGACTAGCCAGACCATTTTATCTGAAATGACTAAGTCAGCCAACCCAATGATCTGACTGATTTTGTCCAGCGAAGTGACTAGCTGACTGATTGGCCTGCTGGAACAACACAGTTACTTCAGCATCATGTTGCCACAGCTTTGCAATGTGTCCCTGCTGGTGAAATGAAGTGAAAAGTGATGAAATTACTACAAATATTTCCCATTTCAAAGATGCCAGCCTGGATTATTAAAACCTCAGGAACTTCTGCCATAAACCAAACTGCTAGACATTGGATGACAAAAGAACGCCATGGAAAGATCCCTAGACATTTATAGACTGCGCTTCTGCTCCTGGGTTTGCTTTTGTTCACCTAAATATCAGCTCTGGCTCCTCATTAGATCATCTACAAAGCTTTAAAAATCATTCCCAGAGACACAGATTAAACTTGTCTGGAGCAGAACCTGGACAAGGGTACATATTTTTAAAGCTTCCCAGGTAGTAATAACAAAGAGTCGTGATTAAGAACCCTAGATTTTAGTGATATAACTCTTCTGGGCCTCAGCTTCCTGTTTATTTAATGAGGATATTGGACCAGGTGATATTGAGGCCCTGCACAGTTCTAAGATTCCTCGTTAATTTTGATCCCATCTCTAGCTGGCAGACAGCTCTGAAAAGACCGCTTTCTCTTTGCATAATTCAATTCCCGAATGCCGCCAAGACAGTTGACCTACCACAGAGGGTTGGCGTGTGGGTTAATGAGATCATATTTGCAAAGTGTTTGGGGCTCTGGGGAAGGAATCTCTAATATATGCAGCTAAAGAATGATTACAGCAACATTAATGTCATTTTTAAGGAAGAGTAAACCACAGTTCACAACCCTGCATCTGCCATAATTAGACTATCTTGCCGGGATGGAGGACGGGTGGTAGAGTGGAGAGTAGATTAAAGAAGATCTGCTCTTCGCAAGACTAGATGCCAGGTCAAGGCTTCATGAGACATGTCTATGTAGTCACAATTGATATGGACTGGACTTTAATTTATGCAAGGTCCTCTGGTCCCTAAGCATATACCTGGTAGACTCCTTTGTGACCCAAGTCTGTGGAAGGGCAGGATTAGTCAATATATATTGCTAGAGCCACTGGTGAATTATTAGACAAAAAGTTCATTTGGAACCTGAATACAAATTATTCACCATTCAATAAAAGGCAGAGAGAATAAAGTATTTAAAAAAACAAATCCATCATAGCAAAATAATGGAAATACAAAGTAGCATTCTACGCATCTCTAGAAAAGAGAAAACTTTCTAAGATTAAAAGCAATTAAAAAACTAAAACAAAAAGAAAGTTTGACCGCATGAAATTTTTTATACTGCATAAAAATTACATAAAAAGGCTTTCAAAGTGGGGACATTTACAATAAACATGGCTTGTCCCTGATATCATCAAAATAACTTACAAAAACACTGAGACGAGTAAGTTAAAAGTCTGTGGACATTAACAGAAAATACACATACATACACACACACACAAACTGCTGACAAACTGGAAAAATTGTCTGAATTCACTAGTAAGCAAAGAATTGCAATTTAAAATAAGATGGTATTTTTTCTTTACCTATTGAGTTAAAAAATATTTTTAAGTAATATTCAGTTCTGTCAAGTGTTCAGTGAGATAAGCATTCTTGTATGCTGCTAGTGGGAGTATAAATTGTTCTAGTATAGCATTTTTAAAAACTCTCTGAAGGCAAATATAGATAGCCTTTACAATGTTTCTACCTTTTGACCCAGTAATTTAACTTGTTACAATCTAGCCCAAGAAAATGATCTGATATACACATAAAAGCTTTTTGCATAAGGATATTCACTGCTGTAATCTTTATAGGAAAAACAAAACAAACCAGAAAAACAAGGAAGCAAACTAACTGCCTGAAATAAGAAATGACAAAGTAAATTATAGATATCCACAAGGTAAGTTATAATGTAACCTTTAAGAAAGATGTTTATTAAGAGTTTATGTAATGTTAAGGGAAAATATCATCTTAAAAATGTTATATGTAATGTATTTTTACCTCTATGTTTAAAATTCACAAAGACTGAGAGGAAATATTAAATTGTTCAAAATAATTATTTTTAGTTGGTAGAATTATAGACCATTATTTTATTCTGCATTTTCCCATCATTTAAAATATAACAGACATTATTTTTATAATTGAAATCATAAAATTTTTTAAGCACCCTATAGATACACAATCCAATTACTACTTTGCAATACAAGAAAAATGATATTGGGTCTTCAAACTCAGTCACTATTTCTTTCTACCATTCTCTTGCTCCTTAATCTCTCTCTATGAAGCCCACACACATGGCCTTAAAGGAGAAATAAAAAGACCACTTGTTGCAGACCTGATTTTTGTCTTTTATCCCAGCAGCCAAATGGGAAAACTGCCTCTAAAAAGGAGATTTAAGGTGTTATGCAGGAAGAAAAATAGATTAATGCTGGACAAAGGCTCTCTCTGCTCTGCTGGGGAAGAGCTCCTGGAATGACCAGAGGTTTTGTGATAAAGCATCCAGTCTCTATGGCTGTCTTCCTAATAAACCAGAAGCACATTTACTGTAGCCTGGTGAGTGACGATCAGCAAAACTTACAAAAAAATACAGCACAGATTTCCTCCAAGTGTTAGCAGCCAATTTCACTCTGGGAGGTGAAATTACTAGAACTGATAAGCCAATATCGAGGGACCAAAAAAGCTCCTTAAATATTCGAAAGACCAATTTGAGCCATCAGACCCACATCTGAACAAACGGGAAGATGGCAATCTGGAAATTATAATAAGAATGAATTGATTTTATACCTTTTCTTCAGTTTCACTATGATCTCTGACAGCAGAATGGATTCATTTTATGCCATTTTCTCCAAAGCCTCAGAATATTTTCTTTCAGGTCTCGAGATAGGAGCAGAAAGCACAGATGGCCGTGTCTGCTCCAACCCAGCAGAGACTGCGAACGACTTTTGGAGTTGTTTAAACTTGTTCCTTTTCTCCAAGCAACCTGGCTATTCAGCAGCTGCTCATTTCAAGGCTCTGAAAGATGCAGGTGGGGATGGAAATACCTTAAAGAAAAGTTGGGGCTGGCAGGGGTGGGGTGTGAAAATGTACATGCTGAATATCATGGAGTGGGGGCAGTTGAGCTATCTTTTAATAAGCTCTTTCTGTTAGTGTAAAAGAATAAGTCTGGTTTCAGGAGATAAACACAGGGCCATGGTATCTAAACCTACTATCAGATGGTTCAATGACAACAATAATAACAAAAAAATTATACACAGGTATACATAAATGTGTATTGGTCCCTGCCCCTGGTTCCTGGCACAGATCTCCTTGTAATTTCCTAAGTAATAAGAACACTAGGAGCATCTTTCGTTCAAATGAGGTGACTCTGTGTGGACTCCTGGATGAGTCCTGAGTGGAGGTTGGTCACCAGAAAGACCAAGCCATATTTAGAAGTTTGGAATTTATACCTTCACCCCCAACCCCATCCTCCAGAAAGGAGAGAGGGGCTGGAAATGGGTGTTAAATAATTGATCATGCCCATGTGAGGTAGCCTTCAAAATTCCAATGGTAGTGGGATTGGGGAACTTGTGGGATGGAGAACACATGGAGGTACTGGGAGAAAAGCACACTGGGCGAGCGGGGAGGCTCCACACCCCTTCCCACATACCTCACCCTATGCATCTCTTCCATGTGGATGTTCATCTGTGCCCTTTACCATAACCTTTTATAATAAACTGGTAAATGTAAGCAGGTGTTTCCCTGAGTTCTGCCAGTCACTCTAGGAAATTAATTGAACCCAAGGAGAGGGTTACTAGAACCTTGGACCTATATCTGGTGGGTCAGAAGCTCAAGTGATAAACTGAGCTTGCAACTACTGGCTGAAATGTGTAGGGGGATTAAGGGGGTAGTCTTGTGGGACTGATCCCTTAACCTGAGGGATCTGATATCATTACAATTGAGTTAAATTATGTCTCAGAGAATTGCTCGGTGTGGGGAAAAGTCTCCACATACTTGGTGACCAGAAGTTTAGTGCTATCTGTGAAGGTAAGAGACCTACAGGATGAAGACACAGGTAAGAACTGCATTTTTCTTTACATAGAAAGGAAAAGAGATGAGTTTTTTCTTTACAGATATATAAGTATACATACATGTATACATATAATGTACATATGTATATATAAAGAGAGAGAAGAAATATAGCAAAATGTTAAGAACCAGGAAATATAACAAGTATATATGGAGATTTATAGCACTATTCTAGTCATTTTCTTTAGATATGAATCATTTTAAAAATATTTTTTAAATAAATTTAAAAACAATTTGGTCTGTAACTCTCTTAACAGGCCTGGCTCACGGCTCGACATACACGCTATATTCTAATCAGCCTAGAGAACTCTATGTATCGGGCACATTCTCTGCTTTCCCACCCCCTCGCCTTCGCTCACGCTATCCTCTCCACCCAAAACGCTGTCTTCCTGCTATGATTCACAAATCTTTCATGCATTTTTTTGCAACTACATCTTGAAGCATCCTCTGATCTCTGCCCCTCCATCCCCAATCATATTTGATTTCTTTCCTTTGAATCTCTTAAGACCCAGTTGATTAGAGTAGCTTCCCTGGCTTGGAGGGGTCCCTGAGCACAACATTCTCCCCCTATCAAATCACTTATTACTCCTTACTGCTTGTTTAACTGTCTCTCTCCTTTTCTGGACCATAGGCTCCCCGAATGCAGACACCTTGTCTGTCTCATTTATCAATTTATCCCAAATGCTGAAACAAGGCTTGTCATAGAAGCACTCACCAAATTTTTGTTGAATGAATAAACTACTTATGCATCAGATAGTTATTTGTCTACTCTTAGATTTTAAATCTTCTTAAGATCAAGGACTCTTCTTACTCATGGCCATAACCAGGCACAAGGTAGCTACTCGAAAAATACATGTTGAATATTTTTAAAAGAGGAGGGAAATGCGAGGAATTTTTCACTTTCACCAAAGGACTAGACTTGTTTATCCATGCAATGCAGTCACTGACCCAAGAGCTTGAGTCAAGTAAGGCTCTAGCCCTGGCCCTCCAAGGGACACAAGCGGAAGGCATAAATGAGCAGGTGGGACCATGTGCAGAAAAGAGTTGGGTGGTGGGCTTTGGCTCTCCCTGGTCAGTAAATAAGTCTTATATCTGAGGTTGGGGCCATGGCAGGGGGGAACTGCTTGATGGCTAAAGACCAGGGAGAGCATCGCATTGGAACTGTCATCAAGCACTGATCCAGGAAGGTGAGGGAGAACAGGTTTCTCATACCTGCCACTATCCTTTATTATATTAGCTAATCAAGACACAAGATCACAAATCTACATACAAAAGAGGAATAAGTTTGACAGTTTGGGTAATTATAATGTGGCCAAATCCTCATTTTCTGTGTGCATGTATGAAAGTGTTTTGAGTGTTCTATTATTAAATCAGCAGCTTCACCAGCTACTCTCCATTTGGAGATAGCCAAGCCACAGGTTCACTCACAGGGACAGAATTATTCACATACATCCCACTGAAAGAAAATCTAAGAGATTGAGAATTATTTTTTATTGCAGCTGGAAAATTGTGGTTTCAAATATTCCTGGAGTAGAATCACTGGTAATCATTCATGAAAAATCATACATAACATAGGTTAGAAATCATACATGACATAGATTTTGTGTTGGATAGAAAATATGTAGAATTTGGTCTTTCCGTCACAAACTACAAATTTCCTGCTCCTAGTAGCCAAGTATTTCTAGCAAAGGTAATTTCATGTGCATTGAAGGAATGGTGACGTTCTCAAGAAGTAGGGGGTGATCTTTGACCATGTTCTATAAATGGTCACCACATCTAGAACCTGCCATGCCTCCATGACCAACCAAATGTAGGATGATAATAACCCAAACAACTCCACTCATCCTTCAAATCCTGCTTAGTTAGAGAAACCTTTATCCTGCCCTGAAGGGGAATGTGCACAGAAGGCTTGCTCCTAGAGGGAGAAGTATGCTAACCTTTCTGCAAAATTTTCCTGAAAAAAGAGAGAGAGAGAGAGAGAGAGAGAGCATAGGGAGTGCAGTGGCTGGAGCACTGTGTTCAGTCAAGGACTAGCTCTGATCTTGCCTCTGAGCTCACTATGCCTGAGAGCTTGAGTGAGACACTGAGCTTCTCTTGAGTCTCAGTTTTACCACCTTGAAAATGGGAATGTCAAGATTTTCTCACCTCTGTCATAGAGCTATTATAAGGAATCAGTGAGATGTGAGGATGTGAAAATACCTGAAATCTAAATCCATGGCTGCATTAGCTAGCTATTTTTGATGTGGCATTTTTTACCAGACAGATTACAACAGAATCAATAATGCCTCCATAGATATACTATGTTATTTTCACTTCATTTCTCTTTTTTTTTTTGTCTTTTGTCTTTGTTGTTGTTGTTGTTGTTGTTGTTGTTTTTGTTGCTATTTCTTGGGCCGCTCCTGTGGCATATGGAGGTTCCCAGGCTAGGAGTCGAATCGGAGCTGTAGCCACCGGCCTACGCCAGAGCCACAGCAACGCGGGATCCGAGCCGCGTCTGCGACCTACACCACAGCTCACGGCAACGCCGGATCATCAACCCACAGAGCAAGGGCAGGGACCGAACCCGCAACCTCATGGTTCCTAGTCGGATTCGTTAACCACTGCGCCACGACGGGAACTCCCTCACTTCATTTCTCTTTTGACTAAAGGAGAAACATTTTCAGAAACTTCTGAAATTTAAAGACAAACAAAACAAACAAACAAAAAACCTTTGAACGATCCACTGAGATCCAGCCAGGGCAGCAAGAAGGATGACAATGAAGTAGTTCTGAATGAGGCTGTAGGGAAGAAATGAGTTGGGAAGAATGACCAAGTATCACTTTAAGAACCTTAGAATTTCAGGGTTTTGTTTTGTTTTTTAAGTTAGAGAATACTTGGCCAAAACAAGAAATAGATTTTAAAAAATCATAATAAAATAAGATCTCAAAATGAGAAAGAGACATACTATTGTACTATCATTAACAAATTGCATTTGACTGAACAAGGAATGCAAAAGTGGATGCCCAAAAGGCATGTGCCAATGGTCATATAGTCACCTATTCCCTATTCACTCAGGGCTCCTGTGTTCAAAATTTTTGGTCCTGGCCACTGTGCAGCCTTAGGGTGTGGAAGAGGACAAAGGCCCTTTCTCAAAATAGGGGAGGCAAAGATGCAAAGTAATGACTGCAGTTCACTGTGGTGCATTCAGCACTCTAAGAATCACGGTGGCCCAGAATGGGGACACCCACACTGCTTAGAATTGAACTACGGGAAGGAACATAGGAAACGGGGGAAATTCTTCAGAGGAGGTGATGCCTGAATTGAGTCTTAAAGGGTGAAAGCTGGGGCAGGGTATTCTTGGCCAAGAGACAGTAGGATCAACCTCTCAGAGAAGAAAGGCCTAAGGTAGGTCTAGCTACCACCATGCTGGCCAAAAGAAAGGCCCCAGATGTAGTTAGACCTCAGCCTTCCTCTGAGCAGACCAATAAATCCTTGCATGTATCTTCATCATTACAGTAATTCCTGAAGTTCAGGCAAGGACCCCTGAACCATTCATTCGTTCAATTCATTTGTTATTTATACCTTACCTTCTTTTAAGGGCAATCAAAGGTGGTTACATAAAATAGAATTGGGAGGAGTTTAGGTCTACACATAGAAAGAGCTGCTATGGAACAGGATCCCTAAGAGGAGCAGCTGGTCAATGGGGACATACTGCTCACAGTCCCCTACAATAACTCCCTAATAAAAACATTGGAATTAAGACCCCTTGGATTTCCCGTTGTGGCGCAGTGGAAATGAATCCAACTAGTGTCCATGAGGATGCAGGTTCAATCCCTGGCCTTGCTTGGTGGGTCAGGGATCCGGCATTACCACGAGCTATGGTGTAGGTCACAAACAAGGCTCGAATCCCAAGTTGCTGTGGCTGTGGCGTTTGCCAGTAGCTGTAGCTTTGATTCGACCCCTAGCCTGGGAACTTCCATATGCTGTGGGTGCAGCTCCAAAAAGCAAAACAAAACAAAACAAATAAATAAACAAACCCATGGAGCTTCTAGTAGCAAGCCTGCAACTGAAGATCTTTCAGAAGGGCCAAGGCCCAGAGGCATTCAGATTTCTCCCACATTGTAGTTAACAGCAGATACTTCTCTTTGAGATCCAAGAAACATCCTTTGGTTCAGATCTACCCCATCCACTCCCCCCAGTAAGGCATGCAGGCAGAAGGGAAGAACTACAACTTCTCCCAAGGCTTGGGGCTCCAGGTCCTGAGCCAGACAATTTAGTGAGCTAATTTACAGCTTAGTCATTTCACAACTTTTATATGTGTTAATAGAACAAAGCCTTACAGCTGAGACTAGTGTCTATGCTGTTGGTTCCGGTATGCACTGGCACTCCCTCTCTCCCTCCCTCTCTCCCTCCCTCTCTCTCTCTCTCTCTCTCTCACACACACACCCATCATACACACACACCCCTAGATTCAGATGGGTCCCACTCACAGGGCAGAAGAGCCCTAAGGGCATGTACAGCCTTTCCCTTCCCCAGATAGGGACAAGTGTTGAAGCATGCCCCCACCCCTGCTCAGGCTCCCATGAACCTACAGACCACAAACAGATGCAATTTCAACCCAGAGAAAATCATGAAGGAGCAGGAGACCCCCCCTCCCCTACCTAGCTGATGGAGGAAAAGAAAAACTATATATAACAACCAGTGGATGGCGTGAGAAATGTCTCCCACCAAGAATAAGAGAAGAAAACAATAACACATTTGCTTTCCCAATTTGCAGTTCCCCTTCATTGCACCTAATTTGAAAAATGCATAGAATTTTTTAAGCTCAATGACTAGTCATCTATCGCTCAGTTCCAGATACTATTTTGTTCTTTAAAAAAAGAGAGTGAGAACATTCTAGTTGCTACCTGTACTAAACAATGCTTCAGTTTTCTCATTTTCTTTTAATGATGGTGAACTCAGCTCCAAGACAGGTATGTTTTGCTTGCACTGTGCATTGTGTATGCTGGTGCTGCACTACCTTCAGCCTTCAAGGATCAGAGAAGTGACAAAGCCACCTCAACATAAAATGGCTTCTATTCCTTTTTTTTTGCTTTCTTTTCTTCCCTTAACATTTTCGTTTTCTGTTTTCTTTCCTTCTGCTGAATCTCTATCTGACTTCTTTATTTTATCAGGAGGAAAGAAATGAATCTATTTGCTGGGAATACACAGATCATTAAAGTTAAAAGAGGCTCTAGAAATCTTCCAGGAACCTATCATATTATATTGAGGAAATTGAGGCTGAGAAATCACAGCCTGAAGTCACAGTTGTTGACGAAAGAGTCAGCTCTAGGATCCCAGGTCACTTAACTGCTATGTTAGGATGCCTCCTACCATGGCACTGCAGTGCAGTTGTAAGGCAAATCAGCTGGGGACATGACAGCATTAATAACTTCTTAACACCCAGGTCTAGAAGGGCATAAATAATAATGATCATGATAATAATGATAAATTCCAAATCAAAAGCTACCTCTAGTTCTATAAGGTAAACTCTACTATTAAAGAAAATAGTTCTGCTTCAAATGTTGACTTGGTTTAAATGCTAAAACAAAATAAAATCTCCCAAACCCAATTAAGTGCAAATATGTTTTGCTCAGTCACAGAAGAAACCCATTCATGTCTCCCCAAATAATCAGGCTCTTAAACTCAGTCAATTATGGAGACTGAAGGAGAAGAGAAAGCTTAACAGTTGACTGCAGTGGGCAACTCCATGGTCTGGCCTATCGGTAAGGGGCGGGGGGTAACCCTCTATAGCCAATTCTGTATTCAGGGGCTGGTTATCAGGCTGGCAGATTAGCCTGCATCTCTGCTTTTCCCATCTCCCTCTGCCAACATGATTTTTAGATCATTGTTCTATTCTCTTGTACCTATCCTGGAAAGGGAAAAAGAAATAAAACACTGAAACTAATTTGGTAAGCAGTTGGGTTTGCAACAGCGACAAACGAGGAGGGGTTGAAAATCAAAAGGAAAGCCCATGACATATTTTAGACAATTATAGCCATCCCGCTACACTGCCCCACAAACCATGCATTCTAACATAAGTCCGGTTTCTCTGTTTCCCCTTGAATGTGCACAAAAACCAAAATGGAGTTTTTTAAAAATAAGAGAACTTATGTATTCAAAGGAATTTTTTCTTAATTATCTAAATGGTTTGAACTGTAACACAAGTAAGGAACTGCTTTTATTAAGTGCCAAATTTTTTTAAAAGCAAGCTCAGGGAGATACTCTCAATGAGCTCTGTCGTTGCCAGCAAAACAAGGTGGCAATTTGGGCAATCGTCCACGTAATTCAGACCAAAGAAATCTACCATTGCCACAACTCCATTAATGTGAGCTTCTGAACAACTTAGCTCATTAGGCACAGACTTGGGCAGGGAATAGGCCAGAAGAGATAGAGCTCCCACAAGCTAGTACTGAAAAGCTGAATATAACCAAGCAAACCTTTGTTTGTTGAATTCAACCGTGTTGTTTAATCATAATTAAATGATCAGCAACTGGTCATTAACTTTTTTTAAAACAGTAACTGGTTGTATGCATGAGTCTACCATCCCACTTCAGGGTTAAAGTATGGAAAATTGAATAGAGAGTTTTAACTGTCTCTGGCTTTGTTTAGAGATAAAAATAACATTGGTGCTGGTCTTCACCTTCTTAGCCATTAAGTCAGATCGCTGTGTGTTTGTTCAGACCCACCACATGGAAGTTTTCTTTTTATCCTACTAAGAGAAATACATTGGCTGCACCAGGGCTGATCCGTTCATCTAGAACAAACATTGTTTCTGGTTGTCTAACATACTGAAATGTGGATTTAAGACAGTTACGCAGATAGACAATGGGATCCCAAGCTTGGAGGCTGAGGGTGGGGGAGGGGGCCCAAACCACCCCATGGATCTGTACCTCGATAAGTCACACGCTCTCCATTTCCTCATTCATCTCTATGGGCTCCGCCTCTGTGTCCCTTAAAGGCAGCATTTTCAGGGAACAAACAACATTGATTGAGGAAATTAACCTTCCCCAAGCAACAGTGGTAAACAGATAAGTAAGCTGGGAGACATAATATATGTGTGCTTCGTATTAGAAGTCGAGTAAGAAACACCAAGTCAATTGTTTTTTAAGACAATTAGGCAATACTCAGAAGCAAACCAGGAAAATGAAATTCTTCCTTTTTTTCCCTCGTTCCTATACTGCAAAATGTAAACGACTGCCTATCTGTGAAGCCAGCAGTTAGAACATTTTCAGAACAATAATCTCATCCTAGAAGAACTAACTACTGAACACAGCACCTAATCTAATCTAACTGCTGTATTCACAGATGAATTTCTAAGTGAACATTAGGGTGCCTTCCTGCCTGCTGCCCCTGACCGCACAGACAGGTAGGTGACGGGTCACCACAGGTGGGGTACAAGCAGCCAGTGTCTGCCCCCTCCCCCCACTCCCCCGCCCCCTGCCCGCTGCCATTTCATTCCACCTGGAACTAATGAGGTCTCTAAGAACTGGAGTGGGCCTGACTGTAGGGTATAAATTGGTCCCTGAAGCCTTACACTTTGCTCAGCTTCTTTTAGGTCACAAAGAACTTTCATACGCTCACCTATATGCAGCTTGTGACAATGACTACGACCATTTCAGGTAAGCAAAGCCTGAAAGACTTTTGTATTTGACAGATAAGGCAACAGAAGGGCAGAGAGGTTCTCAAGCTAATATCAATTTCCTTGCCTGGAGGTAGGGCTGATGGCTCCCATCATACCTCTGGTGCTTTCCATTTTCTGGAGAAGGCCAGCATTGAGCTTAGGGTGCTCACCAGGAGAGGGGGTGCTGCCCATTAATTCTACTTCCGCCTTTCCAGAATATACCTATCCTCTCTGTTTCTGAGATCCATCACCTATGAAATGGGGCAAGAATAGCGCCCAATGACTGATTGATGACAACTCTCCCTACCACACCAGGACCATCCAGGCCTGGACAGGGAGCTGTTTCTGGGTGTCTTAGAGACAAGAGGCACAAGAGGGTATCACAGAGGAAGGTCTTGAGTTTAGATGGAGGTAAAGAGGACAAGCATGGGTCTTAGATGAAAAGACATTAAATTTGTGTTAGACAACTCTCAGGGAAAACACAGATACACACACACACCCCTTTATTAAAGAGATCTCAGACAACCCAGTCACCTAAAGTACTTTCAAACTTCATTCAGCAGCAATCCTCAGCAAGGATTACAGTCCACGCAGGCTGAAGATGACAATTAAAACATTAATTAAAACAAAAACAAAAACACAAATAGCACTTCGGGTCTTTATGATGAGTTGACGGGTGCTACAAAGAGTTCATCTTTCCCATCTCTCCCCTGACAATCTAGAAATATGTCACTCCTGTCCCTATGGCCACAACAGTGATATAATAAGAAACAAGGGAGGAGATGAATCTCTCCCCAGACTCTCATCCAGGGAAGCCAAGGGAGGTTGAATGAAAAAGAACGGAAGATAACCGGAGCAGTGTCTGAGTCCAGTGCTATTGATTATGCATCTGTCTCCAAACATTACTCATTGGAATGGTGGCAGCCCTCAGGAAGCCAGCGGAGGCTTCCTTCCGCTATGAAGGGCTCTGTGCTCAGGGCCCAGAGCATGCCAGGAGCCGGAGTGCTGGGCAGGGGGATTCTCAGTGGCTCCTTCCTTGGCCTGCTTCCAGGTTCCAGTAATTTGCTGTTTAAGTGTCGACGGTTTTTAATTAGCACCTGGGAGTTTTTTGAAAGTGTCAAGTGCTGGGTGGTTCAAACAAACATCAGCTTAATACAGGCCAGTAAGCAAGTAGAACTGAAAGTGGAAAGAGAAACAGTTAATTAGATGATCATTAGGGATAATAGATGGAAGTAATAAAAACCTGGAGTTGAAAGGGAACCAAAGGTTCCTAGTACAGTTTTCCCCAAAGTATAGGATTCATATCACTGTGAGTATGTGAGGCTTTTGAATGGGCCAGAAAATGCTGTAGGTGACACCAGGACAAGTTATTAAATAACATTAAATTACATGTGAGAAAGCTACTCTGTTTCAATTCGCTTTTATCCCTTCTGAGTACCTCGGAGACAAAGTCTGGACTGGGGGCTGCCATGTCCTTAACACTTCTCTAACATTTGCCAAGCTCCCTTTTTAACAAAAAGAGAACAAGCCTCAGGTGCAGAGGCAGATTTGGGCAAAGCATCTACCAAGAATTTAATCTCATTGCTTGGTTTTCAATTTATCTATTCATTTTCCAAATCTATTTACTATAATAATAAAAGCTTTCTTCTTTAAACATAAATTTATTTTGGTTGGTCGATGCAAACTGTTTGTTATATTTGGAATGGATGGGCAAAGGGGTTCATTGTGTATGACTGGGTCACTCTGCTGTACAACAGAAATTGAAGAAACGTTGTAAATCAACTATAATTTTAAAAGCAAAAACATAAATTTATCTAAATGAAAATTAGTCCATTTGAAAAATATTAAGTACATGTTACACAAACTTGACATAGATGGTAAAGGTGGCATTAATGTGACTGGAGCTTGGAGAACAAGGATGTTGGGCCCAGAGCAGGAAGTGACTTGCCCAAAGTAGCACATTTGGTCGATGTCTTCCACTCCCGCTGCTGGGCCCCTATAATGGAGAGAAGGTGAAAATCAGCCTTGTCCAAAGAGCATGTGGACATCAGAGAAGCCACGGGATTTCTTGAACGCTCTGGGTCCCAGAAGCCTCAGCAGGTGTCAGTCCCTCCTTCTCAGGCCAAAAAAATGTACAACCAACTTTCAGCTGACCCTCACTGGGGTGTGTCACATGGTAGTGACAGAATTAGTCACTTGGCCTTGTTTTCTTTTCCATCCATTTCCTAGATCCCTGGGAGATAACAAGTGAGCTCAAGCCAGGATACCTCTCAGATGGAAAAACAGACACACCAATATCCTACACTCCCTGGTCCATTCTCCAAAGCCCTGCTGTCCTGAATGCTGTGCCATAGGACGTAGTGGCTGCAAAGAATAGGGTAAGTGCAGGATTCTGGGCCTCCAGAGGGCTAATTGCCGCCTTTCCACATGGCAGCCTAGTGTGACCAGAATACAAAGTGGAGAGCAGAAGTCCAGCTTCACGCTGCCTGCCATGCATTCCATCCATACACAATTGTATCTTGATGGATGCAGCAAACACAACTTTATATGTCTGCCACAGCCCCAGTGACCTTTCAGATCCCAGAGTTAAAGGAATCATTATTCATCTTTATGTACAGCTTCCTATGACAGGGCTGCATGATAAAGCCCAGAAACACTTTGATGAAGTAAATAATTTAGCCCTAGCCATAATCATCTGCCATTCCTAGATCCTAAAGCCTTTCCAGGGTTGCTTCACCAAACCAATGAGTGCCTTATTGATGATGCTAGGGCAGCATAAACTTTATGCAGAAGCTAAACGTCATCCAAGAGCATATGAGTTTTACAGGAGAATATGAATGAGAAACATTTTCTTATATAAGGCTCTGCAAACACAAGCCTATCAAAAGTTCATTTTTTAAATAACAGATACTGTTTTCTGGCACCCACTATGTGCCATGTGTTATACTTGGAACTTGCCCACATTATTTTGTTTAATCCCCCAAAGAGCCTTGCAAAGTGGCTGTTAATATCTGTATTATAACGAGAGTCAGAAATCAGTTAAGTGTCTTACAAATGTCACCTCAGTGGCAAGTAGCAAAGCAGCAAGGCTTTTTAAAATTTCACTGGAGCAAGGAAGGATATGAAAGAATGAATGGCTGCACGGCAGAGTTGGCATATGAACTATACTTGGTCTGATTCTATCCATACTCACTATAGACCTCACTATTTCTCCCTCAGTGAGGAAGCTTGGTTTAAGGATAGAGAAGGTTGCTTCTTGATATATTTTCCTGGTCTTGCTTCCACCCTTATCCTGATGGTAGGAGTGGAGGCTCAGGATATTTGGAAGAGTATGTGAAATCCCTGTGGCATTCACTTACCATCTTGAGACACAGTCATAACACAGGCTTCATAGAACCCTCTGTGTGTCTTCTGCTGCCCTGCACTGAATTCAAATGATTCCTTCCCGAGATATAAATAAGGCCAGAAAATTCCAGAAAGCAACTAGTATTGACCAGTATTGTGAAGGGAGCAACAAAATAGCTGATGGATAGTCCCACCTCATGGGAAAGGACCAGTTTATCTGAAACCAGTTTCTACTGCATGGGCTTATATCTGGCTCTGGAATCCTTCCAAGCCATTGATTGGAAGAGCGTGACATGTCCATGGATTTGCTGCTGCAATTTACTCATTACAACTGAGTCTAATGATCACAAATGGACAAAACTTGAAAGATAACACAAAGGAAGAGAGTGATGGTGTTAAGACAGTGATGTTTAGGGTACAATTTCTCCTTTACAATTTAAATTAATTAAGGAATTCCAGTTGTGGCTCAGCAGGTTATGAACCTGACTGGTATCCATGAGGATGCAAGTTTGATCCCTGGCCTTGCTCAGTGGGTTAAGGATCCAGCATTGCAGAGAGCTGTGGTGTAGGTTGCAGATGTGGCTTGGATCCTACATTGCTGTGACTGTGGTGTAGGCCAGCAGCTGCAGCTCCAATTCCATTCCTAGCCCCCTAGCCTGAGAACTTCTATATGCTACAGGTATGGCCTTAAAAAGCCAAAAATAAAAAAAGCTAAATCATTTAATTAAGATGTCCTCATTTTTAAAATAATGAGTATGTAGTCATATTGTTAAATGTTGCCAAGGAGATAAAGACCAAGAAAAGACTGTTGTATTTTATAGTTGGGAATGACTTTGTTTTGAGGGACTTTGGAGAAAACAATGGGAAGAGGTCAGGAGCAGAGTCAGAAAAGAGGTTCTCTCCTCGTTCCATAACTGACCAGTGTGGCAACCTGCGCAAGTTGCTTGATAGCACTGTCAACTTTCTGAGCTTCAGATCCTATGCTGATAAAATGGCAATCACAGTGCCTGTCCTACTATCTCCAGGACCTTATATTATGGACTGAATTTTGTTTCCCCAGAATTTATAGGTTGAAACCCCCATAAATTAGGAGATAATGGAGATAGAGGGTTTAGGGAGGTAATTAAGGTTAAATGAGGATATTTAATCTTAAATACCTAATCTGGTAGGATGGGATTCCTTATAAGAAAATGAAGAGACACCAGAAATCTCTCTTTTTATGAACCCACAGAAAGGACATGTGAGGACATAGCAAGGTGGCCATCCCCCAGCCAGAAAGAGAAGCCTTACCAGAAACGAACCCTGAAGGTACCTTGATCTTGGACTTTCGGTTTCCAGAACTGTGACAAAATATTCTCTTGCTGTTCAGATCACCAAGTCTGTGCTATTTGTTACAGCAGCTAAACAGACTAATACAGAGTCCAAAGAAATGAAGTATGAAAAGAGTGACACAGAAATGAGGAACATTCACACGGTCTAAGGCCAGGTTCTGAAGAAGTAAGGCAAAGGTGAAAGGTAGAGAGGATACATTTTAACTCCTCCTTTGGAATTTAAGAGACAGAAGTAGCTTGAGGAGGTAGCACAATGGTGAGAGGTTTGGTAGGATGGGCTCAAGATCCTTCTCATGCATTTAAGATGTGAAGACTGCTGACACATGAGACAGTAAAAAATAGTTGTTACATTGCATCATCATGAAGTTGAACTATTCCTCAAGAGAAGAGAATTAGATCAAATTTAATAATCCTCCCAAATTGGATGTTCCCTGGCCCCAAAGGCTATGCATAGGCAGGCGCATAACTCACTGATGGGGTGAGATGGGACTAATTGTTTGTTTCACACAAGAAATATCCTGTTCTTCTCTCTCTCTCTCTCTCTTTTGTTTTTAGTGCCACACCCATGGCATATGGGGGTTCCCAGGCTAGGGGTTGAATTGGAGCTGTAGCCACTGGCCTACACCACAGCCACAGCAACATGGGATCCGAGCTACATCTGTGACGTACACCACAGCTCATGGCAACGCCGATCCTTAACCCACTGAGTGAGGCCAGGGATTGAACCGGCATTCTCATGGATCCTAATTGGGTTCATTAACCACTGAGCCATGACGAGAACTCCTCCTGTTCTTAACAAGAGCTGATTTCACATAAGGAGGTGACTCTGAATCAAGCAAAAGCAGCAAAATCAAGCAGAGGGTGGTAGACTGACTTATAAGATCTGTAATCTCTCTGCTTCTCCATTCCTGGCTCTGATATGGACTTAAATTTCATGTTGTTGGTGATTCTCTTATTTTCCCTTAAAGCTGCATATCTCATTGCATAAATGAAGTCCAAGGTGAAACACTGGGAAAAAAACTGGATTTGAATCCCAGGTTACCCACTTATGAGCTTTGTGACCCAGGCAAACCATTTACTCCTTCAGATCCTCAGTTTTCTTACCTATTTCATGACTTTTTAGACTGAACTCAGGATCTTCAAGTACATGACACATACAAATCCAGTCCTATTTCCCACATCCCATACCCTTAGCAGGCATAAATTATCAACCTGGGCTCTCATTCTCACTGAGCTCACATACAGACTCACAACACAAGGCTGCCTTGATCAGTGGGTTCAGTCTGGAACAAAGAATAACATATATTTACCTTCCTAGGAATAGATGATGTCTAAGTCCCTGCCAGTTCAAATGCTCCCAGAGCCTGTGACACTAAGGTGGCAAAGCTATGGCACAAACAGAGTAAAGGCTTGAAAAAAATAAGCAGAGGATATAAGGGGAATTAAAACTAAAGGGGGGGGTACACAGACAAATATAAAAGATGACAAAGTAAATCCCTGTTTTTAAATGACAGTAATTAAGTCCTCCATGCCTCCTTGTGCACACCAGGTGTCAGGCAGGGAGATGCATGCCTGAAGAACGGAGA